>NC_133329.1:131297869-131605917 GCF_042186555.1 Aquarana catesbeiana
TTGCAGGCTGGCTGTTTGTGAATATGGCTAAATCTATTGGATTGCTTGACTACTAGTCTAAGCAAGTAGCCCAGTCATTATATCTACTGGAAAATATGTGCCTGTTTATGAACGGGGTCAAATTTCTAGTGGCTGCAGGTTGTTGATAGTTGTAATTTTGTAAAAGTGGAATTTTTTTAAAGTTATTTAACTATTTTGTGTAAGGGTCAAGTCTACTGTATATAGATAGCATGAGCTTAGGACTGGGCACCGAGGAATTATTGCACATGTACTGGGGACTGAACACTTAGGGGTTAATGCATTTACATCAGGGGCGGATCCAGGGGGGGGGCAACGGGGAAATTGGTGGCTGGTCGGTGAGTAAGCAGGCAGCACGGCGGGCGGGTGAGTAAACGGGTGGGCCAGTCGGCAGGTGAGCAGACGGCTGGCCAATCAGCGGGCCGGCTCAACGCCCAGCGCCCGTTCTGCATCCCTACAGTTCCGCCCTCACCATGCAGGCAGCCGCGAGATTACATCATCTCTCTGTTGCCTGACTTTACTCTGGGACACAGGACATGACAATCCCCACCTTAGCAGGAAAGTGACAACTGTAGCAGGCAAGTGACAATCCCCAATCTGTGGCAGGTGACGTGGTAAGTGACAATCCGCAACGTGTGGCAGGTGACGTGGCAAGTGACAATCCGCAACGTGTGGCAGGTGACGTGGCAAGTGACTATCCGCAACGTGTGGCAGGCGACTTGGCAAGTGACAATCCTCAACGTGTGGCAGGTGACGTGGCAAGTGACAATCCGCAATGTGTGACAATCCGCAACACGTGCCAATCCGCAACATGTGGCAGGTGACATGGCAAGTGACAATCCACAACGTGTGGCAGGTGACGTGGCAAGTGGCAATCTGCATCTGGTGACAGGCAACGTGGCAAGTGACAATCCGCAACTTGTGGCGGGTGACATGGCAAGTGACAATCTGCATCTGGTGACAGGCGACATGGCAAGTGACAATCTGCAACATGTGGTAAGTGACAATCCGCAACTTCGGCAGGTGACATGGCAAGTGACAATCCGCATCTGGTGGCAGGCGATGGTGGCAAGTGACATACTCAGGGCTCCTACTGATTCTACTTTATGATGAGTTGAACTATTTCATTTTATATAACAATGTAATAATAGAAATAATGCGCTTCAATCATCCTGACACCATAACAACCATGGTGCCAGGATGATTGAAGCGCCAACACCAGCCATTTCCCCAATAAATTGGCCGCAAAAAAACTATATTTTCTGGCAGTGCCCCTACCGAGACTAGGCTCTGGATCCGTCCCTGATTGACATGGACTTTCACTGTATTGTTCATTTAGGCAGAAGAGACTTCATCTTGTTCACACTGTTAAAATGTGTTCTGTAATCTTCACTTAACACACAGACACAACTTCTGCTAGAAGCTCTCTCTGTCTTTACTCCCCACTCCCCTCTCAAGGTTTTGCTTTTGCAATTATTCTGTTTGCTAGCTTTTAATAACATAATTCTATTTGTTCATTTTTAAACATCTCACACCAGCCCTTTCTTATCTATGTATAAAATAACATGTAATAACACATTTTGGCAGAATAGACATTTTAAACAGTGATTGCATCCTGTGAATCTGTTCCTGCAATTGCAGAATTAACTTTTGTTTTTAGAGTCGCAACCAGAAATATTCCCATAACATGCATATGGACTGGTGACTGGACACTGAGGGAATAATGCATATGCATTGGTGTCTGGAACGCTGAGGGCTGTATATACACTAGCTGGGTTCTGAGGGGTTAATACACATATACTGGGAACTGGAATTTGGGACGTTATCACACACATAATTGGGCATTGAGGCTTGTGTGCAAAAGGCCCCCAATGCTCTTTTTATTTTTCTACCATATAGAACTTTACACAATATAGAAAGGATAGCTGTACTGGAGAGACCAATACTGGAAAGTGAGGTGTGTGTACGGGGGTGGGATACAGTGGAAAGATCAATAAGTGTGCTGGGGGTAGAATCTTACTGGACTGGAAGCAAAATCTCCCTTCTGAAAGTGGAAGTGGCACTTAACCTTAATATTATATACAGTAGAATAGGATAATATGTACATCCTTAGGGGCCTAAAGGGTCAAGACAAAAACCATCAAGGCTGAATTTGAGAATGCTTACAATCGTTCCTTCACAACTGACTCCCCTTGGGGATGTGATAACCCTTGAAGTTGATCTCTGTGGACGTAGCATGGGGGATATGCGGAATAACATTGGCAAACCTCTGGATCTCATGTATCACAGCTAGGGTATATGGCATGGCTTTCCTGTCCTCAAAGGTTGGAGGACGCCTTGATTCAAGAATTGTGTGGATTTCTTTTTGCACTTGTTCTAAAAATACATGCACATTGAGTTTAGTTGTTGAAGTTGTTACTCATTTTATCTGTGGAGAGAGAAGCCTACATTTTGCTCATTCCCTGTGGCAGTGACTGAAAAAATTCAAGGTGTTATCCTTAGAAAATGAATCATATACCAGCTGGTGTTTTCATGCACAAGCTAAAAAATGGAGCAATAGTCTCATTATTTGCTCGATTTATCAAATATACAGGTGATACTCGAAAAATTAAAATATTGTGCAAAAGTTCATTTATTTCACTAATGCAACTTAAAAGGCAAAACTAATATATGAGATAGACTCATTACATGCAAAGCAAGATAGTTCAAGCCGTGATTTGTCATAATTGTGATGATTATGTCTTACAGCTCATGAAAACCCCAAATCCACAATCTCAGAAAATTAGAATATTACATGCAATCAATAAAACAAGGATTGTACATAGAACAATATCAGACCTCTGAAAAGTATAAGCGTGCATATATACTCAGTACTTGGTTTGGGCCCCTTTTGCAACAATTACTGCCTCAATGCGGTGTGGCATGGAAGCTATCAGCCTGTGGCACTGCTGAGGTGTTATGGAAGACCAGGATGCTTCAATAGCGGCCTTCAGCTCTTCTGCATTGTTCGGTCTCATGGTCTCTCATCTTTCTCTTGGCAATGCCCCATAGATTCTCCATGGGGTTCAGGTCAGGCGAGTTTGCTGGCCAATCAAGCACAGTAATCCCACGGTCATTGAACCAGGTTTTGGTGCTTTTGGCAGTGTGGGCAGGTACCAAGTCCTGCTGGAAAATGAAGTCAGCATCCCCATAGAGCTCGTCTGCGAAAGGAAGCATGAAGTGCTCCAAAATCTCCTGGTAGACGGCTGTGTTGACCCTGCAATTAATGAAGCACAGTGGACCAACACCAGCAGATGACATGGCTCCTCAAATCAACACAGACTGTGGAAACTTCACACTGGACTTCAAGCATCTTGCAGTGTGTGCCCCTCCACTCTTCCTCCATTCTCTTGGTTTCCAAATGAGATGCAATATTTGCTCTCATCAGAAAAGAGGACTTTGGATCACTGAGCAACAGACCAGGTCTGTTTTTCTTTAGCCCAGGTAAGACGCTTCTGACGTTGTTTGTTGTTCAGGAGTGGCTTGACAAGAGGAATACGACATTTGAGGCCCATGTCCAGGATCCGTCTGTGTGTGGTGGCTCTTGATGCACTGACTCCAGCCTCAGTCCACTCCTTGTGAAAGTCCCCAACACTTTTGAATGACAATCCTCTCCAGGCTGTGGTCATCCCTGCTGCTTGTGCACATTTTTTTTCCACACCTTTTACTTCCACATAACTTTCTATTAATGTGCTTTGATACAGCACTTTGGGAACATCCAACTTCCTTTGCAATTACCTTTTGATGCTTTCCCTCCTTATGGAGGGTGTCAATGATGGTTTTCTGCACAATTGTCAGGTCAGCAGTCTTTCCTATGATTGTGATTCCTACTGAACCAGACTGAGAGACCATATATAGGCTCAGGAACCCTTTGCAGGTGTTATGGCCTAATTAGCTGATTAGAGTGGGATACTTTGAGCCTAGAATATTGTACGTTTTCACAATATTCTAATTTTCTGAGATTGTGGATTTGGGGTTTTCATGAGCTGTAAGCCATAATCATCACAATTATGACAAAACACGGCTTGAACTATCTTGCTTTGCATGTAATGAGTCTATCTCATATATTAGTTTCACCTTTTAAGTTGCATTAGTGAAATAAATGAACTTTTGCACGATATTCTAATTTTCGGGTATCGCCTGTATGTATAACTGCCAACACTACCATGAATCTTAAAAAAACAACCAGGATCAATATTGGAATTTCCATTGTGATGGGCATAATGAGTTTTTGCATTTCTCAGAGACTCCAGAGATGAGATTCTCTGGCAGAATATTCTGCTTCCTTCCCCTCTAATGTCACTTTTTTCAGCTAATCTCCCAAATTATTTTCTACATTAAGAAAAATACAACAGGAAGCATGGCAACATCATTTGATTATGTCATTCCTCCAGCCATAGGCAGAAATAGGAAGTCTGAATTCTGGGATATTTTGCCTTTGGATTCCTCCAATGATAGACAAACCCAGAAATGTGACTCTGTTATATATTTTAGAATATCAACCTTCTGATGAACTTGATTCTAATTTGATGAAATATGCCTTTAATATGTTGTGACTTAGTATGCAGTAATTGTACATGCTTTCTACTGAGGTGCATTATTAAAAACTTCAAGAAATCAGCAAAGTTGCCCATACCAAGCAGAGGTATTACTCCACCCCAGAGATTCCACCCACAATACTTTTTCTTCCACTAGATGTCCTATATTTAATGGCCCGCAGCATTCAACCCACTTTTCTGAGCCCAGGTCATCCTGAACCCACCCCAGCCCATGACTGTACAGCAGAGGGAGAAACATCACAATGATGCACTTATCTCTCTACAACTCTGCTTTCTCTTCCTATCAGCATGCTTGTTGTCAGCACAAAAACTGGTTGGCTCCCTATGCTGCTTCTACATTCCAGCTCTGCTGTACAGGGACTGCAAGAGGCTGACACCAGGTCAAACTCAAGTAATTGCACTGTTTGTATTTCAAAAATAAATTTAATGATGTATTATTGTATACAGAACTTTGTTAGTTTGTGTATATTATATCTATCTAGAATTCCCCTTTAATTATATAAGTATGTTAATGATGTGTGTAAAACAAGTACAAAGTGAAGTGTAAAACAGGGTTGTTAGCTCCCAGTCACAAAACCCCCAGTGAAACCTTTCAGGTCTATTAACAGACTCACAGATGAAATATTTCTCTTATACAGAGTAGTACCGGGTAGTGGAGTAAACATGCCTTGCCAATAGACCTTGAACACAATTAGTATAGGGGACACAAAACCTACTTTGTATGTCAGGATATCTCATCATTAGCAGTATTCCCCACTGCAGTGTTGTAGCGGTGGTCTCTGTGCCAGCCATCACCAGGTCCAGTACAGTGGCCAACATATTATCATCATCAAACAGAGTGTCCTTATTTATCCTTTCCTATGACACAAACCCACATAAAAATGACATGTTAGACTATGGTGCATGTGATTGCAATGGGGCCCAGAGTTGCATGGATTTGGTACAATAGTAGTGGAGTTAAGTAGATGATAAAGAAAGTACTCCTATTATTTAACCACTTAAGGACCACCCGCCGTCGTTGTACGTCGGTTGTTTGAAGAGGAATACTGTTGTTATGGCAGCAGATAGCTGCCATAACCTTGGTATCCTCTTCATCAGCGGGCGGTCCTTTTTCAGATAAAAGTGGTCTCTGTGGCAGATTTGCAGCGAGATAACTTTTATCGGGTGCGGGAGAGGGCCCCCCTCCTGCCACACTCTGATGGTCCCTGCTGCTTACCGGACCCCCCGGTAGCGGCCAAGATGATCGGGTTCTCTTTCCTGACAGGCCTGGAGCCGAGTGAGGGAAAGATGGCCCCCATTCGGCTCCACACCATTGGATGGTGGAAGCAACGTTAAACGTCACTTCCAAACAATGGTCTTAAAGGGTGTTTTTTTTATTTTTTTATTGCATTTTAGTGTAAATGTGAGATCTGAGGTCTTTTTGACCCCAGATCTCACATTTAAGAGGTCCTGTCATGCTTTTTTTCTATGTTTACATTCCTTATAATAGGAATAAAAGTGACCCAAATTTTTTTTTTTTTTTAAAGGACAGTGTCAAAATAAAAAATAAAAAGTAAAATAAATACGTAAGTCACGCCCGCATATAAAAACGGTGTTCAAACCACACATGTGAAGTATTGCCGCGATCATTAGCGTGAGAGCAATAATTCTAGCACTAGACCTCCTTTGTAACTCAAAACTGGTACCTGTAGACATTTTTAAACCTCGCCTACGGAGATTTTTAAAGGTAAAAATTTTGAAGCGTGACATGTTGGGTATCAATTTACTCAACGTAACATTATCTTTCACAATATAAAAAAATACTGTTATCTTATTTTTTTATTCAAAAAAGTGTATTTTTTCCAAATAAATTGTGCTTGTTAGACCACTGCGCAAATACGGTGTGACAAAGTATTGCAACAACTGCCATTTTATTCGCTAGGGTGTCTGAAAAAATATATATATAATGTTTGTGGGTTCTAAGTAAATTTCTAGCAAACAAACAGATTTTAAACACCAAGTCTGAAAAATAGGACCGGTCCTTAAATTCTGTTTATTGATGACCTCAAGAAGAGGATCTGGTGTCTTAAAACATGGCCCCTGAGGTTGTGGAAGAAGAACATAGCTTAGCTCAGAGATTTATCAGCTACTCAACAAGTATATAGCTGATCATGTGTTAAGAGCAGACTGATTATTTCTTGCTACCTAGTTCCAGTTGAGCTAGTCCATCATGCCTAATATTAACTCCTGAGTCCAACAACAGCCCATATCTTTCCACAATCTAGACCAAGGGTGTCAAACTCAATTTCATCATGGGCCGCATCATCATTATGTTTGCTCTCAAAGGACAGGTTGTATTTGTAAGACTTGATGTCCAGAGCACCCCACCCCCTTACATCATATGTCAAGAGACACCCCCAACATCAAAAATCAAGAGTCCCACACCCTCCCTTACATGATGGTGCACCCCCCTACTTTGTGCTGCTGCTGGGAAGAAGTTGGGGTTGGAGCTTGGGAGCAGATAGAGCAGGAGTAGGATCAGAGGAGGACTGGTGTCAGCTGTCGAATTCTGCTGAATGCTGAGACCAGGGGAGGCAGTGACGAGGGTCTGCTGTGGCTGCACAGAGAGGTGCAGGATCTGCAGGGGAAGTGCGAGGGCCGCAAGAAATGGAAATGAGGGGCCTTGTGTTTGACGCATGTGATCAAGACTATCAACTGGTCTGCAACATAGACAATTACTGCTCTACTTGGGTGGATGCAAGTATAATTGAAAAAAAAAAAATCACAGCTGTGTAATTCTCAAAGTCATATCAAAGTTAAAGCAGTTGGAAAGGATTTATTTTTCTAAGGAAACTGTAATTAAATGTTTATAGTAGACGGAAGGTTATTATGGACAGGAGTAGAAGCAATACAACTACATCGCTTGCTAATCATCTCCATTTTCTATTGTCTTTGATTTATTGCATATATTTCTCTTGTTAAACTTTCACTGTAGATGGGCTCAATTTGGAGCAAAATGTTTGAGTTTATTTGATTCTGTAGACCAGTTGTCTCCAAACTGAAGCCCTCGGGCCAGATGTGGCCCTTTGCTTGCCTTTAACTGGCCCTTGAGACACTATTCCTTCCTTGGACATCAACAATGGGGTATTATTATTCCCACCAATCAGGGAGTATAAATTCTTCCACTGACACCAAAGATGGAGCACTATTTCTCCCTCTGACACCAACGATGTGAGCACTATTACTGACACCAACGATGGGGGCACTATTCCACCCACTGACACCAATGACGGGGGCACTATTCCTCCCATTGGCACCAATGATGGGGGCACTATTCCTCCCACTAATATCAATGATGGGTCACTATTCCTCCCACTGATACCGATGATCGGGCACTATACCTCCCACTTACACTAATGATGGGAAACCATTCCTTCCACTAATACCAATGATGGGGCACTATTCCTCCCACTGATACCAATAATGGAGCACTATTCCTTCCACTGATATCAATAATGGGGCACTATTCCTCCCACTGTACCAATGATTGGGCACTATTCCTCCCACTTACACCAACAATGGGGCACTATTTTCCCCAATTGACTCTAAAGATGCGGCACTATTCCTCCCACTAATATCAATGATGGGTCACTATTCCTCCCACTGATACCGATGAACGGGCACTATACCTCCCACTTACACTAATGATGGGAAACCATTCCTTCCACTAATACCAATGATGGGGCACTATTCCTCCCACTGATACCAATAATGGAGCACTATTCCTTCCACTGATATCAATAATGCGGCACTATCATTCCCACTGATACCAATGATGGGGCACAATTCCTCCCACTGATATCAATGACGGGGCACTATTCCTCCCACTAATACCAATAACTGAGCACTATTTCTTTGCCTCCTGACCACAGGGATGCCATGCAATTCTTTTTTACTCCCACTGACCACCAAGCCTGATGTATTATTTACTCCCACTGCCCACAGTCCGGCCCCCAAAAGTCTGAAGGACAGTAAACTGGCCCATTGCTTAGAAAGTTTTGAGACCCCTGATTTAGACAAATAAATCTATCTTAGACATTTTTTCACGCATTTGCAACTATGGCAGTGAAGGAACCGCAGAGCAAAAGTGCAACATTTACATTTTTATGTTGTTTATTTTTGTTTTATTTTTGCTTATGGCTATCCAGCCTTGAGATGAGTGAATCTGTCTACTTGGACAAGATTCCACCTTAAGTTCAGTTACTGCCCAATTACTGATTTCGTGGAGCATATTTGGCTTTTGACGGGTTGATAGTTAAGCCGTTGATTTTGACAGAGAAATCGGGGGAAGTGGCAAGTGGGGGAGGAAATATCATGAGCTCAGTTTTGGATAGGTTGAGTTTGAGGAAGTGATGTGAAATCCAAGCTGATATACCTGTTAGTAAGTTGGTGATGTGTGAGGAGACAGATGGAGTAAGTTGGGGGGTGGAGAGGTAGATTTGGGTGTCGTCCGCGTAGAGATGATATTGAAAGCCATGGGAGGCAATCAACTGACCCAGGGAGGAGGTGTAGATTGAGAAAAGGAGAGGTCCAAGAACAGAACCTTGGGGGACCCTAACGAAGAAAGGAAGAAAAGAGGAGGAAGCAGAGTTGTAAGTGACACTGAAGGAAGTGGTGGGATAGGTAGGATGAGAACCAGCAAAGAGTGCAGTCACAGAGACCAAAGGAGTGGAGTTTTTTGAGGTGGAGGGGGTGGCCCACTGTAAGCAGAGAGGTCCAGGAGAGTAGTACAGAATAGTGTCTGTTGGTTTTAGCCATTAGTAGGTTGTTGGTGAGTTTAGGGAGAGCAGTTTCTGTGGATTGTTGAGGGGGAAATCCGGACTGAAGAGGATCAAGAAGTTTGTTCATAGTCAGATGGTCACTCAGTCAGTTGTAGACCAGTCTTTCAAGGAGTTTGGAAGAGAAGGAGAGTAAGGAGCTGGGGCGTAGGTTGTTAAGATTGGTGGGGTCCAGTGAGGGCTTTTTAAGGATAAGGGGGACTAGCGCATGTTTTAGAGAGTTGGGGACAATGCCAGAAGAGAGGGAGAGATTGAAAATGTGAGTTAGAGAGTGTAGAATCGAGTCAGAGGGTGAGCGTAGCATTTGAAAGGGAGCAGGATCCAGAGGGCAGGTGGTTAGGCGAGCATTAGAAAAATTTTTAGCAACCTCGTTAATACTAGCAGGGTTGAATGAAGGAAGCAATGATTGTACCTGTGGACATGGGGTTGTTGAGTGGGGGAGGTTTCTGCGCATTGGAGATCTCCTCAACGAATTGTATCATTCGCCAATCAGCACTGTCCAGACAGAGGGTCAGGAGTCCTGCATCCTGATAGGACAGATCAGTGCAGTATGAAAACTCCTCCCACAAACTTTACCCAGACACTGATAGAAGTCACAAGACTGCTATATACTGCTGATGAGAAAAGTTTATATTTACTAAAATAATTGTATTTTCAAGTTCTGTGTACTGTGGGAGGCCAGATATAGCGAATGCAGGCTCCTGGGTTTAGCAACACTTTAAGTCTAAAGATGGCAGATTGGCAGCCCCAAACCCAATGAAGAGGACGGAATGAGCAGCTAACGAACTGCTGGAGTAGATGATTTTAAAGTCTAACCTCAGCAACACATTTCTCTTGTATAGGGTGAGAAATGTTAGAATATCTATTATAATTTGTGTCCACTTTGTGGATACTTTACCTTACTTACTGTCCTGATGACAGGGGACACTGGAGGGGGCATTTATACCATGGGAACAGAGACTGCAGCCGAAAACATTTCTAGCATACGTAGGAAAGATTAAAGGTTTTGAAGGTTTTATAACTTTTTGTGTCTTACTGCTGCTGTCACCCACCTTCCCTTCTTTTATTATCCCGGATCTTTGTGGATAAATCCAGCAGCAGAATTGAAAGTTAAAGTGGATGCAAAAGCTATTCTTAATATTCTCAAGGCTCTTTGTGGTTTTTCAATTGGTGCTCTGTGTTCATGATCCCTAAATACAGAGGTTGGCAGCTCAGTTGTTGTGGTCAGCCCAAGTTATTCTCTGTGTTACTTTTTTCCGGCTATTTATTTTAGTCATAGTTTTTTCAAAATTAAAGTGTTTAAAGTGTTACATGGGGATGTCACAACAGCTTGAATGTAGTATATCTTCTCTATTAACTGTCTCAGATATAGAAATTCAAAACAACCCATACACTATATTGTCAAAAGTTTTGGGATACCTGCCTTTACACGCACATGAACGTTAATGGCATCCCAGTCCCCAAACTCGCTCATCCATGTCTTTATGGACCTTGCTTTGTGCACTGGTCCAAATCATTTGGTGGAGGGGGGATTATGGTATGAGGTTGTTTTTCAGAGGTCGGGCTTGGCCAGTGAAGGGAATTCTTAAGGTGTCAGCATGCCAAGATATTTTGGACAATTTTATGCTCCCAACTTTGTGGGAACAGTTTGGGGATGGCCCCTTCCTGTTCCAGCATGACTGCTCACCAGTGCACAAAGCAAGGTCCATAAAGACATGGATGAGCGAGTTTGGGGTGGAGGAACTTGACTGGCCTGCACAGAGTCCACAGAGTCTGCGAGCCAGGTCTTCTTGTCCACATCAGTGCCTGACCTCACAAATGTGCTTCTGGAAGAATAGTCAAACATTCCCATAGACACACTGCTAAACCTCGTGGACAGCCTTCCCAGAAGAGTTAAAGCTGTTATAGCTGCCAAGGGTGGGCCAACTCAATAGTGAACCCTACGGACTAAGACTGGGATGCCATTAACGTTCATGTGTGTGTAAAGACAGGTGTCCCAATACTTTTAGTAATATAGTATAGTTAGATTTGATTCAAAAATTCATACAGAATCATGTCTTTTATTTGTCCCAGAAGGCCAAGAATTCACCTAGGAAGAGTATCAGTCTATTGCCAAGGAAAGATCTGACCTGACCTGCCCTGCCACTCTAATAGATGACTATAATGAGGAAGATGAATAAAACTGTGATTAGTGATACCAATGAAAACAATTACCAATTCTTGCTTGGCAATAAAAGCTTCAATAAATGTGTGCAAGTAGTTATAATCCATTTTCTGCCTTTTGGCCTTAATATCAGCTTTCAGCATCATACATATTTCGTCGATCTTCTCTAATATTTTTTTGTGAGTCTTCATAAAGATCCCAAGCACAGGATACATATTGAATATCTGAAAGAGAAGACATTGAGACTTAATGTTTATCAGGTAATAATTATTTCATTTTTTGTAGTTTTGACCTATAGATTTATCCTGTCTCATCTTGGACTTCTAAAAATGGAATACCTCTTACTTACTGAAACAAGTTTAGAATCAGGGAATTGGAGTGGAACATGTAAATAGTACTCACCTGCACAGGTCCCAGAAGCAGAATTCTTACAGCCAGTAGATTTGGAACAATATAATTGGACTTAAATTATATATTTGTACAATCTGCTCAGCTCTCCTGGTCTTGACTTTCTGTCTTTCCGGGTAAATGCTTCTCTAAGCCCCAGTCCACACTGCTGCAACTTGTCACATGATGTGCTGTGACTTGCGACAAAGAAAGTCGCATCATAAGTAAAAACACATTCATTTCAATGGGTGCCGACTTGAGTCACAGCGACCAAAAAACAGTTTCTGCACTACAATAGACTGCAATGTTAAAATCACAAAAGTCGCAAGGAAGTTGTATCTTTGTCTTATCAATGCGCCTTTGGCTGCAGCATGATCCGACTTCAGAGGTTTTTTTAACCCTGTACTCCATCCCAGTCCATTGTCTGCCCAGCCCATCCATGCAGCTCAAAATTTCCTTCCAAGCATTGTCACCTCCCAAAGCATATTGTTCACCAGCCAGGGTACTGCTAAGCACCATACAACACAGGGAAACAAGGAGGTAAAAAGTAAAAGAAAATCAGTGTAGAAGGAAAAAGAATTATGTCACACACTCTATTGTTATGACTGGCCAAAGGCAAGGTTGCATCAAGTCACAGTGCAAAGTCACACTGAAAGTTGCATGACTTTGGGTCACAGCAGTGTGAACGGAGCCTAAGGCTCCATTCACACTAGCGCGTTTTTTGATGCATTTTGCATTTTGCAGAAATGCATGGGAATTTTTTAACATGGGTTCCTATGGAACATGTTCACATCAATGCCTTTTTGTACCTCTGCGTTTTTGGAAAGGGTCAGGGACTTTTTTTCATGCAAAATGCAGCGTTTTGCATGTAATAGAATTCAATGGACCAGCATCAAAAACGTAAGTGCAGCGTTTTTGCAGCGTTTTTACAGCGTTTTTTATGCGTTTTGCATTTTTTTTTTTAAGACTGTATACACGCAAAACGCGGCAATAACGCTGTAAAAATGCTACAAAAACTCTGCTCAAAAACGTGGCAAGCTTCACAAAAAAAACTCCAAAAACGCTCAAAAGCAACATGCATAGGTGTGAATCGAGCCTAAAGGTGTTGTAGGTGTGTAGATAAGAGACCTGTACTGGGGGAGGTGTACTGGTGGGGGGAGATCTGCATGCGGGGGAACTGTACTAAGGAAGTGGGGGGATGTGTACAGGAGAGCTGTACTAAAGGGGAGATCTTCACCAGGGGGTGCCACACCAGTGAGGGGAGATCTGTACTGGGGGGAATATATGTACAGGGCGAATATCCATATGGGGGGGGGGGGGGAATCTGTAATGGAGGAGCTGTACTTGGGCAAAGATCTGTACTAGGGGAGGGGAGAACTGTACTGATTCTGCACTCCTGACCCCATCTGTGTGTTAAGTACTCCGGAACCCTGCACTCTCTGCATTATGCACTTCTTACCCCTGTGCTCTGTGCATTGGTCACTCTTGATCCCAGCATAACAACGTCATTTGCTGATGAAATGTGCAGGGAGGAGTTGGAGATGTGGGACGCCATTGCGTACCAGGATGCAGCGGCCATCTTGCTGGGTAGCAATGCTAGAAGTTTTGTAAAGACATGCAAGCTTTATGTTATCTAAATATGAAGGTTACTCTTTTTATATAATAAATTTGATTGGGATTTCTGCACCATGAGGAGTGTTTCTTTTGTCTCTTCATGAGATTGACTAAGCCTTGGTGGAGACATCTGAGAGTCCTAGAGGTGGATTAATAATACTGGAGATCATACTGGATTGCTTTCCACTTCGCATTTGACCTTTGTTATGAGGGTCTATATTGGATGGTAAGAAGCAGAGTGATCGGGCTTTGATGATGGTCTCTTCACAATTGTGGTACTTAGCTGCACTACAGTATCATTACCTCCTCTGAACACTACATGTGGACTCCTGTTTACGTGGACTTTTAATTTTATGAATGTTTTAATTTTAAATTCTTAGACGTTATCATGTTTTAGCGCTGCACCATTATCACCTTTTATATACATGTTGTTGTCCAGCAATATTGTGCTAGCAGCTAATATAGGTATTTATAACATAATTTGATTCTTACCTAGCGCAGCTGATTGGTGTTTATTTACTATTAATACAGGGTGGATGCTTTTCACGCCAATACCAATACCCTGCACTGGCTTTGTCCTTGTTGGCTACTGCCGTAGAATGAAGATCCACAGCGCCTTGAAAAAGTATTCATACCCTTGAAATTTTCTACATTTTGTCATATTACAACCAAAAACGTAAATTTATTTTATTGGGATTTTATGATTGACCAACACAAAGTGGCACATAATTGTGAAGTGGAAGGAAATTGATAAATGGTTTTCAAAATTTTTTACAAATAAATATCAGAAAAGTGTGGCGTACATTTGTGTTCAGCGCCCTTTACTCTGATACCCCTTACTAAAATCTAGTGGAACCAATTGCCTTCAGAAGTCACCTAATTAATAAATAGAGTCCACCTGTGTAATTTAATCTCAATATAAATACAGCTGTTCTGTGAAGCCCTCAGCGGTTTGTTTAGAGAAACTTAGTGAACAAACAGCATCATGAAGGCCAAGAAACACAACAGACAGAGATAAAATTGTGGAGAATTTTAAAGCAGGGTTAGGTTATAAAAAAAATATCTCAAGCT
Source organism: Aquarana catesbeiana (assembly GCF_042186555.1). Lineage (NCBI taxonomy): Eukaryota > Metazoa > Chordata > Amphibia > Anura > Ranidae > Aquarana > Aquarana catesbeiana. The sequence continues at coordinate 131,312,539 of NC_133329.1, forward strand.
TTGAACATCTCACAGTGCACTGTTCAATCCATCACACGAAAATGTAAAGAGTATGGCACAACTGCAAACCCACCAAGACGTGGCTGTCCACCTAAACTGACAGGCCGCACAATAAGAGCATTAATCAGAGAAGCAGCCAAGAGGCCCATGGTAACTCTGGAGGAGCTGCAGAGATCCACAGCTCAGGTGGCAGATTCTGTCCAAAGGACAACTATTAGTAGTGCACTCCACAAATCTGGCCTTTATGGAAGAGTGGCAAGAAGAAAGCCATTGTTAAAAGAAAGCCATAAGAAGTCCCGTTTGCAGTTTGCGAGAAGCCATGTGGGGGACATAGCAAACATGTGGAAGAAGATGCTCTGGTCAGATGAGACCAAAATTTAACTTTTTGACCTAAAAGCAAAACGCTATGTGTGGTGGAAAACGAACACTGCAGAACACCCTGAACACACCATCCCCACCGTGAAACATGGTGGTGGCAGCATTATGTTGTGGGATTGCTTTTCTTCAGCAGGGACAGGGAAGCTGGTCAGAGTTGATGAGAAGATGGATGGAGCCAAATACAGGGCAATCTTAAAAACCTGTTAGAGTCTGCAAAAGACTTGAAACTGGGGCGGAGGTTTGCCTTCCAGCAGGACAACGACCCTAAACATACAGCCACAGCTACAATGGAATGGTTTAGATCAAAGCATATTCATGTGTTAGAATGGCCCAGTCAAAGTCCAGACCTAAATCCAATTGCGAATCTGCGGCAAGTCTGCTGTTCACAGACACTCTCTATCCAATCTGACAGAGCTTGAACTATTTTGCAAAGGAGAATGGGCAAAAATGTTTCTCTCTAGATGTGCAAAGCTGGTAGAGACACCCAAAAAGACTTGCAGCTGTAATTGTAGCAAAAGGTGACTCTACAAATGCATGCCACACTTTTCACATATTTATTTGTAAAACATTTTGAAACCCATTTATCATTTTTCTTCCAATTCACAATTATTCCCACTTTGTGTTGGTCTATCACATAAAATCCCAGTAATATACATTTACGTTTTTGGTTGTAACATGACAAAATGTGGAACATTTCAAGGGGTATGAATACTTTTTCAAGGCACTGTAGATGGCACCATTTCCATTGGAGATGATGGGTGTGTGTCCTACCTCTAAGTCATTCAGCTGACTTATCTAGCTATGTGTTTATGTAATCTGAGATCAGTGTTGCCAACCGTCAGTAAAAAATGGATACTCTGCTGTTAGTAAAGGCCAGTGACAGGAAAAGGTTGCCAGCAAAACATATGGCTCTGGTGCAGAGCCAGTAGAGACCATATGAGTGCCTGCTGCAATGTGTTTTGGACGGTCTGGCGTAGGCGGTGCCTGATCGTGTCATGTGATGTCATGGTGCCATCTGTGGGATGGGAGCAAGGCAACCCGGGAGTGGGACTGTCAGTGCTGTTTGGACTGGAGTGGACTAAAGGGACCACCTGGTGTGGAAAGAGACTGTCACTATGACTCAGGAGGGGAAGTGTCGTGTCGATGAGGTGTCATCATCCTCTGTGCTGCTGCACACTGCTGACAGTGTCACTGTGAGAGTCATTTTCATTTTTTCCCTAATATCTACCCTTAGAGTCCTTTCACACTGACAGTGCGGCCGCATCAGTGGTAAAGCGCCGCTAGTTGTAGCGGCGCTTTCTGTTCCACTAGCAGGGCACTTTTAACCCCTGCTAGCGGCCAAATAAAGGGTTAAAAGCGCCCACAAAGTGTCGCTGCCGAGGCGCTTTGGCGGCGCTGCCCATTGATTTCTATAGGCAGGGGCGCTTTAGGAGCGGTTTATACACCGCTCCTAAAGCGCCCCAAAGATGCTGCTTGCAGGACTTTTTTAAATGTCCTGCCAGTGAAACGCCCCAGTGTGACAGCACTCAAGCTTTTACACTGGGACTGCAGATGAGGCATTTTTCAGGTGCTTTACAGGCGCTATTTTTAACGCTAAAGCACCTGAAAAACGCCTCTAGTGTGAAAGGGGTCTAAATCACATTGCATATTGCCCTTGTTTGCAGCCTAAATACTAAAATGTTAACTTAAAACTGTAATTTTGTAACCTTTGGAAATGCCAGTAAAAACTTGGCTGTGCTAGTAAATTTTGGGTGTTATGTCAGTAAGTTTCAATCTGGTAGGTTGGCACCACTGTCTGAGATCCTGCTTCTAAACCAACATGTACCAACCTTTTGCCATCTGCTAGATCCAAGGAAGTAATTAATATTTACATTTTCCAAAAATATTTTTTATTCATGTTTAAAAAAAAAAAAAAAAAACACTATAAAATGCCTTTAACAGGTCCATATACATTTCTAATAAAATGCAGTTTGTTATGCTGATTTACATTTTGTGCAGAATGTATGTGCAGAAAATTGAAATCTCCTAAAATAACTTTCATAATTTAAGAGAAAAAAGTAATATTTGTTTTCTTGGCAGTCCAGACAGAGGTACTAACCTGTAAGTAGGGTGAGCCAAGCAGAACAACAATATCATCAATTAGTTCCAGTATACGCATATAAGTTCAATCCTTGTAGTCAAAACGACTACCAAATAACATAGAAAAGGTAATATTTGTTGGTGCACAGGCAAACTCTCTCAGTCTGAATTGTTTGCCTTAAAAATAAAGAAAATAATTTATAATTTCCTAAAAGGTATACTGAACATTATCTCCATCCAAATGCATTCTTTAATTTTGCTTTCTAAAGCTCACTACACACGTTGCAATCTGATTGAACAATCTCCTTATTATCTACCAACAAGCTTGTAGTACAAGGGCCTGCTTGGTTGGATACCAATTGATTGGGTCATTTAGGTAAGTACTCATATTACATGGTGTGCGTGTGAGCTTAGCTTGATGTTCAGTTTGCAATGCTTGCTCTGACAGAAAAAGAATACAAGTAAATAATAAAAAACCTCACCAAATATAAGTGTAGCGCCCACCTACTTAGGTTTGTGCTAACTAGTTAGTAAGGGTTAGTGTTAGATACAATTGCCAGTGTTTTGCCCTGTTGGTTTAAACCTGGTTGGGTTTAAATTGGTTGTGAGAAATTACAGAATAGAAGTGTGTGGGGGGGGGGGGGACCACCTGTATTCTGTCTGATTGATGCCTGTTCTTCCAGTGAGAGGTTCTGGAGGGACTATGGGTTGCACACAGGATGCAGTTAGTTTGTGTACCAATCCAATCGTTAACTTGAATGGGCAGGGGCTTTCAGGCCTATATAAACTGTGGGTCACATGCTCAAAAGGAGCATGGGAATTGTTGGAGAAAGAGAAGAAGACAGCAGGTAGGGGCTGGGGAGGGGAACGTGCCATGCGGGGAGGAGAAATAGAGGAGCCATCAGGAGGAAACTGCTATGACTAACAGGAGGAAGACTGGGTGATCAACCTTCTGTGGCACACATGGACTGTTGATAAGGAGAACAAGTGAGTGGAAACTCAGGGAAACAGTATTTCCAAAGACTTGAGGGTGTTAAAGTGCGGATCAAGAAGGAGGAGGTGCAGATCTTCGGCCTTACTGCCGGTTCACACAGGGGCGGCACGACTTGCAGGTCGACTCACCGAGGCGACCTGCACACGACTTCAGCGGCGACTTGCAAAACGACTTCTGTATAGAAGTCAATGCAAATCGCCCCAAAAATACTACAGGAACCTTTTTTCTGAGTCGGAGCGACTTGCATCGCTCCTATTAGAACAGTTCCGTAGCACAGAACGGGACGCAACTTGTCAGGCGGCTAAGTCACCTGACAAGTCGCCCCTGTGTGAACCGGGGCTTAGAGAATCAATACCTCAAAAAGAGTGCTGGAGTGTGGGTCAATAAAGAAGTCTGTGCAGGGAGTTGGGCCTTAAAGAATTAACACCCTGGAGAAATCCAATCAGTCAGCCTAAGAACTTTATTCAGTGTAACGTTCTTTGGACATAATTTGGAAGTGCTGTACAGTTGGGAAGTAGCAGTAAACAGGAGGGAGAAAATATGCAAAGTATGACCGGAGTTATTCAGAGTGGCACTATATAATCTGGACTTGTGAAGCAGGAAGTGGCTTATAAAAGGGTTCGGTAGATCGGGGTGCGCCCGGACTTTTCCTGAACTGGCATGGTAGGATCAAAGGAAACAACATAGGCAGGTGAAACCTGGTACTTCCAGCATCCATTACCAAGTGTTTTTCAAAGAGGCACTGTTCAGTTCGCTAAGGGAAGAGGTTATGACTACCATTACAGGAACCAAAGATGTACAGGCAGCTCATACTTCTTGAAGATAAAGACTGTACATATTATACATTCTTTTCTGCCATGCATTAAGGGAAAAGAATAAAGTTTCATGTTCGACTGTTCTGGACTGTCTGCTGTGTCTGTGCAAGGAAGGGGGGGTAACGGAAACACACTACAGAAAGGAATTAACTAGCAGCTCCTACGGGGGTAGTGCGCTACATAAGCAATTGTATGAATGTTATATCATATTCATTACCCTTTCAATAAAAATATTAAAACAGAAACAAAAAATTACACCTAAAACTTTACCTAATACATATCCCTCTAAAATCTAATGCTAAACAAAACCTAAATTAACCTTTTACACTAAATGAATTACTCCAGATACTGGCTAAACAGTAACACTGAATGATCTTCTGATAGACACTAGCAGGGGTTTGCTGGGAAAACCTTTGGGATAATTATACAGTATGGCCCCCAGATGGCATATATTTATTATTGCAATCCTACTGGGAACAAAGGGTAAATATTCCTTTTTCATTCTGGTTGACAACCTCCAAATGAATGAAGCAAAGGACAATGTTGAACCTTTATACCCTTTTGGATCAAGGATGTGATCCACTGGGAGTCACTGATGGGAGTGTTTCAAGAATGGACAGAGACTCTCTGTGTGTGGTATCTGCATGTCTTAATTATGTCAATTAATTTCACATAATGCACTTACCTTTAAAAGACTGAATTTTGTCATTAAGAAACTGAAGCTCCTCTATCATCTTATCCTCAATTATTTTCTTGCCCATTCCAAGGTTCTTCATGCTGGATATTGCGAATCTTCTTGTTGTCTTCCACTTTTCTCCCGATGTAAAAAACACACCTTCCAAATATCAAGGGAATTTGTTTGAAAACATTGCAAAAGAAGTACTATTATCATAGCTTTTGGGCCCCTTTCACACTGGGCAGACTGCGGCTGCAATATGCTTGCTCAACAGGGAATCTGTCTATCTGGAATAATGTCTATAGTTTTGAAGTGGGATGCCCAACAAGAAAATAGGTCAACTGTCCATAAACCTTTGGCCAGCTTGTATAACAAAATCATTTTAGGAAACTTGGTCCATGGAGATGCTCTATTATCTACATGAAATTTGACCTTACAGCATACAGCATTTTGAGAAAGAAGCCAGAAGGGGTTGAGAATTTTAAGAAATCCAGATTACAAATAATTTTCCACGTGTAAATTTTAAAGAAATTTGCATGTAGCTTTGGTAGACATACTGTAGACAGGTATTCATGGCTGTACATCAACCAGATCATCATTTTCCTGTAGGATGTATGGCCAGGTGATTCTGATTAGTTGTGGATGCTCAGTCTGTACAAATCAATGACAGGCTGACGCTCTTAATAGCTGCTCGCATGTAATAACACATAGAGTGATTATCTGCAGCTAGGGACTGATGAGTGACCCTGGGTTGATCATCTGTTTTTAGATGCATGTATCTGCTCCTTCCATGGTCAATTATTTATGGATAGCTGCAGTCAGTGTCAGCCTGTTGTAGATCTGTACAGGCTAGGGTGACCACATTTCCAAACTGCCATTCAGGGACACCCCTCATCATACACCGGTCAGTGACATCACAAGGGGGTGGTGCCACCATGTGACGTCGCTCGGTGGCCCCGCTCCTTACCTATTTAAGCATTTGTTTCATGTATGTTAGCCCAACATTGCAGGCGGCCACTTAGAGTCACAGAGTGTAATTATTCCTACAATATTGGGCTAACATACATGAATCAAATGCTTTTTATATCCAAGGCACTAAAGTTGTATATAAAACCCCGTACTTTATACAACAAAAGGAATACAAATGACCTGAGGGATCTGGAGTAAAAACTGGACATACACTGACCTACCTGATCCCTACACTGACCTACCTGATACCTACACTGACCTACCTGATCCCTACACTGACCTACCTGATCCCTACACTGACCTACCTGATTCCTACACTGACCTACCTGATTCCTACACTGACCTACCTGATCCCTACACTGACCTACCTGATCCCTACACTGACCTACCTGATACCTACACTGACCATTACACTGACCAACTGTGGGGGCTTGTCACATCCTCAGCTCTGAGGGGTTCATGCTGGGACCTGTCGTCCTTCATTAGTAAGGCAGTGGTGGGGGTGGATGAGTGGCAGTGCTTGAGGGGGGATGGGATAACTCTCACCTGTTGTTAGTCAGTGTCCACTTGGGAGGAAAGAGGGGGTTGGTGAGGGGGGTGGGTGAAAAGTGGATGAGGGTGAGAGAGATGGGGAGGGGGGGTGAGAGGGGGGAGGGGAGGTGGGAGAGGGTGAGAGAGAGGGGGTGGCGAGAGAGAGGGGGAGGGTATAAGAGAGGGGGGATGGGAGTTAGAGAGGTAGGTGGGCGAGAGGGGGGGTGGGTGAAAGTGACCCCCTATCCCCTGCTGCAGTCCCTCCTGTGCTCCCCTTTCCCAGCCCCTGTCTGTGGGTAGGTGTGTGTGATGCACCTACCTCCCGCCCATCCTCGTCCTCTGGGCCCTTGGTCAGCCTGTCTTCCTTGTTGTTGATGACTGAGACAGCTAGGAGAGGAGGCTGGAGAAAGTGTGCAGGTTCTGGGATGTTCCAGGGATGCTGCACCCACAGCTGCTCAGGTCATGGTGGCCGGCAGTGAGGTCTTCTCCAACTCCCTCCTGGGCTGTTGATTCTACCAGACTTGTGCTGCTCACCGGGGCCGCCGCTCGCTGTTTCAAATTGCTGCTGTCAACGCCGGATTTAGCTCAGCTTCCGCTGCCCTGCACTGCACCCCGCCACCACTAGACCAGCGGGACTGCCACTCTCTAGGCGCATTACAAGAGGGTGTTTGCTGCAGGACTCAGCTCAAAGGGCAGCTGCTTTGGGCCCCAGGAGCACTAGCGCGGAGGAGGAGGAGGAAGTGAAATCCTCCTCCGTTTTCAACGCTTGGCAGGGAGGGAGTCATGGCCGTGAGCCCGTGACGTCACTGGTTGCTACACGCCAGGCGGCTATAACAACCAGTGATCAGGAATATAGTCAGGTGGAGGCGGAGCCAGAGCCAGTGATATGGCGGCTCAGTCCGCCCCTGTCCCATGAATTTCCTGAATGTTTCCAGTGCCAGTTTCATTCCGGGACACTGTATTGTCCGGGAACAGGGACAGAGATGTCAATTATGGGATAGTCCCGGGCAATCCGGGACACGTGGGCACCCTAGTACAGGCCTCCTTGTCTGCAGCTAATCAGAAACACCTGGCTATACCAGTTGCAGAAATACGCTGATCTGAGGATGTACGGCCATGAAGGGCCATATGATTGAGTCATTACAAAATCATACAACATACTGAACAATGAACAGGCTCAAATAGACCATTTCCCATACTTAATTACTGCACCTTATACCAAAGTAATATTCATATATGTTCATAATATATAATTTCACCAAAAAATACAAAAACTTTGCATAGACAGCAACAATAAGACCCAGCCCAATGTATGCAGTTTTCTTATGCTAAAGGAGGCTTTCTATAGCCAGTGCAGGAATTTCCTTCTGTATTCCAACCTTGGAAAAGAATTCAGAGACATATAATAAAGTATACCATTGTTATCATAACTATTTTTTTTACATATGAAAAACTTTGTGAAATATTGGCATATTTATTTGTGTATATTGATAAAAGATGCTTTATATAAATGAACTTATAAATTATGTTTACATAAACATAAGCACTTAAACCCCCTTCCTGCCCAGACCAAATTTCAGCTTTCAGCGCTGTCACTTTTTGAAAATGACAATTGTGCGGTCATGCTACAGTTTACCCAAATGAAATTTTTATCATTTTTTTCACACAGATAGAGCTTTCTTTTGGTGGTATTTAATTGCTGCTGGGTTTTTTATTTTTTGCTAAATAAAACAAAAAGGGACTGAAATTTTGAAAAAAAAAAATCAAAACTGTTTCATAGTTTTGAAAACAGGTAATATTTCTCCTTCACTGATGTGCGCTGATGAGGCTGCACTGATGGGCACTGCTATGCTGCGCTGATGGGCGGCACTGATAAGGCGGCACTAATGGGCACTGATAAGCACTGATGAGGTGGCACTGATGGTTGGCACTGATGGGCACTGATAGGCGCACTGATGGGCACTGATAGGTGGCACTGATGGGTGGCACTGATGGGCACTGGTAGGTGACACTGATAGGCAGCACTGATCTGTGGCACTGATTATTAGACACTGATGGACATTGATGGGCACTGTGGGCACTGTGGGCACTGGTGGGTACTGATAGGTGGCACTGGTAGGTGGCACAGTGGGCACTGGCAGTGGACACTGGTGGGCACAGCCACGGCTTTCTGAGTGAAGGACCGATGTCCCTCTGACAGAAGCCAGTGATCGGCTTTTTTTTCCCTTCACGCTGACAGCGTGAGTAAAAAAATAAAAAACGATTACCGAGCTTCTGTTGTTTACATCACATGATCAGCCATCATTGGCTGACAGCTGATCATGTAGTAAGGGGCCGGGATCGACCCCTTACTCGCATCTGTGATCAGCCGAGTCTCATAGACAGGGTCACGCAGACTGCGCTTTCTCGGGAGGACATCCATGGACGCCCTCCCGGCAATTAAGGCCCACGGTGCAGCCGTCTTTCGGCTATAGCACAGGCGGGGAGAAGTTAAAGTGATACTAAAGGCCTTAAAAAAAATAAAAATAAATAACAAACATGTCATACTTACATCCACTGTGCAGCTCGTTTTGCACAGAGTGGCCCCGAACCTGGTCTTCTGGGGTCCATGGGCGGCTATCTCGGCTCCTCCCTGCATCAGATAACCCCCTGGGAAAAGTGCTCTCCCGGGGGGTGACCTTGCGGGTGCGCTCCCGAGTCCAGCATTCGGCGTCCATAGACACCAAATGCAGGACTCGGCCCCGCCCCCGGCGGCCGCGTCATAGGATTTGATTGACAGCAGCGGGAGCCAATGGCTCCCGCTACTGTCAGTTTAAAGAACAATTAGATGTCAGTTTAACTGCTTGCTGCCCACCCACCTTCAAATGACAGCGGGGCGGGGCGGTGCGGCTCTCGTTCTGGGATGATGTCATATGACGGCGTCCCAGAACGGCCACTCTCGCGCACGATTCTGTGGGGAGAATTTGATAAATAAAAATTGAATAATGGCTGTGTGAGGTTGAGGGGTGAAAAGTGCAGGGGTGGAGAAACCAACACTGTAAACTAGTCAAAAAACAATATTGAGGATAAGTGAGGGAAATGTAGAAAAGTGCCCACCATGTTACTACGAACCAAAACTTGTATGATAGACTGATTAAATAAAAGGTAACTCGTGATGTGCAGGGTTACCTAGTGCTGAATAGGGAGGACATGATTCAAGGGAATGTATCGGGTCCGATGAGTGAAGTGCTCCAAGTGCCGAATCCCCCCGGAAGGACGCCCATATAAGCGCCGCCGCGGGACAGCCCACCAACGTCACACACTCGTAGTGAGTGGGAGGGAGGTGCCACAAATCAAGCGATATCAACACGAATACGGAGGGGTTAAATAGAACACCCCCGAAATACATGTTTTACAATGATAAGTAATATATCTATAACATATGACATAACATGAAGAGATTTCTGAGACTTTATGTAAAGTCTTAAATTATTGTAAGTTCTCTCAGCTGAGGACAAGCAATTTCTGGAATACAATTCAAATAGCACTGTACTTCTCAATGCAGTTCTCAAACAAGAGAAATATGCATTTCTGCCAATAGGGGGCACTGCAAGGGGGAGTCTCCAGTTTAGTTTGTTTGTGGGCTCCATCTTTTACCTCCAACAGCTGGGTGATTGTTGGGATACAGTAGGTGATAGTTTCTGTCCACTCAGGCTTTAGTTGGAAGGTAAGAGGGTAAATTTGTGTGACAAATTAGTTTGACTTTGCTCACCTTTAAGTCATTCCTATTAATGTTCTCCACCATCACAGCATAATGTTTACCTATAGTCTGGTCAGTAAATTGCTTTTTCTTTTCCTCCTCTTAGTAAAATGGTGAAACCAACGTCTAGAGTTTGGAAACATTTCTGCAATTTCTGAGAGCAAAGCTGCAATTTTCAAATATTGAGAGAAGAAATGTACTTTTCCAAATGCTACAAGGATGACAAAACACATCCTTGCATGCCAGAGGTGCCCTAAAGACATTAAAAATACTTTATGGAATTAAATGATGAGGACCAGAATGAAAGTGTGAGTAGCTTTTCCCTGCAGACTTCTCATTCCAGAAACACTCTTTCTGCTGCTTCTGGATCATCACAAGGTCATTTTTCACCAGCAGAATCTTCAAGTAAGGAAATGTTACAAACCATGGGCCTCACAAAAATACACAATTCCCTAATTTATAGAGAAAATGACACCTGAAAACCAGGAGAACATTGATCAAGTTCTTGCAAGAGCAATATATGCTTCTGGATCAGCATTGTCAATAAATGACAATGCATATTGGCAGGAAGCTTTTAACTTAATATGAGGGAAAGTGGGGTGGTTACCTGTTCTCATGTATAGTTCAAATGTTCTTAACAAATACAGTCCTTGTTATTCCATTTGTAATAAAAGTTAAAAAGCAAGTCTAGTTTATTTACTGAATAAGCTGTACTTTTATTTCAAACATAATACTTTATATACACTGCATTTCATGTTCTCAGTGTAAGAAAATTACTTTCAATTTGTAAAACTACTGCAAACTGAATTTTTTGAAAAACATTTCTTAAAATTTAATTTTTTTCTGAAAAATATGGCTTCAAAATTCCCGAAAATTTTACATCTCTAGGAGAGACATACTGTATCTTTAGTAGCAAACATCCTGCATAATTATATTGGTGAAGTTGCATACTTCCGATCTTCATTCAGATCAGTGTGATTTGCCCTTGTTTGAAGGTGGATAAAAATTTCCTTAATTAGATGGACTTCAAGTACATTTTTTACATTTTGTTTTGTTCATTCTGTTTATTTTATATATTTTATGTACAGTATATACTGTATTTGATAATTTTCTATAGGGCATTGTGTATTTTTGGAGTGTTTTTACTATACCACTTTAGTGGCCTGCCCAGTACTGCCTATTATTTATCTCCTCTCACAGGCAGGTTTGATTTTACATTATTATTCTTACCTGCCCTGGTGGTCCGAACCTACTCTTCTAGGTTCCCCTGTCGGTGCTCTAGGCAACCCCCCCTTCTCTGTGTGCCACCATAGGAAGCTGCTTCCTATGGTGGCACACCTGTGGGCTTGATCCATAAGTGGGCTGTGTGTGACTATTGATACACACAACGCGGTATATCCCTCCCCCCACTCTCTGCTCACAGGATTTGATTGACAGTAGCAGGAACCAATCACAAAAAGAGAGAGCAGAGAGATTTGCTGCAGACAGGCACAGTGCTCGATTGAGATAGGACTTAGATAATTATACGGGGGTAAGGGACAATTTTTACCTTAATGCAGGGAATGCATTAAGGTAAAAAATGTCTAGCCTTTACGACCACTTAACTTTCATCTTGTACATGACATCTCAACATACATAAGGAAAGACTTCACGTAATTACACTGTTTAAATTAAAAAAAAATCATGTTCTACCTTTTATATTTCATTGAAATCTATATTTTAAAAATCCATTTCATTTTACAACAGTAGCACATCGTGGAGCATCAACTGTTAAAGTATAACTAAAAGCAAAACTTTTTTTTTCATTTTGGACAGAAGCTCCCTTGTCAACACCTGTCAGTTTTTATTGCTGTCTGTGTCCCCATTAGGGAGATTCACTCTCTCTATTTGTCTTGTTTACCATCATCATTGAAATTGAAAGTAAAAGAAAATCCCAAATTTTGGGTTGTTCCTAGAAAAGAAATAGAGGGGAAATCTTCCAACGGGGGCACTAATTCTAGTAAACTGGGGGTCCCCAAGAGAGTACCTTAATTTGCAGGGATTTCTTCTCACTTCCTGTTTTGTTATGGAACAGGAAGTGAAGGTAAATCTCCCCAACAGGACAAAGATGACAAAAATAAACCTTTCAGGGGTTACAGCCCCCCCAGTTACACTATTCAAAATGAAAAGAAAGTTTTGCCAATAGTTCTACTTTAGCCTTTGCTATTTTGATCCCTCCTGCAGGAAAGTAGACATTTTTTACAAGTGTTGGCCAGAAAGAAAGAAATACAAGAAAGAGATTTTCAATTGGCTACCATTTCCACGTTGGATGGCATAAAATATAGGTAAGACGGTTCTGTCGGAAAATGTATCTCCAGCCTCCACCAAGGCCTCTTTTATGGTTTCCAGTCCTGTGAGGACGACGGCTCTTTTCATACCCAGATGAATGGTAAATATCGGGCCATATTTTTCTGAAAGCTTTAATAAGACACATGGCAGCTAAATATTTGATCTTTTGTAACTTTTTATATATATATATATATATATATATATATATATATATATATATATATATACACATAATACACACAAGCAAACAAGCAATATATTTATTGGACTTGGAACACCAATTAGATGAGCTACAGTATAGGAGCCCACCGCAAGAACATTACTATTAAAAATTCTAATTTTATTATATTATGATAAAATTCATCCTTTTGCCACCTAACCAATTAAAATATAAATTTTCCATGTCTGATGCTGGATATAGAGAAGAACTGCAGGCAAGACTTAAGCTGACCATAGATGAATCTTTTTTTTTTTTTGTGATCAGCCAGCGGGGCGATAGAAAAAAATGAACTACGGAAGATTTGGCTGCTCAATGACCAGGCCATTTTTTGCGATTCTGCACTGCGTCACTTTAATTGACAATTGCGCGGTCGTGTGACACTGTACCCAAACAAAATTGATGTCTTTTTTTTCCCCACAAATAGAGCTTTCTTTTGGTAGTATTTGATCACCTCTGTGGTTTTTATTTTTTGCGCTATAAACAAAAAAAGAGCGTCAATTTTGAAAAAAAAAAAAACACAATATTTTGTACTTTTTGCTATAATAAATATCACCAATTTGAAAAAAAAAAAAAAAAAGCTATTTTTTCCCTCAGTTTAGGCCGATATATATTCTTCTACATATTTTTGGTAATAAAAATTGCAATAAGCGTATATTGATTGGTTTGGGTAAAAGTTATAGCGTCTACAAAATAGGGGATAGATTTATGGCATTTTTATTATTTTTTTTTTTACTAGTAATGGCGGTGATCTGCGATTTTTACCGGGACTGCGAAATTATGGCAGACACTTCGGACACTTTTGACACATTTTTGAAACCATTGACAAATATACAGCTATAAAAATGCACTGATTACTGTTTAAAGGTCACTGGCAGGGAAGGGGTTAACACTAGGGGGTGATCAAGGGGTTAACTGTGTTCCCTGACTGTGTGTTCTACCTGTGGGGGGAGGGGACTGACTATAGGAGATGACAGATCGTGGTTCCTAGCTATTTGGAACTCACGATCTGCCTCTCCTCACAAAACAGGGATTGGGGTGTTTTTACACACACACGTCCCTTTTCTGTCTCTCATGCCCGCAATCGCGTGCGGCCGGTGGTCATAGCGAGCACCAGCCATGAGCATCGGCACCCCCGCAATGCAGGGGGTGCGTGCCTGCCATCCTGCTTGAAGGAGCCGACGTACAGCTACAACGTTTCGCGGGATCATGCCGACCTGCCGCAGTATAATGACGGCGGCTGGTCGGCAAGTGGTTAAAAGCATTCCCCCATCCACACATTCGAGGTGGATAAATCAATCCTCCCTGCTGTGTTATTGTATTCTGACAGGAGGGCTCCTCTGCTGTCAGCATACACTGATCCGCACTGCAACTGATTGGCTGAATGCGCTGATTGAACACAAATTTTCCAGCAGTCCCGTTAGAGAGGAGTTGATCAGTAGGTCGACTCCTCTCAAACTGGAATGGCCATAAATAGTGAAATCTGGCTGGTCTCAGCTGATCCAGCCAAATTTTGACCCACCAATGGCCAGCTTTACAATTCAGTCATAAACAAACCAACAAGCATCTTTGGAAAGTGTTCATGTCTATATAATCTCTACCAATTCTATTTCTTATTCATAGTACGGTAAAAATACCGTAGATGTGCCCAGCCTATTGCATGGATGTGCACCCCAAAGCTAGTTGGCCAACCCCCCCCCCCAAACTCTGCCGGTCCTTCGGGAAGAGTAGTAAAGCAGTGTCAAATAATCTGTGCATTGCAACGAGATGCAAGGTTTAGGAATGTGCAACACAGAGAGTATCACACTCAAGAGTGCATAACACACAGGGCACAGGAGTGTGTACTGTGCAGCGCTGAGGTGTGCGTATCACACAGGACACAGAAAAACCTCTGATTCTCCCATCCACAGCTCTGTACCCCCCTGTGCACAGCTCACCTCTGCAACCATCTTCCCCAACTCACCTCTCCAACCATTATACAAAGCTCACCTCTTCTTCCCCATTCACAGCTCACCTCTTCTTTCTCCGTCCACAGCTCATCTCTTCTTCCTCCATCCACAGGACACCTCTTCTTCCTCTGTCTACAGCACATCGTTTTCTTCCTGTGTCCACAGCTCATCTCTGTACCCCCTGTCCACAGCTCACCTCTGCAACCATCTTCCACAGCTCACCTCTCCAACCATTGTACAAAGCTCACCTCTTCTTCCCCATTCACATTTCACCTCTTCTTCCCCATTCACAGCTCACCCCTTCTGCCCCGTTCCACAGCTCAACTTTTTTTCCTCGTTCACAGCTTACCTCTGTACCCTTGGCCAGAGCTGAACTCTGCACCCCTGTCCACAGGTCACCATGGAACTCCCCTATCCATAACTCACTTTTGTACTCCTCGTTAACAACTCACTACTGCACTCCCCTAGCCCCAACTATAGCTTATCTCTGCCCCCTTCCACAGTTCCCTTCTGCACCCCCATCCACAGCTCACCCCAATCCACAGCTCTCACCTCTTCAACCCCCCATTTTTCATCACCTATACCTCCAGCCACCTTTACACAACCTCCAACTTCCCCCCACTCCACAGTCTTCACCTCTGCACAACACTCCAACCTCCCCGCGGCTTCTTTTCTGCATTTTCTGCACCCCTCCCCTCTCCATCTAAAGCTCTCACCTTTCCAATGCCCCCCCCCCCCCCCCACAGCTCCCACTCTGCACAAATTCCCCCTCTCCAACTCTCACCTCTGCAAAATTCCCCACTCCCCAGCTGCTACCTCTTCACTATACCTCCAACCTCCCCCCAGCTGCCTTTCTCCATAACTGACCCCCACTTTTTCACAGCTCTTTTTCACCTCTTCACAGAAGCTTCAAAGTGGTGCAGCCAACAAAGTGCAGTCTCCACCTATCAGAAGTGTAGTACAGAGCTGAGGAAGACTTTCAGAGCTCTTGGCTCTGTGCTACATGTCTGATGGGCTGGGACAAAAGCTGCCTACTGAAGTGCCACAGGAATTCAGACAGTTGCGGCGTTGCGACCCTGGGCACCCACTAATATATGCCCTTCTCTGGGTGCCTAGCGATAGCAAACAGAAGGTGGTGGAGGAAGTGAATAGTGCAGCAACTTCCTCTACCGCCGTTTGTGTATAATGACAGGTTACAGGCAACAGACTTCCAGGTTGACACATTCTGGTTGATAAGAAGCCATGTATAATGCTAGTGCGCATGGGGTGATTAGGGTGTGCCCAGGCACAGCCAGCACACCCAATGCACTAGCCTATGATAGTAAATATTTTTGTCCTTCCACATCTTTATTTTAGATGAGGACCACTGAAGCACAAATAAACAAACCTCTAAAAAATTACACTCCCTGGAAAAGCAAAAATGTACTTTCCCAGTTTTGGGCCTGTGCAAGTTGATAAATGTCTTCTTTAGCATTCTCATGTGGACTTATACTGATCAGCCATACCATTATGACCATCCACCATAACATTATGACCACACACCTAATATTGAGTAAGTAACCCTTATGCAATGGAAATAGCCCTAACTCATTGAGGCATGGACTCCACTAGACAAAGCATCACACTGCTTCGGTAGGCTTGACTTCTTCCTACAGTGCATCCTGATGCCATCTCTTCCCCAGGTAAGCGAAGCACACGCACCCGGCCATCCACATGATGTAAAATAAAGAACTTCTTCTTCTGATGCTCATGTGTCCACTGTAGGCACTTTTGGCTCTGGACACAGGTCAACACAGGCACCCTCACCGGTCTACGGCTATGCAGCCCCATACACAACAAACTATGATGCACTGTGTGTTCTGACAGCATGCACTTTTTCGGGAATTCGAGCTACAGTAGCTGTTCTATTGGATCAGATTACACAGGCCAGCCTTTGCTTCCCATGTGCATCAATGAACTTTGACTGCCCATGACTCTTTTGCCAGTTCACCGGTTTTCCTTCCTTGGACCACTTTTGGTAGGTGCTGACCACTGCAGACCAGGAACATCCCACGAGAGCTGAATTATTGAATTTGCAATGACTCAATTGTCTAGCCATTACAATTTGGCCCTTGTCAGAGTCACTCAAATCCTTACGTTTGCTAATTTTTTCTGCTTTTAACACATCAACTTCAGGGTCAACATGTTCACTTACTTCCTAATATATCCCACCCACTTTCAGATGCCACTGTAACGGTCTAATCAGTGTTATTCACTTTAATGTTATGGCTGATCGGTGTATAGTCGAAGAGTGATGGTAAATTGAAGATGAGTTAAAAAGATTTTAAAACATTTTTTTTACTATGAAACTGTATTAGGTCGTGCGCACACTGATTACTATAAGTAAACAGAAATAGTTTATGGACTACTTCTGTTTATTTTGAGTAATCAGTGTGAGCACGACCTAATACTGTTTCTGGGTCTAATACTGTTACCGAGTTTGATTTGAGATTTGGGTGAGCTGCTGCACACATTTCGCTTGAAACTCCTTTTGCGCTGTGGGACACCCTTAATTGAATTTTTAACATGAATTACTGGACTTCACACTGCTTTATTTAAAGGACGCATGTGCTCAATGAAATATTGAACTACTATCATTGGCTTCCCCCTGTAAATGTTATTGCCATATTGACCCTTTGACTTCATTATTTGCTGAATCACGGACCTGGAACAATGATGCAGTTAGCAAAGTCAAAGCTCTTGAGGCACATACATTTTCCTGTTCAAAGACTGGAAAATGTTGAAGATCATGACACCATGTAATGATGTGGGCACAGTTCTCCTATGTCCAGTTCCTTGACATACTGAGGTTACAAGATAAGGGTTGAATGATTCTGAGAATCATTCAACCTGGAACAGGATCAGCACTGGATCATCCTTTTTTTTCCCCACAAATAGAGCTTTCTTTTGGTGGTATTTGATCATCTCTGTGTTTTTTATTTTTTGCGCTATAGACATAGAACGACCAACAATTTTGAAGGAAAAAAATTTTTTTTTTTATTTCCTGCTATAAAACATATCTAATAAAAAAAATGTAAAAAATCAAATGTCTTCATCAATTTAGACCAATATGTATTCTGCTACATATTTTTGTTAACAAAAATCCCAATAAGCGTATATTGATTGGTTTGCGCAAAAGTTATAGCGTCTACAAACTATGGGATATTTTTATTTATTTATTTATTACTAGTAATGGCGGCAATCAGCAACTTACAGCTGGACTGCAATATTGCAGTGGACAAATCAGACACATAACTGACACTTTTGACACTTTTTTGGATTCATCTCTATCTCTCCGCCCTTTGCTCCCATTTTCCTTTCCATCTCTCTTTTTCTTTTCATTTTCCCCAATTACTTTTTCAACTGTAAAATATATATATATATATATATATATATATATATATATATATATATATATATATATATATATATATATATATATACTGTGCTCATACCTCCAACCTTCTCATAGGTATTATAGTCATTATGGACAATGAAAACACTATCACTATGTTCACTATACTATCACAAATTAATCTCATTGGGAGAATTTACAGATACAATCTTATGTACAGTGCCTTGCAAATGTATTCACTCCCCTTGGCTTTTTACCTATTTTATTATGTTACAGCCTTTAGTTCAATGTTTTTTTAATATAACTTTTATGTGATGAATCAGAACACAATAGTTCAAGTTGGTGAAGTAAAATTAGAAAAATATATACATAAAATTATTTTTCAGAAATAAAAAACTGAAATTCACCCCCTTTGTTATGAAGCCGATAAAAAGCAGAGGCACCACTAACCAAACGCTGCCATGAAGAAAGACCAAGGAACTCTCCGAAAAAGTAAGGGACAATGTTGTTGAGAAGTAAAAGTCAGGGTTAGGTTATAAAAAAATACCCAAATCTTCGATGATCCCTAGGAGCACCATCAAATCTATCATAACCAAATGGAAAGAACATGGCACAACAGCAAACCTGCCAAGAGATGGCCGCACACAAAAAAAACGGACTGGGCAAGGAGGGCAGTAATCAGATAGACAGCACAGAGACCTAACCCTGAAGGAGCTGCAGAGTTCTACAGCAGAGACTGGAGTATCTGTACATAGGACGACAATAAGCTGTACGCTCCATAGAGTTGGGCTTTATGGCAGAGTGGCCAGAAGAAAGCCATTACTTTCAGCAAAAAACAATATGGCACGTTTTGAATTTGTGAAAAGGCATGTGGGAGACTCCCAAAATGTATGGAGGAAGGTGCTCTGGTCTGATGAGACTAAAATTGAACTTTTTGGCCATCAAAGAAAACGCTATGTCTGACGCAAACCCAACACATCACCCAAAGAACACCATCCCCACAGTGAAACATGGTGGTGGCAGCATCATGCAGTGGGGATGTTTTTCAGCAGTCGGGACTGGGAAACTGGTCAGAGTTGATTGGAAGATGAATGGTGCTAAATACAGGGATATTCTTGAGCAAAACCTTCCCCACTCTGTGTGTGATTTTGAAGCCAGCAGGACAATGACACCAAACACACTGCTAAAGCAACACTTGAGTGGTTTAAGGGGAAAAATGTAAATGTGTTGGAATGGCTTATTCAAACCCCTTCCTCAATCCAATAGAAAATCTGTGGTCAGACCTAAAGATTGCTGTTCACAAGCGCAAACCATCCAACTTGAAGGAGCTGGAGCAGTTTTGCAAGGAGGAATGGGCGAAAATCCCAGTGGTAAGATGTGGCAAGCTCATAGAGACTTATCCAAAGCGACCTAGAGCTGTGATAGCCGCAAAAGGTGGCTCTAAAAGTATTGACTTTAGGGGGTGAATAGTTATGCACATTGACTTTTTCTGTTATTTTGTCCTATTTGTTGTTTGCTTCACAATTAAAAAAAAAAAAAAAAAAAATTAAAATTGTGGGCATGTTCTGTAAATTAAATGATGCAAATCCTCAAACGATCCATGTTAATTCCAGGTTGTGAGGCAACAAAACACGAAAAATTCCAGGGGGGGTGAATACTTTTGCAAGGCACTGTATCTTATATAACAATGTTAGTGTTGTTGTTAAGTTATACTACCCCTCCATCCTTGAGAAATCTATTGGCATATAAGCACTTATTACTTATTGTCTATACATTCCAATTTGTTATTTGTACAATTGCTTACAAAAAAGATTTGTAGGTAACAACAAAAAATAAGGAAAAACTGCAAAAATGCAGTGAAAGCACATCATACATTTCTTTTGATAAAGCAGACAACTCAATACAGAAAAGAACAACATCAGCCTACCTTTAAAAGGGAGAGGTCCTGTCTTCTAAAATTTATCAAGTGCAGGTTTACAATGACAGGTAGCGGAGTTGGACCAGGAGGAAGATTATAAGTTTTCATCTTAAATGCATTGGTCAAGTGCATCAAGTAAATCAGCATGACTAACATGAGTATGAAATAGGTGGTGACAGAATCACATATCAAGCTAAGAAAATTCAACATTATAAGATAAAAAATCCTTGGAGTGTTGCTGTCTAAATTTATGAAGTAATTAACCCGCCTTTATAATGTGCCTTTATATAGGGATGAGTAAAGGTGGAGACAGATTTACATATTTTATTTCAAAGCAGGATGCAGAAAGAAAAATAACAATTGTAGGATTTATAGAGGATTTTATTATGTTTTATTACCATCTTCTGGCAGAAGAGCTCTAATTGTACAACCATTAAACAAACCATTATTTTCCATATTACTGCCAACAGTAGGCAGTTGGATCGTTCTGAGCACTTGCTTCACTTTGCTCCAGTTTTCTTTGCACTGAACATTGTAGCAGCCTCTCTGTGTTATAAAAATGCAAATTTTGGGGAAATTATGATGGTTTAGGCCTTGTTCACATGGGGTAACTTGATCCCATAGCTGTCTATTAGGAGACACAGCTGCTGCCAATGTGACATACGTATAGGTGCATCGCCCTGATTGCACCCAGGGTGAGTTTGGGGAGACACACCCTCACTTACACGGATGTCATACTGGGAGCAGTGGTTGTGTTCATGCAGCCACTGTGTCCCAAAATACATGAATGGCACCGCTGGCACGGGGAAACACAGAACACCAGTGCATACCCATTCAGGTAAACATGGCCCTGTATGGGATACAGATCAAGTAATACAGCTGTCACCAAAACAGGAGGTGAGGAGAAATCCCACAATGGGGACACCTGTTCTGGTGACAACTGTCTATGCAGGGAATTTTTCCTCACTTTGGAAAGGTTTCTCATTTTCTGTTGGATTTTTACAATGGTTTGTTAAAGAGAAACTAGAAAGCATGTGCAAAGGACCCAGGTGCTCCACCTGCTGGCTTGATAAAAGACTACATACCATTCATAAGCAAAAGTTCATATTTACTGAAACATATTGAACAGCACGTTATATTATGTGAGTGCAGAAAGGAAATGAAGAGTACTGGGGGATGTCACATGACCAGAGCAAAGACATGTGGCAAAAAATATGGATAGTAAAATGTTTTTTTCTTTCAAATGCAGCGGAGTGTAATAAGGAAAATGGGAGTTGGGCTTTAACCACTTCAATACATGAGATGTTTTCCCTCTTTATTCCCTTGTGTCTCAGAGAATTTATTTTATTTTTTATTTTATTTTCTCTAGATAGTCAGGACTTTCATTTTGTAGCAGATTTGGATACATATATTTCTATTTCCTCTGGCTTTATTTAGGGAGGAATATGGAAAAAATTGGTAAAAAAAAAACTGTCTTGTAATTATTCCTACCCAACAAAATCAAGTTGAGTTAGCGCCGACAGAAATGACCACCATGCAACATTTTTATTGTTTCCAAAAATACTTACTGACATTGCTATTGCTTACAGAAGTGCTTGATGCTCATATAACAAAGGTAAATGCCATCAAAAGCATCCAATGTATTGCATGTAATGTATTTCACATCCCTTTTGTCCCCAGTGCTTTGGCCCATGCCCTGCATGCAGTTTTATATTATATACACTGTTCTTTCTGCCTGGAAACTTGAGATTGTCCATAGAAACCAAAAAATGTCCCTTTACGTCAAAAGCGGCTTTAGACCAGCTAGAAAACAGCGATAGTAAATTAGAACACTTGCAGAATTGAGCGATAGTGAATCATGAGGAAATTTATTTTATTATTATTATATTATTATTTTTTAAAATTATTTATATTTATTTATTATATTATAATTTATGATTTTGTGTTTTGTGTTTCAAACTTCATCATACCCGGGATATCTACTAGACTCTTGGTGGACAGATATAAGTGTGTTATTGCTAAGAATTACAGACCAACAATATAACACGCCAAATTTCTATGCAAAATAATTGTACCGCTTTGAGACGCAAAAATCTGAAATAATCATACCGCCAGGCAGAATATGTTGGGCTCATTTCTTTATTCCTTTTTTTCCTTCTCTTTTTCTCTATCTTTCATATTGGTTATTTGTAAATTGATTTTGAGTGTATTTTTGTTTTTTACGATTTGTAATTGTAATGGAAAAAATGTTAATAAACAGATGAATTAAAAAAAAAAAATTCTCCCTTGGAAATTGAAGCAGGCATCTTCAGGTCCTGGGACATATTATTAGATAAGGACTGTGGGCTGTAGAGTCATTTTTTTTTTTTTTTACTCAAGATGAAATTATACATTTTTGGCACTTTTAGGTCACTCAACAGAGTTTAACCACTTCAATACAGGGCACTTATACACCTTCCTGCCCAGACCAATTTTCAGCTTTCAGTGCTGTCGCAGTTTGAATGACAATTGCGCGGACAACCATCACTGTACCCAAACTAAATTTTTATTATTTTGTTCCCACAAATAGAGCTTTCCTTTGGTGGTATTTGATCACCTCTGCGTTTTTTATTTTTTGCTAAACAAATAAAAAAAGACTGAAAATGTTGAAAAAAATAAAAGTTTTGCTTTTGTTTCTGTTAAAATTTTTTGTATATAAGTAAGTTTTCTCTTTCACTGATGGGCACTGATAAGGCGGCACTGACAGGCACTGATAAGGCGGCACTGATGAGGTGGCACCAATGAGCGGGCACTGACGGGCACTGATATGCGGCACTGATGGGCACTGGTAGAAGGCACTGATGGGTGGCACTGATATGCAGCACTAATGGGCATTGATAGGCAGCACTGATGGGCACTCATGGGTGGCACTGGTGGGCACTGATAGGCCACTGATGGGCACTGAAAGGTCGAAAAGATGGGTTCTTATGGGTGGCACTGATGGGCACTGATAGGTGGCACTGATAGGCGGCACTGCTGGGCACTGATACGTGGCACTGATGGGCACTAATACGTGGCAGTGATGCGTGGCACTGATAGGCATCCCTGGTGGCACTGGCAGTGGTAGGCATTGTTAGTGGGCACTGATTGGCAGCTGCCTGGGCATTGATTGGCAGCTGCCTGGGCAATGATTAGTATTTCCCTGGGGGTCTAGGGGGCATACCTGGTGATCCAGTGTGGATGGCTTCCCTGGTGGTCCTGGGCGGCTTCCCTGGTGGTCCTGGGCGGATTCCCTGGTGGTCTAGTGTGGGATCCGAGGGGGGGGGGCTGTGCTGATAAACAATGAGCACAGACCTCCCCCTGTCAGGAGAGCAGCCAATCGGCTCTCCTCTACTCGCGTCTGTCAGACGCGAGTGAGGAAAAGCCGATCTCCGGCTCTTCCTATTTACATTGTGATCAGCCGTGATTGGACATGGCTGATCATGTGTTAAAGAGTCTCTGTCAGAGACTCTTTACCTAGATCGGTGTTGCGGGGTGTCAGACTGACACACTGCAACAACGATTGCTGCGATGCGCGCCCCCGGGGGTGCGCAGCGGCTCGATATCCTGCGGATGTCATATGACGCCCAGTCAGGATATTGAAACCACTTTGCTGCCGTCATTCTGCTATATGGCGGGCGGCAAGTGGTTAATATACAGTACCTTGCAAAAGTATTCACCCCCTTGGCTTTTTACCTATTTTGTTACATTACAGCCTTTAGTTAAATGTTTTTTTAATCTGAATTATATGTGATGGATCAGAACACAATAGTCTAAGCTGGTTAAGTAAAATTAGAAAGATATATACATAAAACTATTTTTCAGAAATAAAAAAATGATAATTGGCATGTACGTATGTATTCACCCCCTTGGTTACGAAGCCCATAAAAAGCTCTGGTGCAACCAATTACCTTCAGAAGTCACATAATTAGTGAAATTATGTCCACCTCTGTGCAATCTAAGTGTCACGTGATCTGTCATTACATATGCACACCTTTTTGAAAGGCCCCAGAGGCAACACCTAAGCAAGAGGCACCACTAACCAAACACTGCCATGAAGACCAAGGAACTCTCCAAACAAGTAAGGGACAATGTTGTTGAGAAGTACAAGTCAGGGTTAGGTTATAAAAAAATATCCAAATCTTTGATGATCCTTAGGAGCACCATCAAATCTGTCATAACCAAATGGAAAGAACATGGCACAACAGCAAACCTACCAAGAGACAGCAGCACACCAAAACTCACGGATCGGGCAAGGAGGGCATTAATCAGAGAGGCAGCACAGAGACCTAAGGTAACCCTGAAGGAGCTGCAGAGTTCCACAGCAGAGACTGGAGTATCTGTACATAGGACGACGCTCCGTAGAGTTGGGCTTTATGGCAGAGTGGCCAGAAGAAAGCCATTACTTTCAGCAAAAAACAAAATAGCACGTTTTGAGTTTGTGAAAAAGGCATGTGGGAGACTCCCAAAATGTATGGAGGAAGGTGATCTGGTCTGAAGAGACTAAAACTGAAGAACTTTTTGGCCATCAAAGAAAATGCTATGTCTGGCACAGACCCAACACATCACATCACCCAAAGAACACCATCCCCACAGTGAAACATGATGGTGGCAGCATCATGTTGTGGGGATGTGTTTCAGCAGTCGGGACTGAAAAACTGGTTAGAGTTGAGGGAAAGATGGATGGTGCTAAATACAGGAATATTACAGCAGGACAATGACCCCAAACACACTGCTAAAGTAATACTTGAGTGCAGGGCCGGATTTCCCACAAGGCCACCGAGGCCAGGCCTTGGGGCGGCAGTGGTACAGGGGCGGCGCCGCCCCCCATACTAACATCAGCATGCAGTGCACCCGGGCGCCAGAGAGGTGGGGGCGCTGAAGCGCTAGAGTGCTCCTCTCCCTCCTCCTCCTCTCTGTGTCCAGACTGAGGCGGCTCCCTCCGCAGGTCACCGCCGCCACCGCTGTCTTTTTCGTTGCTCAAGCCCGTCCCCCCTCCCTCCTCCTGTCAGAGAAGGAGAGCAGCCGCCGAAGATCGAAGCGGCTGGTCTCTGTGCGGCGGGGGGCGTGTTCTCCTCTGTCTCTCACTCCCTAGTCCCGCCCAAGCCTGTGCCTGTCTCCATCTGTTCTATCTATTGTACACACTTGGAGGGGAGGTTGTCCTGAGGGGTTGTACTAATGGGGGGGGGTTGTCCTGGGATGTCTGTACTAGTGAAGGGGGGGTTTGTCCTGGGGGGGTTGTACTAATGGAGGGGGGGTTGTCCTGGGATGTCTGTACTAGTGAAGGGGGGGTTTGTCCTGGGGGGGTTGTACTAATGGAGGGGGGTTGTCCTGGGATGTCTGTACTAGTGAAGGGGGGGTTTGTCCTGGGGGGGTTGTACTAATGGAGGGGGGTTGTCCTGGGATGTCTGTACTAGTGAAGGGGGGGTTTTTCCTGGGGGGGTTGTACTAATGGAGGGGGGGTTGTCATGGGATGTCTGTACTAGTGAAGGGGGGGTTTGTCCTGGGGGGGTTGTACTAATGGAGGGGGGGTTGTCCTGGGATGTCTGTACTAGTGAAGGGGGGGTTTGTCCTGGGGGGGTTGTACTAATGGAGGGGGGTTGTCCTGGGATGTCTGTACTAGTGAAGGGGGGGTTTGTCCTGGGGGGGTTGTACTAATGGAGGGGGGGTTGTCCTGGGATGTCTGTACTAGTGAAGGGGGGGTTTGTCCTGGGGGGGTTGTACTAATGGAGGGGGGGGGTTGTCCTGGGATGTCTGTACTAGTGAAGGGGGGGTTTGTCCTGGTGGGGGTCTGTACTAATGGAGGGGGGGTTGTCCTGGGATGTCTGTACTAGTGAAGGGGGGGTTTGTCCTGGGGGTTTGTACTAATGAAGGGAGGGGCGGTTTGTCCTTGGGGGGTCTGTGCTAATGGAGGGGGTGGGGGTTGACCTAGGGGGGGGTTGTACTAATGGAGAGGGGGTTTTCCTGGGGGGTTTGTACTAATGGAGGGGGGTAGACCTGGGGGGGTTTGTACTAATGGAGGGGGGGTTGTCCTGGGATGTCTGTACTAGTGAAGGGGGGGTTTGTCCTGGGGGGTTTGTACTAATGAAGGGGGGGTTTTGTCCTGGGGGGTTTGTACTAATGAAGGGGGGGTTTTGTCCTGGGGGGTTTGTACTAATGAAGGGGGGGGTTTGTCCTGGGGGGTTTGTACTAATGAAGGGGGGGTTTTGTCCTGGGGGGTCTGTACTAATGAAGGGGGGGCGGTTTTGTCCTGGGGGGTCTGTACTAATGAAGGGGGGGTGGTTTGTCCTTGGGGGGTCTGTGCTAATGGAGGGGGTGGGGGTTGACCTGGGGGGGTTGTACTAATGGAGAGGGGTAGACCTGGGGGGGTTTGTGCTAATGGAGGGGGGTTGTCCTGGGGGGGGTTGTACTAATAGAGGGGCGTTTGTCCTGGGGGGTCTGTACTAATGAAGGGAGGTGGGTTTGTCCTGGGGGGGTCTGTAGTAATGAAGGGAGGTGGGTTTGTCCTGGGGGGGTCTGTACTAATGGAGGGGGGTGGGTTTGTCCTGGGGGGTCTGTACTAAGGGAGGGGGGTTTGTCCTGGGGGGGTCTGTACTAATGAAGGGAGGGGGGGTTTGTCCTGGGGGGGTCTGTACTAATGGTGGGGGGTTTGTCCTGGGGGGGTCTGTACTAATGGAAGGGGGTAGTTTGTCCTGGGGGGGTCTACACCCAGGAAAGTACACCCAGGGCTCCAGAGGGAGAGGGCAGTGCTGAGGGAACACCATCAGAGAGAGAACCCCGCTGCCCTGCGCCACCAGAGGGAAAGCCACACAGCCTGGCGCCATCCCTGGTGGAGAAAGGAATGGAGTCATTGCAGGAATACAGATCTGGGTGCTACCCAACGGAGTCACCACGGGCAATTCAGAGTGAGCTGACTCCTGATCAGGGGAAGCATTGCTGTATCGCTGGGTCAGGTGAGAGGGCCGATCGGCCATTATCTACTAATGTCCATAGGAACTGCAGTCTCTGACCATCTCCTGTATCATGTCTGCAGTCTCTGACCATCTCCTGTACTATGATTGCAGTCTCTGACCATCTCTTGTATGATGTCTGCAGTCTTTGACCGTATTATGTCTGGGGGCTCTTTCTGGTGGTGGTGGTGGTGGTGGGGGGGGGGCGGCATTGAAGGGCCCGGCCTTGGGGCGGCAAAGGGAGTAAATCCGAGCCTGCTTGAGTGGTTTAAGGGGAAACATGTAAATGTATTGGAATGGCCTAGTCAAAGCCCAGACCTCAATCCAATGGAGAATCTGTGGTCAGACTTAAAGATTGCTGTTCACATGCGCAAACCATCCAACTTGAAGGAGCTGGAGCAGTTTTGCAAGGAGAAATGGGCAAAAATCCCAGTGCTAAGATGTGGCAAGCTCATAGAGACTTATCCAAAGTGACTTGGAGCTGTGATAGCCGCAAAAGGTGGCTCTACAAAGTATTGACTGTAGGGGGTGAATAGTTATGCACATTTACTTTTTTTTTTAGTTTTTTTTGTCCTATTTGTTGATTGCTTCACAATAAAAAGAAAAACATCTTCAAAGTTGTGGTCATGTTCTGTAAATTAAATGATGCAAATCCTCAAACAATCCATGTTAATTCCAGGTTGTGAGGCAACAAAACACGAAAAATGCCAAGAGGGGTGAATACTTTTGCAAGGCACGGTACTTACATGATCTGTTTTTAGGTTCTTACTGTATGATAATAGCACAACATTCTTACTTTGTATAAGAGGGTATTTCATCACGAGCAGGATGGTCCACTGTAATGTAGTAGAGGTTGTCTCTGTACCACCAAGCATGAGATCGAATGTGGAAGCACGCAAATTTTCCTCAGTAAAGATTTTGTCTTTTTCATCCATTGCTTTTTCCTGTTGAACAAATGCTATATAATAAATAACCAAGCATATTATAGCAATCGTAACATCCATATGAGGCCAAGTCTTCACAGAACTGGTATTCTGTTTATTGCATTTGCCATTCATGCAAGAGTTACCTTAGGTCCCACATTTTGCTAAAAGGGATATAAAATGCATTTGTATAATTGAGTACTAAAGATTTAAATATTTGTATCTTATGACAAGGGCAGAAAACACTTTATGCTAGGCTAAGCATACGCTTTTTTACCCAGGGAGGTAAACCCAGAATGCTGCTAGTGGAAAAGTTAAATCTTAAGTATAGCTAAAATTGATTTGGCATCAGGGCCGGATTTCCCACAAGGCCACCGAGGCCAGGCCTCGGGGCGGCAGTGGTGCAGGGGTGGTGCCGCTCCTGCGGCGACTTCTCGGCTTTCGCGGCTGCCCCCCCGCATTTACATAGCCCCCGGCGGGCGGCGGCGCCGTTCCGAAGCCGGCCGGGCTTGAGAAAGCTCCTACGCGCTTGGACGGGCGGGACATGCACAGTAACGTGATTTTTGGCACAGGAACGCACCATTTTTAAAAAGATCGAGAGTCTAGACCACAGCGGTCGGCGACTGTGCAGTGCACTCATCATACGCTAAGCCGCGGAGGAGCCAAGCAGCCGGTGACGGTGAGGAGGACACTGAGGAGGAGAAGGAGGAGGACAGTGAAGCTGGGGGGAGCCCTGGGAGGCAGAAGCCATGCCATGCAGGGGACAGAGACTGATGTGCCCTGTCCACCATCCATCACCATCCATCATATTACTTCTCCAGTCCACATCGTTCATCAGTGTGCTGTGTCCTCCTGTGCCCCTTTCACCTCTCCACAGGTCAGGGCAGTGGCCTGTGGAGAGGTGAAAGGGGCACAGGAGGAGGACACAGCACACTGATGATGTAGAGAAGTAATATGATGGTGGACAGAGAAGCTACTGTGAGGGGGTGAGGAGGACACTATCATGTCCGCAGCCTTTGTCCACCTCCTGTAGTATGCCTGCAGCCTCTGTCCACCTCCTGTGGTATGCCTGCAGCCTCTGTCCACCTCCTGTGGTATGCCCGCAGCCTCTGTCCACCTCCTGTGGTATGTCCGCAGCCTCTGTCCACCTCCTGTGGTATGCCCGCAGCCTCTGTCCACCTCCTGTGGTATGCCCGCAGCCTCTGTCCACCTCCTGTGGTATGCCCGCAGCCTCTGTCCACCTCCTGTGGTATGCCCGCAGCCTCTGTCCACCTCCTGTGGTATGCCCGCAGCCTCTGTCCACCTCCTGTGGTATGCCCGCAGCCTCTGTCCACCTCCTGTAGTATGTCCGCAGCCTCTGACCATCTCTTGTCTTTTATCATGTCTGCAGTCTCTGAGGGGATCCTAAAAAGGAGTCAAGAGTGGGAGCGCCACTGGGATGGGGGTTACGGGAAGAGAAAGACATGTGTGGACTGTGGAGAGGAGACTATAGAATAAAACCAGAGCCGCCATGCCGGAGCCGTCTGACTGAGCCCTGCACGATGCACCTGAGAAGAGGTCAATGACAGCGCCGCCAGGCCAGTCTGAGGTCTGTTGTAGCAGTCATCGATAAAGGATGAGAATGGTGGTGTATGTGTGTGTGTGTGTGTGTGTGTGTGTGTGTGTGTGTGTGTGTGTGTGTGTGTGTGGGGGGGGCGGCATTGAAGGACCCGACCTTGGGGTAGCAAAGGGAGTAAATCTGGGCCTGTTTGGCATGAGTACTATTTACCAGAACAAAGATTTAGTTATTTGGAGTTTGTCTTATACTGCAAAGATATACCAACAACTAGCACCACTGGATTAAAAATTGGATGCTTTCCTCCAAAATATTATGTTACATAAAATACAATAAGCTCATGTTGAGCTCATGGATAATCGATACACTACTGTGGAAATCTTAGCTCTAAATAACAATTTTAAAAAATGGAAAAGCATCGGACATTTGCTGAATTTCTAGCTTTGCATCTTTGTATCTTTTAACAATCAGATTAGAAAGGGTGATATTCTGAGCATGACTGATGTGCAGAATGTACGTATTAATGTTTGTGTGTGAATATTTTGTTTTTCGTATTTATCCTCTTTTCAACAGTTTCTGTATGTAGTCTTTTACTTTACA
Organism: Aquarana catesbeiana; assembly: GCF_042186555.1. NCBI lineage: Eukaryota > Metazoa > Chordata > Amphibia > Anura > Ranidae > Aquarana > Aquarana catesbeiana. Next base: position 131,342,572 of record NC_133329.1, read on the forward strand.
GTACAGGGGTTTTTGTATGGAGTTCAAGGACTTTTGCACTGGTGTCTTATACATCATGTTTATCTGAAGCTTTAAATTAGGAATGCATTCAATTCCCCCCCCCCTGTTTTGCAAATATGTCTGATTTTTCATTTACCATTTATCATTTAAAGTTTTTTTGTGTGCACCAACAAGGACAATACAATTCCAGGATTGATATATGGTACAATAAGCATAGACTGTTACACAAACCAATAGTAGAGTAGAAATGTGTGTGTTAGGTAATATAAGGAATAGGATGAAGTCAACCGGCAACAAAGAAGCTACATTAGTCTAAATTAAATGGGGGGGGGGGGGGGGGGATTGTTAAAGAAAATGGTTGAGAATGCATGCACAACTATAGTTGCTCAATCGAGGAGGCCGTAAAGGTATTGTGGTTGATTTAATTCCCCACAGCTATCTACTGACCAACTGATGGGGGTTCCGAGCATTTCCATTTTTGTGGTATACATATTTTAGCAGCATTTAGAAGATGGATCAAAAGGGACTTCTTATATCTATGCCTCGAAATCGGAGTGAGGTGAAACAAGCACGGCATCGGTTCGTCTGCTAGTGAAATGCCTGTAAGTCTAAAATACAATTTCCGGATAGTGTCCCAGAAGGGGCGGATAAGGGGGCATGTCCAAAATAAGTGTAGTAGTGAACTGTCTGACTGCTGACAGTGCCAACAAGTGGAGGGAACTGAAGGGTAAATCTTATGTAAGAACGTGAGCATTCTATACCATCGGGTCAGAACCTTGAACCCTGCCTCCTGGAACCTACTCACAATTGAGGAGTGAAGCACAAAATACAAAATACGCTCTGCGTTGCTTGCCACCAGTCCAGGATTAAATTTTTTAGCTTTGGGAGTTTGCATTTACAGTGCCAACCCTTTTCTTCGCTCATGTTCTTCCTGGTTTGTGATTTTCATTTCATCCACTGATATTTCTGTTGTAACTAGGTAGATCATACCCAGCATGGTCCTTGGGAAAATGTGCACCACATGTTTAGTTGTGTTGTTGAAAAGAGTCAAAGTACATGCTTTGCAGCCCTATTTGCAACTTCACAAGCATTGCAAATGTTTCCAGACCCTCAGGCAGCTGACTTGTGTCCCGTACACACAATAAGATTATCGGACGAATGATTGCCCGTTTTTTTTTTTTTTGCATGCTAATCTCAGATCGAATCTGATGAGTTTACTAAAGTCACGAAAATTCCTGTACGACAGAAAAAAAATTTGGAAGTGATGTCATGTGTTGTAATGCATTTGTATTGCATTTTCGAATGATAGCTGTACTGATTAAACGAAAATAGTACGATCTGGCATCGTACGAAAAAATTTTTTGTGCACGTCCGATAGAATAATATTGGATGGACTGTCATGATCGGCTTTCGAAAGCTCTGTACTAATGATCTGATTATCGTATGATCGCTTAGAAAGCGGTATTTTCGGTACGATTTTCTGATCGTGTGTACAGGGCAGCACTGTTCCCTCCCCAGGACAGGAACAATTGTTACAAAGTATTGTGTTACAACTCAGTGTTCCTAGTTAAAGAAGACAGTACAAGACTTACTAAAGCATTTGCTTTACATTTTTTATATACATTGCTTCACTAAATGACATTTTAATATAATTTTATTATGGTTAGAACTGTCAGAGTGCACCTGAACTCTAGAATTGGAGTGGCAGAGCAAGTCTGGTATAAGTACAAGGATTGTTACCCTGTTTCCACTATGATTTTCAATGGAATTAGTTCAAATTCCACTCACCCATCGAAAGGAAAAACAAAGCTATTTGTTGCTGTGATGGCTTGATTGCTATCTTTTCCTAACAGCCTTTCAATTGGCTGGATCACAGTCCATTTCTGGTGTTGATTCACCCAGGTTTCAGCTACAATGCTTATTTGGGAACCTGTGTCAATAAGTACTCTTGTGGGTTCTCCGCACAAATTACAAATGAGTAAGAATTTTTCTCTATCATTCTCACTACTTTTTTTGCTTACAGTACCAAAGTAGGTAAAGGTTTCTTTAGTTTCTGCGGTGACTTGGGACTCTTTATTAAAGCTGGTCTCTGGTTATCCCACCTGTGACAACTTCTTTTTTATGAAGCTTTTTCTATTTTTGTGCACCATCATACCATATGGCCTTTCTTGTTACCAGAAAAAGCAGTGCCTACATTTTTCCTTTTCTTGTTTCGCAAATCGTTTACTGTATATCTCTACACATTCCTGCTTTTACCAACATCATCTAACAACCTTGCTGCACTGCATAGTCACGTTTCCTTACTGCACTTGCCTGCTTTAGGCATTTTAGGTTTTTTTGCTAGAGCTGCAACTTGTACAGTTAATTCTACAAGTGAAGCATGAGTAACGGTACCATAGTCTATGGCCTGTTCCATTTCCTGTGCCTGTATGCAGTAGTGTATTTAGGTTTTGTGCTGCCCTAGGCCTGACTAAACTAACAGTGGCTATAACCCTCCCTTATTCCATCCAAAATGAAAAAAAAGTGTTGCCTATAGTTCTAATTTAAGCACAAATTTCTGATAATTTTATGGAGAGGACCAAGAAGATATAACCATGCCAATGGTGCAGCAGAAAACATATAGCACAGTGAGGAAGGTTTGTGGTCTAGGATGATACTGTCAAAAAGAAGAAGAAGAAGCGGCGCCCCCCCCCCCCCCCACAGTTGCGGAATGCCGGCCGCCTGCATACCGGAAGCAGTGTGGCCGCTTAATGGGGCGCTAGACTAATCTGCCTCTCAGCCCAGTTCGCCCCATAAGACTGGCACTACACTAAAAGTGTAGCGCAAGCCGGCGGGGACTCTTTCCGTGCTGCCCTCCTGCAAAGTGCTGCCCTAGGCCTGGGCCTTGTTGGCCTAGGCCAGGATACAGCGTTGCCTGTATGACATTTGCCATGGTGATTTTAGGTCTAACAGTGCCACTCAGTCGGACTTGCCTCTTGTCTTCAACTCTGGCTGCTTTACTAACTTTCTCTAGAATAGCATAACCACTCAATGATAAGTCTGAAATGTATGGTTCAATATCCCTTCAAATACCACTACAATTTTCACTAAACCCCTGATATCAGTGAAGAAATACTCCTTGCACCAGTGCCCACTTGTGTAGATGAACACTGTACTTTTTACTTTAGTCCCATGATCCTATTAACCAGTGGCATCCAATCTGTGGCCCAAGGGCCAGATGTGGCCCCTTGCTTGCCTAATACTGGCCCTTGAGGCATTATTCCTCCTACTGACACCAACAATGAGGCACCTTTCCTTTCACCGGCACCATCGGTGGGACATTATTCCTCCCACTGACATCAACGATAGGGCATTATTCCTCTCATTTACTGCACACCAATAATGGTGCACTATTCCTGCCATTAATGCCAATGATGTGGCATTATTCCTCCCACTGAAATACATGATGGGGCACTATTAATCCCATTAATACCAATGATGGGGCACTTTTCCTCCTACTACTGACCAAGGGCGCTAGTTAATTTTTTACACCCACTGACCAAAAAGCCTAAGCTATTGTGTACTTTCACTGACGCTGGGGTGCAGTATTTTCTACTCCCACTGGCCACAATGCACCCCCCTAAAGTCAGAAAGATAGTAAACTGGCCCTTTGTTTAGAATGCTTGGAGACTCCTACTATAAACAACCTGCTGTGGAGTATAAAAACCTTTTAAGTGGAACTAAACTCTCTCAATCACCATTAACTATTTTTAATCCTTGAGCTGCTAGCATTAGTATATAGATAGGAAGATATATTATATTTACAGGTCTGAATATTTTTTTTTATTTTTTTTAGTTGCTTCCTGGTTTTTGGGCTTGGCCAAAATGATGTCATACATCACAGAAGTCTTCTTAGACATGTATCTTTTTTCATCTGGAGGAGGGGAGGAGGGGCTTTCTCAGCTAAGCACACCCTCCTGCCTGTATGCCTGACCTAAGGCTAGGTTGACCCAGGAGGTAAATGCTACATGAATCATCTGCCCTTACTCAAGAAGGCTATGCCTTTAAATGCTAGGGGGGTGATTTTTAAAGTGATTTATTTAACAAAATAAAGCATGGAGACATAGATGGTTGGAGAGTTTGTTTTGAATATTAAAAATGAATTAAATAGCGTCTTTGGTTTGTGGTGCTCAAATACAATTTAGTTCTGCTACAGAAAGAGCTTCCTTAATAATTTGCATCTCTTTAAATGTCCCAGGCTTTATCATTTTCAGCGCAGTTCTAATGATACTCTTATGAGTATCTTTCCTTCACACCTTTATCTATCTGTTTACAGAAATTAATGTCCTAGTCTGAAATTTGCCTCATGTCTTGGCAAGTATGCTGCTATGTTCTTTAATGTGAACCCACCTTCTGTCAGTTGCAATGGTCTGTCCTCTCTGAGGGTTGGTCCATGATCTTCCATCACACTTTCCTTAGGATTTTTAAAGCAGCTTTCTTTTATCAAAGAGAAAACCTGTTCTTTTACCTACTAGAGGTATGCTACACCTCTGGTTTCCACACTGCATATTTCTTCAAAGATGAAGATGGACCAACCTCTTTACCTTCTTTCTCCTGTATCAAAACAGGCAGTTTAGTGCAACTGATTCTCAGACAGCTTCTGAACATGCCACTCTACCTTCTTTGATTTTGGATCGGCTACTTTGTGTTCTGTGTAGCCTCCCTGAAATCTTCTAACTCTCACTTTACTGTAATAGGTGCATTCCTGTTCTGTGACCTTTGGCGCAACAAATGCACCAATCCCAGATGGAACCCCCAAATGTTACATGATTGTCAGTGGTATGAGTGCAAGACTTAACAAGAATGTAGCCTACAGAACCTATATAAGGCAAAGGATAGCACAGAAGAACATATGTTGCTCACTTTCAAAAAGAACTATTTTCACTCTCATTAACACCCTCTCATTGTCAGGGCTGGGCACAGCCCTTCCTTCTCTGAGCTGGCCGCTCAGCTGTCAGCTAATTGCCAGCTCCCATCTCTCTCCACAGTTACTGAGCTAATGTTGATAGCCTGCTTATCAGTCCTGCCTACTTAAGTTGTCCAGTCCAGAGGAGCTCTGTCTTCACCTTGGTCAACATCACAAGAAACATCTCATGCGTTCCTGTTTAAAGACTGGCTTTGCTGACATCCCTTCTGGCTCTGGATCCTGCTTGCTGTTCCACTACTTTGATCCCTGACTTCTGGCTTGGCTGACTATCCGTTCCGGTTACTGAACATTGGCTATGTTTTGACTACGTTTGTTGTTTTTACTTTTATTATTAAAGTGAGATTTAACTGTACTTCTGTCTCGGTCTGATTTCATGGTTTCTGACACTCATCCATCCTATCTAGTCCTTGTCTACCTTTAACACTATGCTGCATCCCCAAATGCCACCACCTACTAACTCATTCACTGCCCAGGACATTGCCAATCATTTCAAAAACAATGTCTACCACCAAATTCAATACTTTTATCTTTTGACCCTGCCACAACAGAGAAGGTTGCTAAACATTTCTCGGATGTCTGCCTTCAGAACCCCATTCTCCCACATTCTTCCTATTCTCCCACAACTACCTTGTTCACCCTCTTGTTTTCTACACCCTCTAACTCACATCTTCAATCTCTCCCCCTCTACTGGCATCTTCTCCTCCCTCTCACTGGATCTCACATGTCTGAACAACCAAGGACTCATCTCTATGCTCCTGTTTACCTCCATACTTCTAGAAAGCTTAGTCTATAACCCTCTAATGTGCTAACTCGCTAAACAGTCCTGCTGGAAAACCAGCATTTAATCAGAGCATGCAGCCAATCAGCTGCAGTGCTGATAAGTGATCTTATGATGGGGAGTCATACTGTCAGAATACAAAGACACAGCAGAGAGGATTTTCCCATCCACCTCGAATGTGTGGATGGGGAAACTGGTTCAGTTTGTCTGGCTGATAGAAAATTGAGCCATGTATGGCCAGCCTTACAAACAGATGTGCTTTATTGTCACAAAAGGGAAAAATACAAAATACCAATTGACATAGTACATAACACTTCATGGAAGGTTTACATGAACACTCATAGATCAAGGTGGTGTGGACAGTCTAAGGGACAATGCATAGAAAATATCAATACTGTCAATACTATAGGTATAGCAAAACCTCCAGCACCCAGAAGCCTCCCCCACCCCACCAAAAGAGTATACACACATCAGACTGTATATCATTAGGAGGATATCCATGGAGCCCATACTTTTTAGAATTTCCACGGACAGCCTCGGTTAATATATGTGATCCTATACATGGGTATAGCTGCCTCAATCTGTGCTTCCCAGGCTGAAATGGTCAGCGAGGAGGAGTCGAACCACGTCATGAGGATCTCCTTTTTAGCGTAATAGAGCAGATAAGAGATAAGCAATTTTAGATGATAAGCTCTTTGTTCGTCGTCATGAACCCCCAATAGAGCGAGTTCTGGTGTGGCTGGAATGGATATTTGTAACCTAGAATTAATTTCTCCAAATATCGCAGTCCAGTATGTCGCTATAATGGGACACTCCCAGAACATGTGGAAAAATGTTTCAATTTGAATCTTACATTTAGGGCACATGGAGTCTTTGTCAGGGAATATACGATGAAGTCTCTGTGGAGTGTAATAGATCCTATGGATAAATTTAACCTGAATTAGTTTGTCTTTAGATGCTATTACTAGCTTAGGGCCATAATCCAAACAGTCTTCCCATCCCTCTTTATCCAACGATGGAATGTCTGCATGCCATCTGTCCCATAATTTCTCTATCTTAGGAGAGTCCTTGCCTAGGAGTACATTATATAGAGTAGAAAGGGGTTTAGAGATATCTTCAGGAGAGAGAAGCTCCTCAATGGGATCAGCTTGAAGTAGGGGTGTTTGTGGAAATTAAGCCCTAGTCGCGTGTCTGAGCTGTAGATATCTAAACCTCATCCATTGGGGTAATTGGAATTTATTCATTATGTCCGTCAGGGAAATCAACTCCCCTCTCGGCATTATTTGCCCCAGGGTTATAATATCATATCTAGCCCAAAGCTGCGGATCCGGGATAGTACGAAAGTGCTTTAGCGCTGGATTCCCCCATAGAGGATGTGCTGGTGATAATTGGCCCGGCTTAAGGTATCTACGTCTAGCCACCCATACCCTCCACGTTGCCCGAGTGGGCCCAGGAACCCTCAAGTATGCCCTCGGTCCTCGGTAAGGAAAGTTACGAAGTTCGGTAAGCGAGCCCAAACAGTTTGCCTTAAGGCAGACTGCAGCATTAGTTCTGGAGACCTGGAACCACCAATGGACCGACACCAACATAGCAGCCCAGAAGTAAACCTGGAAATTGGGGAGAGCCAAGCCCCCCAAACAGGCAGGCAACCACAGGGTGGAGCGTGCTAACCTGGGGTTCCCACCATTCCAAATAAAAGATCCCACCAATCGATCAATCTCCTTAAAAAATGAAACAGGAACCCATACCGGACAATTTCTGAACAAATAGTTAAATTTAGGCAGCATCATCATCTTAAGGAGGTTGATGCGCCCCAGTAAATTCAGTGGTAAATTAGCCCATGCAGAGCATTTTGTACGTAGAATATTCAAGACAGGGGTTAGATTCTTTATAATAAAGTCGGAGGGTTTTTTTGTGATCATTATCCCAAAGTATTTAAACTCCTTCACCCACTGCCACGGGGAGGAGGGGGGCCCAGAGGCAGCTCCATCATCCAGAGGGAACAACACTGATTTTGTCCAGTTGATTTTTATACCTGATAATCCCCCAAAGTTATCAAAAATTCGCAGGGCAGCTAGAAGGGAGGAGCCGGCGTAATTTAAATATAAAAGCGAGTCATCGGCGTAGAGGGACAGCCGCTCTTCCATCATACCCACCCGCAGGCCCAGGACATCTGGAGCACTCCTGATCGAAATAGCCAGGGGCTCCAGCTCCAGGGCAAACAGGCTGGGGGAGAGCGGGCAGCCCTGCCTCGTACCGTGAAACAAATTGAAAGACTCCGAGATCCAATTATTCGTACGGACGCGAGCTCTGGGAGCATGGTATAATAGTCGAAACCCGTGAATAAACTTAGGATCAAATCCAAATCTATGCAATACAGTCCACAAATAGTTCCATTCGACGGAGTCGAATGCCTTTTCGGCATCAAGAGAGGCAACAACTCTGGTCCCTGGGATATCATGTGGGATAGTAAGGTTAAGGAATAGGCGTCTTATATTTATGTCGGTTCCCTTGCCCGGCATAAAACCGGTTTGATCTATGCCGATTAGGTCCTCTATAACGTGAGATAATCGGATGGCCAAGACCTTAGCAAAGATCTTGGCGTCCACATTAATTAAAGAGATAGGCCTGTAGGATGCACAATCAAGTGGATCCTTACCAGGTTTAGGAACCAACACAATTATTGACTCATTCATTTAATCGGGTAAGGTCTCCAGTGTAGAGAGGTTAATTTAGGGGCCAGAAGTTTGGTAAAATTAGAGTAAAATTCGGACGGTAGGCCATCCGCCCCAGGTGCCTTCCCCCCGGAGATGTCCCATGGCAATTTGAATCTCTTCAAGCGTAATGTCTGCCTCCAAGCCCTCTTTGGCTTCCGCAGTCAGGACTGGAATGGGCAGTGAATCAAGAAACAAGGACAGGGCAGAGTCAGAAGCAGCAGCCCGAGAGGAGTATACTTCCTGGAAGTACTCTCTAAAATGGCCACTAATGTTATTGGGTGCCGTAAGTAGCTGGCCAGAACTATCCCTGATGGAACCTATGGGGGTAGAGGATATGTTACCCTTAGTCAACCATGCAAAATGTTTCCCATTCTTCACACCATGTTCAAATACTCGTTGGCCGAAAATAGTAGAGCCTTGTCCGTTTGGGCCATTCTAGCTGTGGAGAGTCAGTGCAGAGCATGTTTCCACGCCCTATATCGGTCATCTCCTGGGGCGGGGACAAAGTCCACTTCTAGTGCAGCGGCCTGTGTCTCAAGCTCTTCCACGGTACGACCGGATTCACGCTTGAGACGAGCAATGCTAGTCATAAATTCCCCTCTTCCAGGCCTTAAAGGAGTCCCATAAAACAGGTGGGGTGGCAGAGTCAACATTGTCCGTCCAAAAATTAAACATGGCGGCTGTAAGAGGTTCCTGTAGCCTCTCATCATTAGCCCAGAATCTGGAGAGTTGCCATAGGCGGGTTCCAGGGGAGGTAGTCAGAGTCAGCGTCAGACATAGGGGTACGAGGTCAGAAATTCCCCTGGGAAGCACAGTCAGGTCCTGAACATATTGTAATGCAGGGCAAGAGGCATATACCAGGTCTATTCTAGACAGGGTTTTGTGAGAAGAAAAATGACAAGTATAGACCCTCAACGTCGGGTGCATGTGTCTCCAAACGTCAGTGAGGGCAAAAGTATCAGCCCACTGCCTAAGATCTGGAGTGTCACGAGCCGACTGGTGTAACCTGTCAAGTTCCACCGCAGGAACCATATTAAAATCCCTCAGTAGAAAGACCAGGGCTGTATCAAATTGCACCACAATTTGCATGATCTCGTGAAGGATTCTGCTAGTGGCTGGAGGGGGGATATAGATCCCAACTAATACAACATCTTTATCATATATATTAGCATGCACAATGATAAATCTTTCCTCCCTGTCAGTTCTGACCTCCAGAAGCCTAAACGGCAGTGTCTTGTGTACCAAGATGCTGACCCCACGGGCATACGTGGAGAAGGTGGAATGATAGTTCAGGCCAACCCAGGCTTTTTTAAGGCAAATAGTTTTGTTATCCTGCCAATGTGTTTCCTGGAGGATACAGATCTGCGGGTGATGTTTATGCAGGAAGCGAAACACTAGGGAGCGCTTCACAGCAGTGCTGAGGCCTTGCACTTTCCATGAGATTATTTTAAACTCAGCCATTAGATGGGAGATATGGAGGAAATGTATTCAGTAACCAGCCCGAGGGAGCAGCATCCGATCCCACAACCACATACAGCATCATATATAGTTCCATGTCAAAAACTTTGAGTATAGACAAACTAAAGCAGCTGTAGAGAAAAAAACCAATTAACAAAAATAACCCCAACAAAATCCCACCCCGCATCCCCCACCCCAACCTAGGAATGCTTTGTTCCCCAAACATCAAACACCCAATGTCAGGGAGCGTGAACCAGTGGGTGCAGTCACTTAGTTGAGTTAAATCATCCACATAAAGTGATGAGAGGCTCTGACGCCAATAGGAAGCAGGGGAAACATTCAAACAGTAAAAAATTATTATCAGGCTGTTTCAATCCATATCTTCATAAGTAGAGAAGGAAAAAAGAAAAGGGAGAAAAAATGAAGAAAAATAAAGGAAGATTCTTCCAGTGAGATCCCTATTGCCAGAACATACAAGGAAAGTTAGTTCATCATTGTGTGACAGCTCACAGTTGTCAGAGGCACTTGTCTTCCCAAGGCTTATCTAGGTTCATCAAACCGCACCAGGAATTGTTGTCACAGAAAGGTAGGCATGACAGCTGGTATGTATAACCGAATGGGCATAAAGAAGATGAGATTTGAGCTTGTAGTACAGTAAGCTAGCACTAGAGTCCGCCAGAGGCCAGCTTTAACAACTCTTTAAGGAACTGCAGCAATAGGGATACAAAACTTTTAGGAGGAAAGCGTGTACTTTCAGTGCAGCGGCAAAAAACAAAAACAGTCTCTTGCTTTCTCTGACCAGGTCTCTATTAGTATGCTGGCACCAATAAATTAAGGCAGATCGAGCTTTAATGCAAATATTGGCAGTCTTAGAGTCACATATCACCTGGGCTTGCCAGGGGCACAGTACTTGAAATTCCAACAGTTAATCAACCAAAAGGTACAACAGGTGCAAGCATGGACTCACTTGTTAGCAGGACATGTTTATCTTGCAGCATATAGAGTAGGTAACAGAATTCAATGGTCAGCAGTCAGTGATTTGGAGGAAGTGACTCCAGCCATGCGGTAGCGTCCCGGTGGGGAGGTAAAAAATCTGGTAGTCTCCCCGTCCTGAACCCGGAGACGTGCAGGGAAAAGGATACTGTAGCGAATGCCTTTTAAGGCACATGGCTGCTTTGACGTGATCAAAAGAGCGTCTCAGTTTTTGAGTTTCAACTGAGTAATCAGGAAAAATAAGTAGCTTGTTGTTCTGGTATTGCAATTCTCCCTTCACTCTGGCTGCTCTGAGCACCTCATCTCTATCCCTGAAATTTAGAAATTTCAAAATGAAAGTGTGCAGCGGAGCTCCAGGGGGACCTGGTTTGGGTGGAATCCGATGGGCCTGTTCAACAGCATAAAATGGCGAAAACTGGGCCGCAGGGAGGAGGTTGCGGAGTAAATCCTCAATAAATTCCATTGGACGCTGACCCTCAGCCCCTTCCGCCATGCCGACTATATGGAGGTTGTTCCTCCTATTGCGATTTTCAGCGTCCTCGGATTTATATTCCAGGGCCCTGATTTTAGTATGGAGGGCACCGAGATCGGCGCCATGACTCTCCACAGTGTCTTCCACATGTCCCAGGCGCTGCTCAGCAGTATTCAGCCTGGAGCGTATCTTATCCATATCCTGTCTGATCATCCCCACATCTGATTGCACCGCATCCACCTTAGTGGTTAGGGCAGTGATAGAAGCCTGGCAGGTAGCTATTGCTGCCAGCACATCAGCTAAGCCCGGCTGGGGAGAGGGGGATTCTCTCGGCTGCTCAGTTTGGGATGCCATGTCAGTGAGGGCATGCTTCCCGGGCCCCCACGCGGTCTGCACAGGCCTACTCTGGTTCCTCCATCACAGGGGGAAATTTCAGTTTCTTACCCCTTCCTCTTGGAGCCCGGCCTGAGCGGCGGTGCATGTAGGTGATGTGTGCCGGTTTTCAAGCTCTTTTGGCTGCAGTAAAGGGGAAACAGCCTCGGATCTCAGCGGAGCTCTCAGAGAAACGTCCTCTCACAGCTCCATCTTGTCCACGCCCTCATGGCCAGCCTTAGGCCCCTTTCACACTGGGGTGGTGGGGGCGTCGGCGATAAAACGGCGCTATTTTTAGCGCCGCTTTACTGTCGCTTTTGCGGTGGTATTTGGCCGCTAGCGGTGCGGTTTTAACCCCCCCGCTGGTGGCCAAAAAAGGGTTAAAACCGATCGCATAGCGCCGCTACAGCCGCGGTATAGCCGCGCTGCCCCATTGATTTCAATGGGCAGGAGCGGTTTAGGAGCGGTGAATACACCACTCCTTCACCGCTCCGAAGATGCTGTTTGCAGGTGTTTTTTTTCTCTCCTGCCAGCGCACCGCTTCAGTGTGAAAGCCCTCGGGCTTTCACACTGGAGAAACAGCAGCGGCAGTTTTAGGTCGGTTTGCAGGCGCTATTTTTAGCGCAATAACACCTGCAAACCGCCCCAGTGTGAAAGGGGCCTTACAGTCTGGTTTTCACGTGCAACTTTCCACAGAAACTGTCCTTCTAAAACTCAATGACAACCAGCTGTAAAAACCAATTGCTAGACTCAGTACTTTTACTATTGTGGCCAGCTGCTGGCTGTCTGGTGTGCTGCCCCAACCCCAACAACCCCCCCCCCCCCGCACAGCACAAAGGAATAGAGTGCAGCAGCAGATGGCGTGTATCTGTGTACCAAACACCTCTTATTCCTAGCTCCTCCTCCCTCCCTCCTGGTAGCCGCTGCTCAATCAATCAGTAATAGGAAGATGACACATCAGCTGCCACTTTGCACACTGGGGAATCTAGTCATTGGGGAGGATGACACATTACACATGGATACTGCAGAAATTACAGATCCCAGGAGGCTGGAGGACTCAAGTAGGAGGTGAGGGCATTGTTGTTGAACTGCCTGGGAAAACATAGGGCTTTTGGGCGCCAGACCTGGAGGAGTGAATGCTGCTGCAGACCAGATCCTGAAAACTGGGGAAGAGAACTGACCCTGACGACTGGATTGGGTCAAGGGTAGGACCCACTAATTCGGGGTACTTTGTCGCAGTAAGTGGGCTTAGCACTATATGACCATATAGTGTGACCAAACCCCCGTATTTTTTTGAATATGTTCAGGTGTTTTTAACTAGCCTTGCAGAATAAATGCCATTCTTGAATGTGTACGCTGTAATCTGCTTTGTACTGGATTAGGTCAAGGACACTTGACGCAGAACAGTGTCGGCTGCACTAGCCACCACTCACTCACACCGCTGTCAACTGAAAGCCGTATGAAGAATCTGAGGGGGGCCTCATCACCAAGAATGCCCACAACTGTATCCTGCAATTGGTGGGAGGGCTATCAGCCATTGCTTATACTGCTAGTAGAGACTGAGTGTCATGTACCTGGTGAAGATCAAGTTTGTAAAGGGGTCTTCTCTTGCACCTCTTGTCTAACACCCCTGGTAGTGATGACAGAAGGTGTGAGGACACAGAGTGGCACGAAGGCCAGTGTAACAGGCAGCGCGAGCTGAGGTTTGCAGGAAGCAGATGAACATGGAACAAAGGAACCAGGAACCAGGAACTGTGACATGGTGACACTTGATCAGCAGGCAAAAGCATAGCCAGGGCACAAGCCAAAAGGTCATCAACAGATGGGCAGTGAGGTACAGGAACATCAGGCAGAGGCAGAGTTAGGGTACAGGCTGAGGTACAAGAGCACAAGACAGGAGCAGAGTCAGAGTACAAGCTGGGGTCATAGTAGACAGACAGCAATCCAGAGACTGGTCAAGGGCAAGCCAAGCAGTGCACGGGTAGCCGAATATAGCAGGTCAAGGTGCAGGTTAAACACAAACTACCACTCAGCAATTTATTCACGCCAAAGTCCAGCTTAAATAGGCCGTTTAGCACCTGCCAATACCAGGCATGCACGCGCGTGTGCATATGCACTTTCAGTTTTGTGCACGTGCTAATACGCTTGTGCGGGCATGCTAATGCCCATTTTGCAGTAAGCCTTTGTTCAGAATTATGAGCATGTATTAGCCTTCTGGTTCCAATACGTACTGAGCTTCTCTTACACTGAGTTACAGAGAGCAGGGTGCAAACCACACATGTGCTGCATCTACACTAGCCTCACACAGCATCTCTACCCGGCCTGGATTGCACCTACTCTAACCCTGTTCTGCGGTTCTACTGAACTGTCACTGTATCAGACCTACATCCACTCCATATCTGCTTGAAGGCTACGCTTCATCTACAACCTACACCTACAGGTTTGTCAGGACTATTGTTAAGTGCACCAATGTGTCTTAAAGGGCCCCAACGATAGCTGGTAGAACTGTAAGGTACCTGGTAGGAGAGCCTGACTGTAGGAGAAGACCTCTCATACAACGCTGGTTCAGGAGCCACTGGAGTGGGGACAGTGGTCTCCTGAGCGCAGTGGGGTAGGAGTGCCTGTATAGTCTCTGATGTGGAGGCAGAGATCCCTCCTGGGATGGCAGAGCTGCAGGTGAGTGGAGACTGGAACAGCAGTAACTTGACTCACTGGGTTGCAGGTGAGAGGAGACTGGAACGGCAGCAGGCTTGACACACTGGATGGCTGAGTTGCAGGTGAGAGCAGACTGGAACGGCAGCAGGCTTGACACGCTGGAGGGAGAGATCGCTGAAGCTGAAGCTGAAGGTGCAACAGCAAGTGAACAGTAGGCACAAGCAGAGTCAGACAGTCCGGGTCGGCAGGTAGCTGGCACAGGTAATAACGGCAGGCGAGGCAGAGTCGGTGAACAGGCAGGGTTCGGCAACGGTAGTAATACAGACAGAAGAGTAGTCAGACAAGCCGGATCGGGATAGGAGCAGGTCGGATGGTCAAACAAGCCGGGTCAAGATCAGGTAGCAGACAATCAGGATACGGGTCAACAGATTCACAGAGCTGAGACGAAGCAGCGATGTTCTCATGGAACAGGGGAACTTTTATGTGCTAAAATGGCGCCAAACCGGCGCTAACGCGAACGCGCGCGCGCCCGAGCGCCGCGCTGATGCACAGCAGTTTGATGCCGTGTCTGAATGGAAGCGCGCTGGCGCATAGGCGAATGCAAGTGCCCTGGACTGGTGCTGGTAGATCCCTGACATTGCCCCCCCCAAGGGGCAGCCTCCGGATGCCCAACAACCTCTTCTTCTCAGGATGAGTAGAAAAATAAGCGCGCACTAGACGCCTGGCATGCACATTACTGTCCGGTTCCCATGAGTTACTTTCTGGGCCGTAGCCTTTCCACTTGATTAAGAATTGGTTTTGCCCTTGCCTTCTTCTATAATCAAGGATAGCCTCGACCTCAAATTCCTCACTGCCATTAACTACAACAGGTTCAGGGGGTCTTGTGCCCCTAGCAGGAAAGGGATCAGGTACAGCAGGTTTAAGCAGAGATACATGGAATACTGGATGAATTTTAAATGAATCAGGTAACGTCAACTCATAAGATACCTCATTGATTTTCCTTCTGACTGGAAAAGGTCCCATGAATCTAGGTGCCAACTTCTTGGAAGGACATGCTAATTTGATATTAACAGTAGAAAGCCATACCTGGTCGCCAATTTGCAAGTTCAGCTCCCCCCTTCTTTTCCGGTCGAAGATTCTCTTACCATCAGCCTGAGCCTTGGATACCGTTTCCTGTAGCAACCGGCTGTTGTGACTGAGGAACTCCACCGTACTTTGTACTGCTGGAACCGAAGACTCTGAAAGGAAATCAGGTAGAAAGGTTAGGTGAAAGCCATAACTGGCGAAAAAGGGAGATTGACCGGTGGCAGAATGTTTGGCATTGTTATAGGCAAATTCTGCTAAGGGTAATAGAGATACCCAATCGTCTTGTGTGAATGATGTGAAGCATCTGATGTATTGTTCCAGGGTCTGATTAGTCCTTTCTGTCTGACCGTTTGTCTGAGGATGGTATGCCGAGGACAAGGCCAATTCAATCTTTAAGGTTTCACACAGGGATCTCCAGAAACGTGAAGTGAATTGAACCCCTCTATCAGAAACTATGTTTGCCGGTACTCCATGAAGTCTGATGATCTCCTTGATAAATATGCGAGCAGTTTCGGAGGCAGACGGGGTTAAAGGTAGAAAATGAGCCATTTTGGTTAGACGGTCCACAACTACAAAGATAGCTGAACATCCTTCGGAACATGGAAGTTCCACAATAAAGTCCATAGAAATCATTTTCCATGGTCTGTCGGGTACGGGCAATGGTTTCAATAGGCCCCAAGCTCGATTCCTGGATGACTTATTCTGGATACAGATGGGACAGGAACTAACATACTTTTCACAAAAGTCTTTCAGATTGGGCCACCAGAAAGTACGCTGCACTAGTTCCAGGGTCTTGCGGACCCCAAAGTGGCCTGCCAATGGGTGGTCGTGGAGAAGTGTTAAAACCTTGACCCGAATGTCTTCAGGAACAAAAATTTGGCTTCCTTTCCAGAACAGACCATCTCTACTTACTAAAGAAATTCCAGTAGGCCTGGCTGATTCAGAGGATGCTTCCTTAATCAGGGAAAGTAAATCTTTTTGCAGCAGTAAAAAACTGTTTGAGGGTAAGATGGTGTCCGGAGTGGATAAGTCCTTAGGATTGTCATGCATACGTGATAATGCGTCTGGTTTGATATTTTTAGAGCCTGGACGGTACGTGATGTGGAAGGAGAAACGTGAGAAAAACAGAGCCCAGCGGGCTTGTCGAGGCTTCAGACGTTTGGCAGATCGTAAGTACTCTAGGTTTTTATGGTCAGTATAAATTAGTACTGGATGCATAGCCCCCTCCAACAGGTACCTCCATTCTTCTAGAGCAGCTTTAATAGCGAGAAGTTCACGGTCACCAACGTCATAATTCTTCTCCGCAGGGGAGAGTTTACGGGAGAAGAACCCTACAGGATGCATTATCTCTTTGCTACCTTTGCGCTGTGAAAGAATCGCACCTACCGCAATCTCGGAGGCATCAACCTCTAAAATAAACGGTAGGGATGGTTCAGGGTGACTGAGGATAGGTGCTGAAGTAAACAGCTTCTTGAGATTTTCGAAGGCATCTTGGGCAAGTTGGTTCCAGGAGAAACGGATATTTTGTTTGGTTAACTGCGTGATGGGTGCAATTATGGCTGAGAACCCCCTGATGAATTTCCTGTAGAAGTTTGCAAACCCCACAAACCGTTGAACTCCTTTCTTGTCCAAGGGTACCGGCCAGTCCAGCACAGCGGACACTTTTTGTGGGTCCATCTTGATGCCTGTTGCGGAGATGATTAACCCCAAGAATTGGATGCTCTGTTGTTCAAACTCACATTTCTCCGCTTTTGCGTACAGACTGTGTAAGCGAAGACGACCCAACACCCTGCGGACATGTTCCTGATGCAATTCACGGGATTCAGAAAAAATCAAGATATCGTCCAGGTATGCAATTACAAACACATCTAGAAAGTCCCTGAGGACGTCGTTAATCAGGTGTTGAAAAGTTGCAGGGGCGTTGCAGAGTCCAAAGGGCATGACCAGGTATTCATAATGCCCGAATCGAGTTCGGAATGCTGTCTTCCACTCATGTCCAGCCCGGATGCGGACTAGATTATATGCCCCTCTTAGGTCAAGCTTGGTGAAGATGACGGCAGTCCTTAATTTTTGAAAAAGTTCAGGTATCAAGGGTAGGGGATACCGATTTTTGACCGTGATCTTGTTTAGCTCACGATAATCGATACACGGCCGGAGCGACTTGTCCTTTTTGGTCACAAAAAATATTCCGGCACCAGCTGGAGAGGTAGAGTGACGTATAAAACCTTTGGCCAGATTCTCATCTATATATGTTTTTAGTACTTCCTGTTCCTTCTCGGATAAAGGAAAAATGCGTCCGAATGGTATCTCGGATCCAGGCAGCAAATCAATGGGGCAATCGTAGGGCCGATGAGGTGGAAGAGAGTCTGCCCCCTTTTTACTAAAAACATCGATGAATTCATGATATTGTTTAGGTATGACCTGGCAGAGCTTCTGGTCGGTGTCTAGACAAAGTAGAGTAGATGAAGAATCCGAATCTTCCTTTAAACAGTGTTCAAGACAGTAAGAAGATGAGAATTTCACTTCTCCAGATGTCCAATGAATGTAAGGGTTGTGGGCCTGCAGCCAAGGAATGCCCAGGATGATGGGAAACATAGGGGAGGAGATGACATCAAGAACCAGCAGTTCCTTGTGTTGGGAGGAAGTAGAAGCAGGCAGAGGCAGGGTTTCTTGGGTTACTTGTCCCGATCTGATGCGGGAACCATCAGCTAGAAACACAGCGAGTCCATGGGTCTTGGTTTGTAATGGAATGTTATGCTGGCTGGCAAAGTTTGAGTCAATAAAGCAGCTGCATGCTCCGGAATCAATGATGGCGTTGATCGTTATTGTCCCTTCTTGCAGCTGTAAATACAGAGGAATGGCAATGTGGGTAGAGTTCGCAGACAGAGCAGAAAGACTGGTATACACAGAGAATGGGCACTTACTTAATTTGACTGGACAGTTCAGGACATAGTGCCCAGTCCCACCGCAGTAGAGGCACAGATTGAGTTGCCGGCGCCGGGCCCGTTCTTCAGGCGATAAGGCAGGTCGCATCAGTCCCAATTGCATAGGCTCCACAGGGTCAGGCATAGCATTAGCTGGATTTGAACTGGATGGGGGTAAGTAGCGTGCTGCCGGGAGTGGTGCTCTGGCTGTCATCCACATCGGGCGGGATTGTAAAGTGGATCGTTCAGAACGACGTTCCCGGACTCGCCGGTCAATTTGGATAGTCAGATTAATTAATGCTTCAAGAGTGTCTGGTACACCCACTCGGGCAAGTTCGTCCTTTACACCTTCAGACAGACCTAAGCGGAACTGATGACGCAGGGCCGCGTCATTCCACTGAGTGTCCGCACTCCAACGTCTAAAGTTCATGACATAATCTTCCGCAGGTCTGCGACCTTGCTGGAGCGTGAGCAGTGCTGATTCAGCTGTTGAAGTCTGTTGAGGGTCCTCATAAATTTGTGCCATGGCTTCAAAGAAAGAGGATAAAGACTGGGTTAGGACTGAGTCCCCCTCAAGTAGCCGATGAGCCCAGATCTGAGGTTCCCCTTGTAGGAGGGAGATCACAAACCCCACTTTGGTGGCCTCCAGTGAAAAAGTTCGGGGCTGTAACGCAAAGAAGAGCTTGCAGGCGTTGCGAAAGGCCCAGAACTTGGACCGGTCTCCAGAGAATCTATCAGGAGTGGGAACCTTTGGTTCAGGTGGAAGCATTACAACAGAAGGTCCAGGAGCCGTCTGTGCTGGGGTTGTGGCTGAAGAGGAGGCCAGGGGGTTAGGCCCTGCTAGGTTCTGGACTTGTCCCTCCAATCTGTTGTAGTTATCCTGAAGGGATTGTACGGCTTGAGTGAGGGCCGCAAGGTGGGTGCATATTTCTTTCAAAGGAGAGGTATCTCCTGCAGGCTCAGTCATGGCTGCTTCGTACTGTAAGGTACCTGGTAGGAGAGCCTGACTGTAGGAGAAGACCTCTCATACAACGCTGGTTCAGGAGCCACTGGAGTGGGGACAGTGGTCTCCTGAGCGCAGTGGGGTAGGAGTGCCTGTATAGTCTCTGATGTGGAGGCAGAGATCCCTCCTGGGATGGCAGAGCTGCAGGTGAGTGGAGACTGGAACAGCAGTAACTTGACTCACTGGGTTGCAGGTGAGAGGAGACTGGAACGGCAGCAGGCTTGACACACTGGATGGCTGAGTTGCAGGTGAGAGCAGACTGGAACGGCAGCAGGCTTGACACGCTGGAGGGAGAAATCGCTGAAGCTGAAGCTGAAGGTGCAACAGCAAGTGAACAGTAGGCACAAGCAGAGTCAGACAGTCCGGGTCGGCAGGTAGCTGGCACAGGTAATAACGGCAGGCGAGGCAGAGTCGGTGAACAGGCAGGGTTCGGCAACGGTAGTAATACAGACAGAAGAGTAGTCAGACAAGCCGGATCGGGATAGGAGCAGGTCGGATGGTCAAACAAGCCGGGTCAAGATCAGGTAGCAGACAATCAGGATACGGGTCAACAGATTCACAGAGCTGAGACGAAGCAGCGATGTTCTCATGGAACAGGGGAACTTTTATGTGCTAAAATGGCGCCAAACCGGCGCTAACGCGAACGCGCGTGCGCCCGTGCGCGCGCGCCCGTGCGCGCGCGCCCGCGCGCGCCCGAGCGCCGCGCTGATGCACAGCAGTTTGATGCCGTGTCCGAATGGAAGCGCGCCGGCGCATAGGCGAATGCAAGTGCCCTGGACTGGTGCTGGTAGATCCCTGACAAGAACAAACATTTTAAGGACTGCCCCTGTAATTTAACCTGTCCTATTCCTCGCCCCTTGAGCTCTGATAGTGCTTACCAGATGGTCTTAGGCCTACCATAGCTGCCGCTAGTGCACTTTGACAGTATAGCTCTTGTGGTTTGTTTAGTGTAAGTCTTAATACTGATCATTGTTGTACTGCAGGTTGGCCGTATTACTATTTATGCTGATCTGGACAGCAAGTCTCATCAAACTCTTATATGACCAAATGTATCATTACAGTTATTACTCATTTGATCCCTTATCTTTGCATGCTTATTATTTACTTTATTGGATGACATTGTATTAAGTTTGTTTTTCTAATGACTTGTGTTAAAAAGATTATTAAGGCAAAAATAAAACAAAATAAGGAAAGACTTTATGGACTACTTGGTCTTTTTCTGTTTCTAATGTAGACTATTGTATATGAATGAGGGTGGATCTACTGTGCCTGCATAGTATGACATACACTATATTACCAAAACTATTGGGACACCTTCCTTTACATGTACATAAACTTTAATGGCTGCCCAGTCTTAGTCTGTAGGGTTCAATATTGAGTTGGCCCACCCTTTGCAGCTGTAACAGCTTCAACTGTTCTAGAGAGGCTGTCCACAAGGTTTAGGAATGTCCAGAAGCGCATTTGTGAGGTCAGGCATTGATGTGGACGAGAATGCCTGGTTCACAGTCTTCGCTCTAATTGATCCCAAAGGAGTTCTATCAGGTAGAGGTCAGGACCCCAGAACCCCATACCATAATCACCCCTCGACCAAATGATTTAGACCAGTGCACAAAGCAAGATCCATAAAGATATGGGTGAGTGAGTTTGGGGTGGAGGAATTTGACGGGCCTGCACAAAGTCCTGACCTCAACCCAATAGAACAACTTTGGGATGAATTAGAGTGGTGACTGCGAGCCAGGTCATCTTGTTCACATCAGTACCTCACAAATGCGCTTCTAGAAGAATGGTCAAACATTCCAATAGAGACACTCCTAAACCTTGTGGAAGCCTTCCCAGAAGAGTTGAAGTTGTTATAGCTGCAAAGGGTGGTCCAAATCAATATTGAACCCTACGGACTAAGACTGGGATGCCATTAAAGTTCATGTGCGTGTACAGGCAGGCGTCAAAATACTTTTGGTAATATAGTGTATATCAGTGGTCATCAACCCTGTCCTCAGGGCCCACTAACAGACCAGGTTTTATGTACTACCTTGGGGAGATGCAGACGAGAATACTGCAATCACTGAGCAGAAAATGATATCACCTGTGATGTATTTCAGTTATCTTGCAAACCTGGCCTGTTAATGGGCCCTGAGGACAGGATTGATGACCACTGGTGTATATGACATTATACTGGAATTCTAAAGATAAAACGATAATTCTCCCACTCCACAAGACTCTGGTCAGGCCGCCCCTGGCGTATGCCGTCCAGTTCTGGGCACCAGTCCTCAGGAAGGATGTGCTGGAACTGGAGAGAGTCCAGAGAAGGGCAACAAAACTAATAAAGTGTCTGGAGGACATTAGTTATGAGGATAGGTTACGAGCACTGAACTTGTTCTCTCTGGAGAAGAGACGCTTGAGAGGGGGTATATATGTTTCAATGTACAAATACCATACTGGTGACCCAACAATAGGGATAAAACTTTTCCACATAAGGGAATTTAATAAGACTCGGCCATTCACTAAAATTTGAAGAAAAGCATTTTAACCTTAAACTGCATAGAGGGTTCTTTACTGTAAGAGCGATAAGAATGTGTAATTCCCTTCCACAGGCAGTGGTTTCAGGGGGAAGCATCGATAATTTCAAAAAACTATTAGATAAGCACCTGAACGACCACAACATTCAGGGATATACAATGTAATACTGACATAAAATCACACACATAGGTTGGACTTGTGTCTTTTTTCAACCTCGCCTACTATGTAACTGTGTAACTATATGTAAAGGAGAAATTTGATCTCCAGTGTAACAGGGGAACTACATTGAGCATCAATGTACGAATGTAAGGGAGTATTTTTAGGCTAACCGCCTTTTTAAAAGGGGCACTTAAATGTCCACAAATATAGAGAATTAAATTCTCCACTGGCCACCAATCCAAGGAGAGATTTAGAGGGCCTACCAACATAAGGTCCATTTTATAAAAGGATCTTGTCCTTTCCACTTGTCACCAATGTTTACAATATGATAAGTGAGGTGAATATGAGGTACAAATAGCTGTGCAATACAGGTATCTGGCGACCGGTGGTAAAGCGGTCAGTTGTGAGAGAAGCAAAATGCCAAGTAGTGTAAATATTTTACCTGATAAGAAGAGTGGGGGCAAAATGTGTAAGGGGTTCACAATATTGCTATGATATCTTTGTGTGAATTGAAGTTTCATTCCCTTGAACAAATATTTCCAATTTTTTTACCTACAGTCATCAGTTGGAGCTCTGGGTTCTTTTCAAATATTTACCAAGCCATTTTTAACTGCTTTATTAAAAATGCCCTGTTGTAGACAGAGTCAATTAGCTGTAGTCTAGATTATACACAGAGCTGAAACAAATAGTGACCTACTCTCTACCATGCTCTATATTGCTCTAAAACAGTTGTTGCTGTACTCCTTGGAAAACCCATAATGCTCTGTTACAACAGTATCCAGGGTAAACTTTGTTTATATGTAAAATTAGGACTTTATAAAAATAGTTTAAAAATATATATATACACTTAAAAATAAAAAAGTCCCCAAACCATTATAGTTTCCATATAAGAAGGTCTTTGTTTAAGCCATAGGAAAATGCAGTACACTAATAGTAAATATTTGCGACTGCCCTTTTCAGTACCTGATTGTTACTAGCAATGCAACATTTTCTAAGTAAATATTAACCCATTATTTTCTGAGAATGGGTATCATATGACAGATCCCTATATATGTCTCAGAATCTTTATATATGGGACTATTGGTAAGCCAAGGCAAGAGTATGCAATATTGTATGAAGTAGACTACTTTAGGTTCTAGGCCTACAGAGGCCTATGACTGAAAGCTCCAGCACAGTATTGGACAGGTCCATGGTTATTTGATGTTACTTAGCCATTGGCTGTTTAATCATTATAAAAATGGACATTTGGAAGTTGGCAGCCCCATCTCTAATAAATATTAAACCACCAAATCTTGTGATCTGTAACTGATCTCTTTCCAAATATGCAATGAATAAATCTTCTTCCAAAATACATGTATTACATCAGGCTTGGTCACATCAGAGCCTGATTGTTTATTCTTGAATAATTTTTAGTCAGAGCCATCTGTAGCTCCATGTAACATTTGCAGTCATGCAGGACACCCTTCTCAGGAGGGTTCCTTTATCCTAAGTTCACCTATTCTCTCAGAAAAGTCACTCCATAACCCCCATCCCCAGGAATCACACCTACTTGACCACTACTCTACTTTGTTACTGTATTACCTTGCTGCCTTACTGCTAGGAAAATATGCTTATACAGTACAGAGGTGGCAGCCATATACATCTTCTCATTATGAGGGAAAGGAACTAAGCTTTTATGGTGGGACTCTCAGAAGCTGGCATGGCATAGCATAACTGCTGTCTGTCTGAAAAATGATATGAAAAGTGCAGCATGCAAAGGTTGACTGCAGCTCTTTAGAGGTTTTTTCAGAAGTGGAGTTACAGTAATTCTGGATAGTGAGTGTGTGGAAGGGGGAAGCTGGCTGTCATCTTAAATTAGGCTGCATTCACACCTGAGGGATGCGACCCGTTTTGCGTCACATGTTTAACCACTTAAGCTCCGCACCATTTGGCTGGCCAAAGACCAGAGCACTTTTTGCGATTCGGCACTGTGTCGCTTTAACTGACAATTGCATGGTTGTGCGACGTGGCTCCCAAACAAAATTGGCTTCCTTTTTTTCCCACAAATAGAGCTTTCTTTTGGTGGTATTTGATCACCTCTGCGGTTTTAATTTTTTGCGCTATAAACAAAAAAAGAGCATCAATTTTGAAAAAAAAGCTATATTTTTTACTTTTTGCTATAATAAATTTCCCCAAAAAATATATTAAAATTTTTTTTTTTCCTCAGTTTAGGCCGATATGTATTCTTCTACATATTTTTGGTAAAAAAAAAAATCACAATAAGCGTTTATTGATTGGTTTGCACAAAAGTTATACCGTCTACAAAATAGGGGATAGTTTTATGGCATTTTTATTAATAATTTTTTTTTACTAGTAATGGCGGCGATCAGCAATTTCTATCATGACAGTGACATTTTGGCGGACAGATCAGACACTTTTGGCGCTATTTTGGGACCATTCACATTTATACAGCAATCAGTGTGATTAAAAATGCATTGATTACTGTGTAAATGTGACTGCCAGTTAAGGGGTTAACCACTAGGGGGCAGTGTAGGGGTTAAGTGTGTCCTAGGGAGTGATTCTCACTGTAGGGGGGATGGGCTACGCGTAACACGACACTGATCACCGCTCCCGATTACAGGGAGCTGTGATCAGTGTCATTAGGCAGAACGGGGAAATGCTTGTTTACATTAGCATTTCCCTGTTCTTCCTCTCCGTGAGATGATTGCGGATATCCCCGTGGACATCGAGTCAGCGGGACCCACGATCACACTCACGGAGCTCGCGCCCGCAGGCCGCCTCTTAAAGGGCAACGTACAGGTACGTTAATCTGCCTGTACGTGCCCTTCAGTATATCTGCGTGAGCCGGTCAGGAAGCGGTTAACAGGTTACCTGTCAATGGGCTACCTGCCACACGACAAGCGTGCTAAAGACCAAAGAAGCTCAAGTATTGGCAATATTGGCATCTTTTGGCACTGAGCCAAGCATGTTTGGTGATGCATGTTTTGTTGCGTGGAAAACGCACAATAAAACACGCAATTCATCCTTGCGTTTGAAGTGCCATTATGAAATAATGGCACTGCATGTGCGACGTGTGTTTTTGCAAATTTTTCATGCATTTCTGCACAGGTTCCTATGTTGCTCAAGTGTGAATGTAACTTAAAGTGGATGTAAACCCTCACATTTACCCAGTGAAGTAAACAGCCTCAGATGATAAACAGAGATGATACAAATCCTCCAACATAAGTTTTACATGTATATCTGCTGTCTTCAGCTTTATATACTGTTTAGAAAGTGCACATCCTGTTAGAATTTTCTTTTTCGGATTCACCTGTGGGTGTGGATTCTTGCCATATACTGTGAGACAGCTGATTGGAGGAAAGGCACCCCCCCCCCCTTCCACATAGGTAGAGACTTGCAGAGATGTGCTGTGAATAGACCAGCTTTCTGCTAATTAGCACCCACCCAGACACAAAATTCAGCCTGGTTTTATCACAATTGTCAGATAACTTGTCAGAAGTTATCATGCTGATAACAGAACAGAGCAGGAGAAAGCCACGGGACTTAGGGCTTTGAAGAGAGATAAGAAAATACTGCAGATATACAGTATGTGCCCAGCTCAATTTTCATGAATGGGGTTTACATCCACTTTAAGGGAGGAGGTAAAGGTGAGAACATAGAATTTCTTGTTACTTCAACTAATCAGAGAGTAATGGAAGCTTGTTAGCAACCCTGATTCACTGCCAGCTCCCACCAAGCTTGCCAGGGCACCTCCCATCTTCTACATGCTTGGATGCAGTGGTGTATCATCCATGTGTGCAGGGTGTGCATTGCACTTGAGCCCCCAAGGCCAGGGAGCCCATTGTGCCCTATCACACTCTGCACACATGGAGTAGGGGAAAAAAACCCCATCATGCTCATTTTTTAGGGTCCCAAGTGGGCATACAGGCCAGGAGCTTTGGGGCTTTTATTTTTCACCCAAGAAGAGAGGTGGCACCAGCCGCATTTGCCGATGCCTCCTCTTTAGATCCACCTGGCACTGCCCACTCCATTACAACTGGTGCCTGGCAGAGTGATATGGTTTGCAGTGCTGCGCCCATACTCTATATATTCCGAGGGCGGGGCTATGCTGCATGGGAGAATGGCCTAGGAGTTGTTGCAATATGTGGAATGAACTAGCCCAGTGGTGTAGCAAGCGAGCAGGGGGGCGGCCAGTACTCTTGTCCCGGGTGCAGACATTAGTTCCACCTGTCAGTGTGTGTGATCCACCGTTGTCACCGGCCCTCCTCCCCTGGCCAGGAGAGGGAAGAACCTGACAGAGAGAATGCGAGTGGAGCTGTGCTCAGTGCAGACACACTGAGGCATCAGGTTTCCCTGTCTGTCTCCCCAGGCCTGGGCCATGGGCTGCTGACTGAAGGAGAGGAGGAGGGGGTGGGGAAGAGGGCTGCCAGTGACCTCAGGATCTCAGCCAGTCAGCTTGTCACACAGGAGGTGGAGGAAACCTGTTCACAGCACTTGGGACTACACAATGCCCCATGTGTAAGAACAGAGGCTCCTGTTTCTGCACCATACTTCCTGCCTGGCTGGGAGAACACAGGAGGGGGGCTGAGATGCACCCGCAATGGATTAGGGCTCTAGTCCTCTTCATTCACAGCCAGAGCCCCTGTACTCCCCATGGCTCCAGGTGAGGGGGTAAAAAAATGAGTAAAGAAGGGACACCCCTCCCCAGGTGTCTTTTCTTTAATTCTGCCTACCTTACGTCGGGGTTATTATTAACTAGCTGCTCTGCTGTATAAAAGGGCTCCTCGTTATTTACAGCCTGAACTCAGATTCACTGCCTGCAGCCTTTTCTTATTGGTTGAATGTGAGAAGATATCTCTGAATACTGTAGTCAAACAGATATCTCAACCAATAATAAAAGGCTGCAGGCAGCCAAGCAGAGGCTCAGACTGTGGGTGGAGGAACCCTTATGTTTCCACAAGAAAGTACTAAAAGTCTACGGGTAAAGCCCCGTACACTAGGGATGGGCCGAACAGACCCCTGTTCGGTTCGTACCAGAACTTTCAAACACCTCGAAAGTTCAGACACGAATAACGAACCCTATTAAAGTCAATGGGACCCGAACGTCAGAACTCAAAAGTGCCCATTTTGAAGGCTTATATGCAAGTCATTGGGCATACAATGGTTATAGGGGTCTGGGCCCTGCCCTGGGGGACATGTATCACTAAAAACAAAGTTTGTAAAAAACATCATTTTTAAATGAGCAGTGATTTTTTGATTTTTAAAGTGAAAACATAAAAATGGGGGGTCCCCTTAGTCTACCTGTAAAGTGGAAGAGCAGTACCATGTCTAGAATCTGCTGAAGCAATAATTGCATTTATAAAGCCAAAAAAAATTCAATTTTCCCTGCAAGCTGCCTTTATTTTGCTCAGCAGCAGCTGGGAGCCAGTGTGTATGATGAGGCCACAATGTAGTGCATTGGGAACAAGATTAGAGATTTTTTGGATACATTCAGGTGTCACTTTGACTTTGGATAGAAGTAACGGGTGCGTAAAAATTGGTCTTTGGGTGTCAGTGGCGCCTTCCCACTGTAACCCTATAGAGGTAATCTTGATGAAAGCAAGAATTGGCCTTGCTGTAAAAATCCGCAATGATATTCACCTGTCAAACATGTGCAGAAAAACTGGTCTTTGGGTGTCGTGGTGCCTTCCCACCATAACCCTATAGAGGTACTCTTGATGAAAGCAAGAACTGGCCTTGCTGTAAAAAAATTTCAATGATATGCACCTGTCAAACAGGTACAGGATAATTACTCTTTGGGTGTCGGGGGCGCCTCCCCACCATAACCCTATAGAGGTACTCTTGATGAAAGCAAGAATTGGCCTTGCTGTAAAAAATTGCAATGATATGCACCTGTCAAACAGGTGCAGAATAATTGGTCTTTCGGTGTCGGTGGAGCTTTCCTACTGTAACCCTATAGAGGTACTCTTGATGAAAGCAAGAATTGACCTTGCTGTAAAAAATTGCAATGATATGCACCTGTCGAACAGGTGCTGAAAAATTGGTCTTTGGGTGTTAATTGTGCCCATGAAACCTATACCAAAAGCATTCTTCCAGATGAAATGATTGAACACCCTCAAAGCTAGCCTCAAAATCCTGCAGAGATTCCACATCCCAAAAAGACTTAATCAGTGACATCGGCATCAGGGGCTTCATAGCTGGTAATCCAGGACTGATTCATTTTTAAAAAAGTCAAAAGGTCCACGGACGCGTTCTATAATAAGTAACGAAACCTCCTGCAGCACTGAATGCCCGTTCTGAAAGCACGCTGGATGCAGGACAGCCCAACAACTCAATAGCATACTGGGCAAGTTCTGGCCAGTGGTCTAGTCTCATGACCCAGTAAGTCAGTGGATCGTCAGTTGGAAAGCTCTCCATCTCTGTTTTGGCCCCAAGGTAATCGTTCACCATGTGATGCCGAGGCTGCCAATGGGATGTGGAAGCTGACAGCCCTGGGCAGTGAGGACTAAAAAAATTACGAAATGCCTCACTTAGGCGGACGCCTTCTCCAACGCTCAATAAAATACTCTTTAACGTGTTCTCAAGAGATTTTATGTTCTGCACTCTCTGTGGGGACGGAATTAGTTCTGAGACCTTCCCCTTATAACGGTGGTCAAGGAGGGTTGCCAACCAGTAATCATCCTTCTCCTTTATGCCACGTATTCTTGGATCTTTTCGCAGGCTTTGAAGCACGAGGTTGCCCATGCGCCTAAAATTTGCCAAGGCTTGAGAAGCAGACTCCTTGGGGTCACTCAGGATGACAGCACCTGGAACTTCCTCCTCCCATCCACGCGCTACTCCCAAGGGTCCTGGGGTTGGAAACCCATCGCTTACAGATTGATGCATGTCTTCCTCTTCTTCGAAGCCTATGAAGGTGCCAGAATTCTCCTCCTCATCCTCCTCCCCTGTCTCCTCCTGTGTGTTCTGTGACATAGGAATGATGGTGTCTGGATAAAGTGGGCCTTGAGAGAAATAGAAGTCCTCTTCCTCCTGCTGCTCTGCCTCTAGTGGCAGAGTCTGCTCCAGCAGGAACACAACAGGGATTGTGTCACTGATGCATGCACTGTCACTGCACACCATCCTTGTGGACTCCTCAAATGGTGACAATACAGTGCATGCATCCTTAATGATCAGCTATTGGCGTGTGGAAAAAAAGCAGAGGCGGCCTGAGCCTGTTGTCCTGCCGTGCTGGCACAGGTACTCGTTGACGGCCCTCTGCTGCATGTATAGCCACTGCAGCATTTTCAAAGTTGAGTTCCACCTGGTGGGCATGTCACAAATCAGGCGGTTTACAGGCAGGTGGAATTCCTGCTGCATTTCAGCCAACCGAGCACTGGCTGTGTATGACCGCCTGAAATGGCTACAGACTCTTCTGGCCTGCTTTAGTACATCTTGCAACCCTGGGTAGGTACTTAGAAAACGCTGCACCGCCAAATTGAGGACATGTGCCAGGCATGGCACGTGTGTCAACTTTCCCTTAGGGTGAACAGGAGGTTTGAGCCATTATCGGACACCACCATTCCTGGCTCCAGCTAGCATGGTGTGAACCACCGGTTGGTTCCTGTTCCTTAAACACACCAGCTGAAGCAATGCATGGCACCTTTTAGCCTGACTCTGGGAATAGCCCTTTGAACGCTTAGGGGGTACCTGATGGTCATAGGACAATTCTGCAGAGGAGGGCATGGAGGTGGCAGAGGAGGAGAAGGAGGGGGTAGAGCTCAAAGGTCTGGCATCATCACCACCAGCTGTATGGAGACGTGGGGGCACAACAAGCTGCAGCACCGAGCCCTGTCCTGCATCCTTTCGATTTGCAAGCAGCATTACCCAGTGTGCTGTGAATGAAATATATTGTCCCTGCCCATGCTTGCTGGATCACGTGTCAGCAGTAAGGCGGATTTTATGGCTGACTGCCTTGCCCAATGATGCCAGAACATTCCCTTCCAAGTGATGGTAGAGAGATGGAATATCCTTACGTGAAAAGTAGTAGCCACTAGGAACCTGCCATTGTGGTACAGCACATTGTGCAAATTCACAGAAGGGGGCAGAATCCACCAGGCTGAAAGGCAGAAGTTGGAGAGCCAACAGCTTTGACAAGCTTGCATTCAGACGCTGGGCATGTGGGTGTGTGGGTGGCAGGGACTGTATTTTTCTTTCCGCTGCAGCAAACGGGGCAGAGAAATTTGCCAGCTACAGACTATAGCTGGTGGTGTGCTGCTGGCAGATGTGCTGCTAGGACCTGGGACACCCTGTGCTCATCCCTGTCAGTGAAAGCTGCTGAGAGGTAATGACTCGTTATCACAGGGGCAGACTGAAGTGGGTAAGGAGGAGGAGGGACAGATTTGTGCCCTGTGGCTTTCAGGTGCTCTTGCCAACGGGCTGAGTGGTTGGACGTTAAATGCCTTGTTAAGCATGTGGTACCCAAATGGTTGGTGTTTTTGCCACGTTTGACGTGCCTGAGACACAGTTTGCAGATAGCAATAGTGTGATCTGCTGCAGATATGCTGAAAAAGGCCCAGACAGCTGAGTTTTGGGGAGTGGGCCGGGAGATAACAGCTGCTGAATGTGATGGAATAGGGTGGCTGCCAGTGGTATATTTAGGTTTTGTGCTGCCCTAGGCCTGACTAAGTTTGCGCACCCCCTAATTTAACTATGACCCACCCCTTCCTGTCAAGGCCACACCCCTTTCATTTTTAAGATCCGCCCTGTCATCTTCATGAGAGGACAGAGGGACGCCGCGGGAAGAGGACAAAGGGACGCGCGGGAGGAGGACAGTCAGCGATGCAGCATCTTTTCATTTGGGGGTAAGGGGATATGTGCTGGGTGCTTTGGGAGGCTCTTGAACTCAAGTCGTGTCCCTCCTCTGTGGCTCCTCCTCCTCCTGGCTGTGTACTGAGTGTGTGGCTGACAGTGGGGAGAGAGGTGTCGGCTGCTACGGAAAGCCCATCGCCGCTTGTGGGACTCCAGGCGGCAGATGTCCTTGGTGCCCATGCTGGCGCATCCCTGTCTAGCCAGTTACCGAAACTCAGTGCTGTAACTTGTTGTGGGCTCTGGGACAGTGGCGTCACTAGGGTTGGCCTAGAGGATATCAGGTTAGGTACTTCCTAATGGCTCCGTTCCTGGCAACAGTAATGGATAATGGCCAACAGGCTCTCTTACCAGACCCGGTGAAACTGCAACAGTGATCCCTTCGGCTGGACGTTCACTCACTCTGGGTTGCCCAGGCCAACTCTAGTCAGTAGTGTAGCATGTCTCTACCCTGGCAGTGGCTTCATCTTTCTCCCCCTCTGGTGGTGCGGGTACAGCGTGGCTCTCTGGTGGTGCGTGTACAGCATGGCTCTCTGGTGATGCGGGTACAGCGTGATTCTGGTGGTGCGGGTACAGTGTGGCTCTGGTTGTGCGGGTACAGCGTGGTTCTGGTGGTGCGGGTACAGCATGGCTCTGGTGGTGCGGGAACAACGTGGCTCTCTGGTGGTGCGGGAACAGCATGGCTCTCTCTCTGGTGGTGCATGGCTCCCTCTCTGGTGGTGCGGGTACAGCGTGGCTCCCTCTCTGGTGGTGTGGGTACATCGTGGCTCCCCCTCTGGTGGTGCGGGTACATCGTGGCTCCCTCTCTTGTGGTGCGGGAACAACGTGGCTCTCTGGTGGTGTGGGTACAGCGTGGCTCTCTGGTGGTGTGGGTACAGCGTGGCTCTCTGGTGGTGCGTGTACAGCGTGGCTCTCTAATGGTGCGGGTACAGCGTGGCTCTCTAATGGTGCGGGTACAGCGTGGCTCTGGTGGTGCGGGTACAGTGTGGCTCTCTGATGGTGTGGGTACAGCGTGGCTCTGGTGGTGCGGGTACAGCGTGGCTCTCTGATGGTGTGGGTACAGCGTGGCTCTGGTGGTGCGGGTACAGCATGGCTCTGGTGGTGCGGGTACAGCGTGGCTCTGGTGGTGCGGGTACAGCGTGGCTCTGGTGGTGCGGGTACAGCGTGGTACTGGTGGTGCGGGTACAGCGTGGCTCTCTGATGGTGCGGGTACAGCGTTGCTCTCTGATGGTGCGGGTAGATCGTGGCTCTGGTGGTGCAGGTACAGCGTGGGTCTCTGATGGTGCAGGTACAGCGTGGCTCTGGTGGTGCGGGTACAGCGTGGCTCTCTGATGGTGCGGGTACAGCGTGGTTCTGGTGGTGTGGGTACAGCTTGGCTCTGGTGGTGCGGGTACAGCGTGGCTCTGGTGGTGCGGGTGCAGCATGGCTCTGGTGGTGCGGGTGCAGCGTGGCTCTCTGATGGTGGGGGTACAGCGTGGCTCTGGTGGTGCGGGTACATTGTGGCCCTGGTGGTGCGGGTACAGGGGTACAGTGTGGCTCCCTATCTGGCTTCCCCCAGCACAGTACTCTCTTTTTCTCCTCCTGTAACCCCCCCCAGCAAAGTGCACGCATGCTGGGGGCTGTAGCATGATGTCTGTGGACACACTTGTGCCACCATTCTTCAGGGATTACTTTTCCCATGATGCCCCCAGAGTCTTCTGATTGGCCCTCTGCTGTGGCCAATTATGGGGTGGGAAACAGCGGGCAGGAAGCTGGGCAGCGGCGAGGCGAAACCAATTAGAGCCGCTCTCTCTCTCTTCTCCCTTCGGCTGACAGAAAGAGGAGGGGGCGAGCGGGGGAGATACACAGACAACCCACAGCTCTCCTCTCCCTGTCACAGCGCTGCTGCTCCATTTACCAGAGAACTCGGCAGCAGCAGAGAACTCCCCCGCTCACCTTCCCTCCCCTTTCTGTCAGCTGAACGAAGAAGAGAGAGCGGCTCTAACTGATTTTGCGTCACCGCCGCCCAGCTTCCTCCCCGCTGTTTCCCTCCCCATGATTGGCCATAGCAGAGGGCCAATCAGAGAGAGAGAATCACAGCCTTACGGGGGCGGCTTGACGGCTCCTGCTTTAACTGCTTTCTGGCCCCATCTGCAGCCGCGACGCCACTGCACTCCTAAGCTGTATTCTCCTGATGTGCCCTGCTGTGCGGGAGGAGAGCGGGTGCCGTTTTGGTGGGGGGGGCGGATTTTTTGCCGCCCCCCACAAAGTGCTGCCCTAGGCCTGGGCCTTGTTGGTGTAGGCCAAAACACAGCACTGGTGGCTGCTCTCTACTCTTTCTTGATGTCGGCCTCCTTGGGGTTGTGCCGTCTCACCTTCAGTTTCCTCCTCGTCTCTATCTGGCACCCAAGTCGCATAAGTGACCTCATCATCATCATCTCCATCTCCTCCATCTTCATCATTACCACTGGAGACAACTTGGCAATACACTGCGGCTTGGGGAACATGAATGCCAATTTGTCTATCACTGTTCCTCCCTCTCTCTAGGCTCATGTTCCTGTCATCCTCAACCTTAGAACCAACATCTGAATCCAATAATGGCTGGGCATCATCAAGGAGCAAGTGGCTGATGCTGTGGTCAAATAACTCAGCTGACTCCTCAATTGCTGATGTTGGGCTATGGCAGGAATAGATGTGGACAAGGAGGCAGGTTTATCCACTCTGGCAACTGCAGGGTACTGCACACTTGTCTCTGCTTGCGTGACAGAGGATGAGGAGGATGAGGAAGGTTTAGTAAGCCAGTCCACCACCTCCTCTGCATGCTGTGGCTGGATAGCACGGGCAAATTCACTAAACAGAGGAAATGATACCCTGCCTGAGGACTGACCACCACGTCCACCTTTGCCTGTGGACACATTTGTTGCTGGCCCCCTTACAGTGCAACAAGGCAACGTCTGCCTCTCCTTGTCCTCCCAGACATTATTGGGAGGGAGGGGGCGGTGCTTATAAGCAAATGTAAAGAAGAAAGTGAAATCTGTACGTAGATGCACTTTAATCAATGTAAAGAGGTGTTTGGTGCACAATTTGAGTACTCACACTACACAGAAACACTCCTTGGATACACTATAATGTACTGCAATATAATGCGCCAAACGTACAGTGACGCACAGAACTATATGGCGTTAGACTGGCAGTAACGCACACAAAACAATTTGGTGTTAAACTGGCAGTAACGCACACAGAAGAAAATTGCGTTAAACTGGCAGTAACGCACACAGAAGTAAATGGCGTTAAACTGGCAGTAATGCACAAAACTATATGGCATTAAACTGGCAGTAACGCACACAGAAGTAAATGGCGTTAAACTGGTAACGCACACAGAAGTAAATAGCGTTAAACTGCCAGTAACGCACACAGAACTATATGGCGTTAAACTGGCAGTAAGGCACTCAAAACTATATGGGTTAAACTGGCAGTAACGCACGCAGAAGTAAATGGCATTAAACTGGCAGTAATGCACAAAACTATATGGCTTAAACTGGCAGTAACGCATACAAGACGATATGGCGTTAAACTGGCAGTAACGCACACAGAAGTAAATTGCGTTAAACTGGCAGTAACGCACACAGAACTATATGGCGTTAAACTGGCAGTAACGCACGTAGAACTATATGGCGTTAAACTGGCAGTAACGCACACAGAAGTAAATAGTGTTAAACTGGCAGTAACGCACACAGAACTATATGGCATTAAACTGGCAGTAACGCACACAAAAGTAAATGGCTTTAAACTGGCAGTAACGCCCAAAGAAATAAATGGCGTTAAACTGGCAATAACGCACACAGAACTATATGGCATTAAACTCGCAGTAACGCACACAGAACTATATGATGTTAAACCGGCAGTAACGCACACAGAAGTAAACGGCGTTAAACTGGCAGTAACGCACGCAGAACTATATGGCGTTAAACTGGCAGTAACGCGTGCAAAACTATATGGCGTT
Organism: Aquarana catesbeiana; assembly: GCF_042186555.1. Taxonomy (NCBI): domain Eukaryota; kingdom Metazoa; phylum Chordata; class Amphibia; order Anura; family Ranidae; genus Aquarana; species Aquarana catesbeiana. Next base: position 131,377,498 of record NC_133329.1, read on the forward strand.
AAACTGGCAGTAACGCACACAGTAATAAATGGCGTTAAACTGGCAGTAACTCAATCAAATAGACAGTGTTATACTGTCACTACACTGACGCTATCTGAACTGTCCCTACTCTAGCTATACACTAATGTAAAGATTACTGACACAGTCTCACTACACTACACTGAAACTATATGAGCTGTCCCTACTCTACACTAATGTATGTATGAATGACACGGTCTCACTACACTACAGTGAAACTATCTGAGCTGTCCCTACTCTAGCTGCACACTATGCAAAGCTGAATTATGGTCCTCCTCACTACACTCAAGCCCCATACACACTATCAGATTTTCTGCTGATTTTTGTCTTCAGATTTACCAAAACCATGTAGTGCAAGGGCCTGCCTAATTGCAAACAAATTGAAACTCTTAAGGTTTGACCTCATATTATATGGTTTTGGTAAATTCGAAGACAAAAATCAGCAGAAAATCTGATAGTGTGTATGGGGCTTTACACTATCCCTAGACTGACACTAAACTAATATTCTACTGACAATTTAAGCAAAATAGCACAGTATAGCACACTAACTAATAGCACTGAACAGATCCCTGTTCTATCTCTCTCCACTCCGAAATCACACTGAAAATGGCTGCCATTAAAAGAATACTTTTATACTGTGGGACGGGAATGAGCCATGATTGGATAAAGTTATGATGACAGTGTCCAATCATGACTCTGACAGTGCTCTGTGCCCTGATTGGCTGAAGCTTTCACTGCTTCAGCCAATCAGGGCTTGCAATGCATTGTTCAGCGCCGCAATGGATTGTGGTCGGTTCGGGGGGCCGAACAAACGTTTGTTCGGCTGTTCGCCGATCAACCGAGCGTTGAAAGTTCGGCCCGAACTTGTGCTCGGGCCGAACAGTTTGCCCATCCCTACCGTACGCACAGTCTGAATGTCGGGCGGCATTGACCGGTTCATTAAAAGCTGTCCAACATTCAGTGCGTGTGTACAGCAGCCAGTCTGACAGAAGCTGGCCGAATGGGGCATGAAGGGAAAAGATCTGCCGACAGGCAATCCCGTCAGCACTTTCAGCCAATGGCTAAGGGCACTGACCGGTGTGTTCTGGCGTGGGGACAGTCCCCCTGTCAGAACACAATAGCTCAGTGGGAAGATTGCTCTACTAACATCAGATTTTTAGTACATTGGCTCCTCCTGAGCGCTTTTGTTTTTCTTTTCCATTCAGCCAGCTAGGTTGAACAAGAAAAAAAAAATAATGTGCATCAGGCTTTAGAGGGCACAAATTACTTGCTCTGCCCTGGGCACTGACAACCCACACTACGCCACTGAACTAACCACCTGCAGCCAAGCCAAGTCTGACGCAGACACACTGTGCTTTACCTGGACTAGGCATTGCTAGGCTGCTAGCTTGGTAAAGGAAACAAGGCAGGCTACAGACTCCTCACGTCTCTCTCTCTCTTTATCCCTCTCTCTCCTCCCTTCTCTCTCACTCTCTCCCTCCCCCCTTTTCTCTCTCCCCCTCTCTCTCTCTCCGCCCTTTCTCTTTACCCTTTCTCTCTCTCTCTCTTCCCCCCATTTCTCTCTCCCCCCCTTCTCTCTCTCCCCCCTTCTCTATCTCTTCCCCCTTTCTCTCTCCCCCTTTCTCTCTCTCTCCCCTTTTCTCTCTATCCCTCCCCCTTTCTCTCCCTCTTCTCCCTCTCCCCTTCTTCCCCTTTCTCTCCCTCTCCACCTTTTCTCCCTCTCCCCCTTTGTCTCCCTCTCCCCCTTTCTCTCTATCTCTCCCCCTTTTATCTATTTCTCTCTCTCTTCACAGGTTCACACTTGACATTTTGCCCCTTCATTCTGCACTGTACATTCTCCATTTAACATTACCACATTCTGCATCATATAAGTAATCTCAGACTCTCTTTAACCACACCCCCTTTAATTACCACATTCTGCATCATATAAGTAATCTCAGACTCTCTTTAACCACACCCCCTTTAACCACTTGCCGACCAGCCTCCGCAGTTTTACTGTGGTAGAATGGCATGGCTGGGCGAAACGATGTTATGTTACGTCGCTTCGCCCTGTGGCCACTAGGGGCGCGCGTGCCGCCACGCTCACACGCCCCCTGCTCACCCCCAGAGCCAATGCGGGTGCCCGGCAGGCGCGATGCTCGTGACACACCGAGAACCGGGATCTGTGTGTATAAACACACAGATCTCAGTTCTCTGAGGGGAGAAGAGGCCAATTGTGCGTTCATACAAAGTATGAACAACAATCTGTCATCTCCCCTAGACAGTCCCATCCCCCCTTCAGTTAGAACACAGAGAGGGAACACAGTTAACCCCTTGATCGCCCCCTAGTGTTAACCCCTTCCCTGCTAGTGACATTTTTACGGTAATCAGTGCATTTTTATAGCACTGATCGCTGTATGAATGCCAATGGTCCCAAAAATGTGTCAAAAGTGTCCGATGTGTCCGCCATAATGTCGCAGTCAATACTAGTAAAAAAAATAAATAAATAAAAATGCCTAAAATCTATCCCCTATTTTGTAGACGCTATAACTTTTGCGCAAACCAATTATTATTGCGATTTTTGTTACCAAAAATATGCAGAAGAATACATATCGGTCTAAACTGAGAAAAAATTTGCTTTTTAAAAAAAAAAAAAAAATGTGGATATTTATTATAGCAAAAAGTACAAAATATTGTGTTTTTTTCAAAATTGTCGCTCTTTTTTTGTTTATAGCGCAAAAAATAAAAACCGCAGAGATGATCAAATACCACCAAAAGAAAGCTCTATTTGTGGGGAAAAAAAAGACATCAATTTTATTTGGGTGCAGCGCCGCACGACCTCACACTTGTCAGTTAAATCGACGCAGTGCTGAATCGCAAAAAACGGCCTAGTCTTTCAGCAGCCAAATCTTCCAGGGCTGAAGTGGTTAAGCCACGCCCAATATTTAGCAGAGTTTAAACCACACTCACTTTTTTTATCCCACCAGGGGGGCCCACTTGGGATCTTGCACATGGGCCCACTGATTTGATGATACGCCCCTGCTTGGATGATAGGGTATGCACACACTTGTATAGGGAGAAACTCCACCATTTTGGTTACTCACACTCTTCTGGCTTGAGGCCCACCTCTGAAAATAGTGGAATAATCTCCACAGCCTTTTAGAAAAGTTTTCCTATAACAGTATAACAAGTCAACTGAACTGTACATCATATTCTTCGCCTCCATAGCTTCATATTCAGCAGTATAATTTAATACAATGTAGAAACCCATGAATACTGTCTTTCCAGTGACTGGTTGTGTGCACCAGAGACTCTAAAATATGTAACATTTTGTTTCTAAAACCCAAGGAGATCAGAGAAAATCCAATCCGTGTTGAAACCAAATCAAGGATTTGGGTGGATGGGGGATTCCCAAATTATTAACAAGCTGTTGAGTCATCTTCCCTGCTAGAGTTTTCCCCAATTAATGAACCTACATTTAAAAACTTAACAAGTCAGGGAGTGTGGCCAAAAGGGGCATGTGAGAGGACACATCTCACGGAGCTCCCGCTATCACCCGGCCATTGATCCTGTTCCCGGTCTCCTAGACCCAGCACCTAGCGACCCGCACTAATGCCTTCCGCGGGCAGCGGTGCTGTCTCTCCTTTGCTCAGATGTTATGCAGGGCAGGAAGAACAAAGAAGATCCCATGATGCCCAGGATCCAAAATGGCACCACGGCAGGCCTCCCTCAGAGGAATCCTAAGGGAACTGACAAGCGCGCCACTGTGAGTAAAAAACTTAAACCCCCCAAGTCCTCCCCTGAAGAGCAGCAGCAGCGTTATATGTGTTTCTTTGCCCAAAAAACGCCCAGCTGAGAAAACAGTAGAGAAGGGACTGGCATGTTACCCTAGGTCACCAAGAGCAGAGCTGGAGGGGGCTTAGCTGAGCCAAGATGCCATTACAGTGCAGGAGGACATGCAGCCAGAAGACACTGAAGATGGGGAAGAGTGGAGTGAGCAACCCACTCTCGCTGACATACTGAGTATAGTGAATAAATGCACTGCCTCTGTGGATCACTTAAAAGAACAATTTGGAGGGCTGAAGGAGGCAGTCGCCCTGGTCAGACAGGACATGCAGAAGGTCAGGGAGAGAACAGCAGCAGCAGAAGGCAGGATCAGCGACACTGAAGACCAACTGTCCCCCCTTTGTGAGAGAGTCCCAGATCACTCTTAGGCTGGCCAAGGCAATGGATTTAAGGGCAGAAGTTATTCAAAACCGCCTGCGGTGGAATAACGTCCGCATTGTGGGTGTTCCTGAGAAGGTGGAGGGTAGAGATGCCACTGCTTTTGTGGACAGATGGCTGCTGGATATTTTTGGTAAAGAGGCATTCTCCCCTTGTATACAGTGGAGAGGGCTCATAGGGTCCCCCCTCGGCCTTTGCAACCAGGCCATCTGCCGCGCACTATGCTGGCCTGCCTACTGAACTATAGAGACAAGTAAGTCATCCTGCATCTTGCCAGGAAACGCCAGAATATTAAATTTAATGGAGGGCAGGTATCATTTTACCCTGACTTCTCTGCAGAGGTCCAGAAAAGCATAGCCAAATTCACAGCAGTCAAATAACATCTACAGAAACTGCAGGTCTCATACGCCATGCTGTACCCTGCGAAGCTCCGCATCTCGGCAGGAGGACAGACACACTTCTTTGAAAATGCCGCGGGGGCCTCTGCATGGTTGGATCTCCATGAACATGCCCTTCGTCCCCACTGTCCACCATCCGAGGGAGATGATTAAGGCACCCTCACCATAAAATATCACTCTGGTGAATCATGTCGGGTTTAATACATCTACTTAAGATCCCTGTTTAGGATTATATCTGGAAACGTCTATCGCAGCACGCTGCGGTTTTGGCGGTGGGAGAGACCAGTTGTCCTCCGCAAATGTTTTTCTAGTTGTTCAACTTGTTACAGTTAGCTATGTGCCTTTGGCAGGGAGGCAGAGCAGAGGAAGCCGGTGTCTACTCTTTCATGAGTGCTACTCTGGATCTTTCCTCTCTGCCCAAGTACCCCTCTAAGCGCGCTGTTGTGCCTCCTGATTCAACTTGATTTGTGCCACCATTCCAGAGCATTGTGCATCATGAATATCGCTTTCAGGGAAACCCCTAACAAACTTATACCACAACAACTTGATAAACAGTGGATCGAATACCTTTTGGATTCTGCAGGCAGGGGTACCGGCCGTACGGCTTTACACAAATTTATAAGTGAACTAGGATAGGTTGATCCATGGCGTAACATTCACCTGGGCGAGATTTTTCTAAAACCCATTTATCCCTATCAAGGATAGACATTTATTCCCCACAAGCTGCCTGATGAGTGTCTGAAGTTTTATATGCCCTCCAGGATATTTCAGATTACTCTCTCTTAATAGTTGGTCTGGATGTTTGACCTCACTCTAATTTGCAAAAAGCCCCATGGGTGGAGGTGTTGGGGCTTGTAGTAGATCATGTGCAGGATTTTGAATTGGATCAGTTTGTCCCTAGTAGCAACCAGCGGCTGGAGTGGATAGTCTCACATGTCTTCCCAGTCTTCTCCGTCCAGTTTCTGCGCCTCCGCCCACCGCAGACCATCCAGTCCAACCTGGATGGATGTAGAAGTGCTTGGTAAATTTGCTTTTGAGAGATCAGCATCGTCTAAGAGGTTCTCCAGGTCATCATGTTCCAACCGAAGCTGAACTGTTTTAAATTGTGAATCAAAGGCGTGGTAGAGCTGCAGGAACCTGAATAAGAAACAGTTCGGAAGTTGGAATTTGTTTTTCAGCCTATCAAATGTAAATATCCCTGACTCATCACAAATATCCCTCAAATACTTGATGCCCTTACTGACCCACAAGCTGGGTCTTGCAGAGAGTGGAATTACCGTAACCTTGCATTACAGCAGAGCGGCGTATTAGGAGAACACCTTTTTTTTTACCAAATTAGGTTTAATCACTACCGTGTGCCATGCCTTAATAAACGCTTTCATAGCCAGTGTTAAAGGTACCGGAGAACCCCGGAGAGGGCGTTACAAAGGGCCTCAAAGGATCCCAAATTTGCTGTCTCTAGGATGACTGATGCATTAGTGTCGCCCGAGACCAGCCAGTTGTGTGCATGAGTGAGCATTGTCGCTAAATAGTAGGTGTGAAAGTCTGGGCAGGCAAGTCCCCCATGTGTCCAGGGCCTACGCAAGATTTTTCTACTGAATCTAGCCGGGTGTGATTGCCACAAGAAGGAGGACACTGTGGAGTCCAACTGCCAGAAAAGAGTCTTAGGTATCCAAACCGGGGATTGTCGTAAAATATACAGTAAGACTGGGAGTAGTTTCATTTTCATTAAGTTAATTTTCCCTATAAGAGATAATGGGAGGTACAATCAGGCCTTCAGCTTCAGTTTACACCACTGCAGCCCTGAAAAGTTCCAATGCCGTCCTTTCACACTGTTCCAATTGAGTGGTCTGTGATGCACTGCCTCGATAGAGGAGACATATTCCCCTTGGGCATGAGCCTTACCTGCCTTCCATACCACATCAAGGGAAGATGACCCCTCATTAAGTGCCCAGTATTCTGTGAGTTTGGGCCCTACTAACTCCTGGATTTGAGGATTGTCTATCCAACGGGATGCTAGCCTCCAGCATCCCGGCTACAGGAGGTACCAAGAGTCAAACCCAGCTCCAGCAGTGAGTGGTCTGAAGACCTGCCGGGAGATAGGAGACCACCCCAACCTGAGACAGAACAGACCCAAATAATAAGTCTAAGCGATACCCTGATCTATGCAATGCTGAAATATGTGAATAAGTCCTATCCATGCTTCCACCGCCAAATCTCTGAAGACCAAAAGTGTCTGCCCAGAGGACTAAATCGGGGCTGGGGGGGGTGTCGGGGCAGATCTAAGGGGGTTAGTAGTGTCCTTGGTATGATCTAGGATGGCGTTAAAGTCCCCTCCAACTATAATATTGTGGACCTGGAGGGAGGCTATTTTTGTAAGGATGGTGTACAAGATGGAGGAGTCAAACGGAGGAGGGATATACACATTAACTATCGCCCAGCGTTGGGCATACATTTCAAGAATGAAAATGAGGTATCTTCCCCCAGATCAATGAAAACCTATTATACCGACCAAGAAGTGACTTGCTCAGCAGAATAGTCACTCCCCTTGCATAGGAGTATGTGGCATGAAACCCTTGTTTTACCCATGCCCGCTTGAGCGCTAGAATTTTGCTGCCCATTAGGTGAGTTTCTCGAAGAAGCAAAATGTGAGGTTTATGAGACTGAAGAAATTTAAACAACAACGATCTTTTCACCCTGTCATTCAATCCTCTAATATTCCAAGATATCAACTTTAAATCTATACCCATTTAGAATAGAAAAGCTTAATGACAGTAGGAACATAGGAGACCCATACCCATTAGTGTCCTGTCCATAAGCCAGTTGCAGAGGCAGTCCAGGTGATGTAGCCGTCCAAGGATTCTGGGGGGAAGAGGTGAACAGGAGAAAAGAACAAAATGAAGACAACATAGTCCAGCAAGAGAAACGGTGTGGAACCTGAGCAGGTGTGGTAACCAACTAAAAGTACATTAACTCCCTACCGCCTAGCATAACCCCAACTGTCACCAAAGCAGTTTCGTACCCTAAACTTGATAGTAGAGGTCGCCTACTTGAGGCTCAAAGTTCCTGGGAAAACCCCAGTTCGTGTTCAACCTATAACAGTAGGCAAGGGAGGGGACATGTTTCCTATCACAGTGAGGGGGGCCGGGCAATCTGGAGCAATTGTATAGTTCCTTCAGATAGTGGAATTTCTCCAGGTAGATGGAGAGCCCCAGGTCTTCTACTTCTTAGAAAACAAACAAACCGTGGGGGGTCAAGTGTGGATCACGTGTAGAGGTACATTTGAGGTAACTCCTATGTTTACAGAAAGTTTAGTAGGATAGAGCAAACAAGGATGTGGAAGATCTGTGCAACTAAATTAGTGAGAAGAATCTTTCATTGCAAGGTGGTCAGCCAGTCGTCAGCATCCGCTGGGTTGTCAAAGAAATGGATCACTCTGTCATGCTGGACCCGCAAGCGGCTGGTGTAAAGCATGCTGTATTTAATGCTCTTATCTTTGAGTCATCTACGGACATCATTGAAGGTTTTTCTCTTCCTCTGCAAATCAGCCGAAAAAGTCAGGGAAAAGAAGAACATAGGTGTTGACATATTTGAGTGTGGGATGTTTGCGGGCTTCAGACAGAACCCTGTCCCTGTCCTGATAGTTGAGGAAGCAAACCAGAGAAGGCCTGGGAAGATTCCTTGGGATGGCACGGCCCGTGGGCACCCGATGGGCCCTTTCAACCACATAAGTAGGGGGAACATCCGTAAAGCCCAGGAGGTTTTTAAAGAACTCCTCTGCGAATACAGCAGGTTGATACCCTTCTTCTCTCTCAGACAGACCCAGGACTCTGATATTGTTGCTCCTCAGCCTGTTTTCAGCGTCATCTGATTTTGTGACAAGGGACTGTGCTGTGTGCTGTAACTCAGCAATGGAGGTGGCATAGGTGGCAGTAAGATCTTTGGTGGCTGATACTTTGGACTCAGTTTCAGTCATTCCCCCCTTATTTTGTCGAGGTCGTTCCGTATAAGATTACACTTCTCAGTGAGGTGGTTGATGCGCACCAGCAGCGAGGTCCTACTCTGCTCGATCGCAGCAAGGATCATGGCTGTCTTGAGACAGCGGGGCTGACCCCTCTGCCATTGGAGTCTCACTAGGATCCATTTCCAAGTTGGCCAGCAGGGCCCGAAGCTGCCCAACCAGTATGGAGTCTGTTCGCAGGGAAGAGGGCGGTGGTAGCTGGAGCGATGTTTTTTGGTCTTAGCGGCTATGGAATTCCTCTTTCCCTTTTTGGAGGAGGAGGATATCTGATAAGTCACCAAGGGGGACCACTATAGAGGATATTCGTCCGTGTCCAGATGAGCATCCAGGAGGCAACTAGGGGCGACCCAAGCTGGCGGCAGGTGTTAAACCCCGGGAGATCACAAGCCAGACAGGCAGTCAGTGCTTGCCAGCAGCCCTTCACTTTGCAACAGGCACACAAGCAGAGACAGGTTAGTAAGGATGTGAGGCTGGGAGTTCCACAGTGGAACATAGGCAGATGGATGGCAGAAGACTCTAGGACCTAGGATACCACAGCCGGCTCATACAGGCAGTCTCTGCAGGGCAGCACACCAGGCCGTGGTAGGGATGTGGAGGGATGACAGAGTGGGTAAAAACAGAAGGTCCATGCTCCAGAGTCCGAGACGGATCAGTCGCGGTGCACTCCCACAGGAGGGCGGCCCAGGAAATGGCGTGATCGCCAGGCCCCACTAGGCCGCGGCCGCCACGGATAGTTTCAACGGCCAGGCAGGCCTCCGTCTCAGGAAGGTGGGTGAATAGGCAGGTAAGGGTGGAAGGCAGTCCCTTACCTCACAGTCAGGCCGGGAATCGGCTTGCTCCAGAGGGACACAGGCCTGCAAGATGGCGGTGGCCGCGGGTAAATGGAAGTTATGGCATCCAGGCAACCACAGGCAAAGCTACTCCACAATACTGGCCCATGGCACGGCAGGGGACAGAAAGGAACAGGCTGGCAGGGTATCAACTTATTTCAGGCAGGCAGATGCACGGATGGTGAAGGATGTAGTTTAGGATACCCGGGACTCCTTACAAACACGTCCGCCGCCGCTCACATCAGGCCACGCCCCCTAGTGATTTTTTTTTATGATGATCAAATATTTGCACTTCCACGTTTTCAGGAAAGTATAACATTTACAACACAGAAACTTATATATGAAATGTGTTAGATAAATGATAAAAAAAACAACAGACGATAGACTGATAGATATATTATTGTATTACACAATATTGTTTACTGTATCATTTTAAACAATTCTTATCTACTGTCAGTTAGCCTACACTTCATTTATGCAGGAGAGATCAGATAAACTGCTTTCCTATTTCAAACTGACCATGCCAGGCATGAAAGTACATCCATCCCAGCATAGTCAGTTTGCTTCTTTGCATCCATCTTGGGAGCTACAGGATGCTGTACTCACACACATCATATTAAGTACTTGCGTGGCCAGACTTCTGCTGACATGAACCCCTGCACAGTTCTTCCCTAGGTAGATCAGTGTACTGCTCTCCTTCTGCACCCATGATTCTGGCATCAAAATTGACAACAGATGAGCCATAAAAGCCTATGGGTGAGGTCAGTGCTCCCAGACATTTTAGCTGTTTAACGCTCTCTTCTCCTCTGCAATCACCATTGGCTGACAAAGGGGAGAGAATGTGACCAGACCAGAGTGGGTTGAAAATAGTTAAGTGTATACTTCTTTCTTACACAGGCTTGACAACATACAGTAGGTGTTAGGAGAGGGAGGGGACATTTTAAGATTAATTAGATTTATCTTGGAATTTCGCTATAAGTTATATGGATTGGATCAAAAAGATAGATATCTGCTTTACTAAAATATAATACTTTCTTGTGAGAAAAAAGATCATCGTACTTAGGAACCTGCATTAATGACACACATTTATTCTTTTTGTTTACAAACTAGTTTTATTTGGTACAAAAGATGGTGCAAAAACAAATCTTTGTTATATGCCAGATGAAAGTACATTACAGGTAGTTTACACATAGGAAAGAGCCAGATATACATTGTGATATTTGAGGAATATAGTTTGCTTTAGTATATTAACTTTATAATATAATACAATATGCTTATTGTAAATATATATCACTTATAATTTTCTTCATATATATGTTAATAATAATATCATTCAGGGTTGAAAAAGAGATTATAAAAATTAAGCCATGGGTCCCATTTTTTTTATTATAAAAATGATTAGTGTTCTGTAGTGTATGGAATATTTTTTCTATTAGATTGATATTGTTTATTCTGGTTTTCAGTTATGTTAATGGAACTGATAAGGATTTCCAGTGATATGCTATCAACCAGTGTATTGCTACACATATTGTGTGGATCAATCTCATATTATAGGAAGTGAGTCCAGAAATAGGGGAAAATAATAGACAGTTGTAGAGAGTCAGGTGAATAGTACTATCTGAGATTTTGAAAGCAAATTTTTCCAATTGCTTCCATATATGTGTGACTTTCTCACAATTCCAAAAAATGTGTGAGAATGAGCCAATGGCGTTGCAACCTCTGAAGCATGTCTGAGGCGTTGTGGGGAAAATGGCATGAATTTTGACTGGAGTATAATACCATCTTGTGAATAATTTAATTGCAGTCTTCGTAATTGTGATTGATCAGGTGCACTTGTGTAGATTATTGATGCAATTGTCCCAGTTTTCAGTTGTAAACGTGAATTCACATTCTTGTTCTCATTTATGCATATAGGGGAGATCTGTTCTACGCTATTAACTAGATTAGAGTATATTTCTGATATCAGACCAGTTCTTCTTGGTGATTTTAGACATATGTTTTCGAAGAATGATGGTGGATGCAGTGGCGGCTGGTGCCAAAAAAAATTTGGGGGGGGGGGGCGCAAACAAACCCCTTCACGTCTGCATTTAGCTCGGGTAAATTTTAGGGGGAGGCTGACAGAGTTTGCTGGGGAGGCTGACATACACAGATGTTTTTTTATCCTGATGCATAGAATGCATTAAGATAAAAAAACTTTTGCCTTTACAACTCATTTAAGGGCTCATGAACACTGCATCTCAAAGAAGCAGCTCCCACTGGCTTTTTTAGGAGTTTACAGGAATATGCTCTTAGTCTTGGTTCACACTGGGGCAACTTGTCAGACGACTTAGTCGCTTGACAAGTCACGCTTCATTCGGTGCAATGAAACCGGTTTAATCGGATTGACTCAAGTAACTCCAACTTAGAAAAAGGTTCCTATACTACTCAGGGGTGACTTTGGAGCAGCTTGCATTGAGTGGCTTGCATGTAGTACCGATCCCCCTGCAGAGCAGCCGGAGGGAGAAAGCCAGCAGCATTGCAGGGGGATCCACAGGAGTCACAAGGCAGTTTTTTTTTAACAGCAAGATCCTTATTACATTTGAATGCAGCATACCTGATTGGCTTCTATCCAGTTTGAGTGGTGCTTTAAAAAGAATTACAAGAGTCTCATACCAAGTCAAATTTTAGTGTCTATACTATCTGCATTTATTGGTACATTTAATGAAAAAAAAAGTTTTTCTTTGCATCAGCTTTAAGCTGTTTGTATATTAATGCACTAAAAAAAAAAAAGTATTGTACAATACCTCTAGTGTAAAAATAACACCCGTTGCTCAGAAAATCCATAATTATATGAAAGCATGGGGTAAATGACTAAACTGGCAGCACTTTCAGGATGTGTGGACACTTTTGCCAGCTCTGTGGACACAGATTAAAGTGGTTGTAAAGGTTCATTTTTTTTAAATAACAAACATGTCATACTTACCTCCACTGTGCAGTTCATTTTGCACAGAGTGGCCCCGATCCTCCTGTTCTGGGGTCCCCCGGCAGCTCTCTCAGCTCCTCCCCGCAATAGCTAACCCCCTCTGGGAAGCTCTCTCTCGAGGGGGTTACCTTGCGGGTGCGCTCCGGTCTCATACACTTGGCGTCCATAGACACAGAGTGTATGACTCGGCCCCGACCCCGGCGGCCCCGTCATTGGATTTGATTGACAGCAGCGGGAGCCAATGGCCGCGCTGCTATCAATCTATCCATTCAACACCGAGACTTTGTGGAGAAGAGGATGCCGTGGACGCGCAGAGCAGGTAAATGGGCTTAGGTAAGTAAAACGGGGGGGGGGCCCGTGACAGCCAGGTGTTTTTTTACCGTATTGCATAGGATGCATTAAGGTGAAAAAACACGAACCTTTACAACCCCTTTAACGCCTATCATTCTTATACAACACATTGTACTAGTGTCTGGGGAACCCACAACACCCATGAGGGAAACTAGCACAAGCTTTTTTACAATGAGCTTGACAGCATCAGGATAAAGCAGGAGTTTTGAGAAAGCATTTGATGCATTGATAGGCTAGTGAATGTTTAACAAGCCCTTGTCAACAAACTTTCAGTGCCTGTACAGTTATAAACTGTAACACTATGTTGCATTGAGACAACCTATTCATTTTGTGCACAAATAAAAAAAAACACTGTGCTGAGTGTAAGAATACCAAAAAGAAGCACACTACAATGTCAGGATATTTAAAAGAAAATACATATACACTTATTACTTCTAGTGTTATAGCATCAAAGATGCCAAATACAAAAAAGCAAATGTGAATTCATCAAAATGGTGTAAAACAATGTGCCAATAAATGCTTGTATATAACCAAGTCCTGAGTTTTCTTAAATTATTCTGCTGTGAGAATATACAGGTCAGCTTGGGTGTACCACTGCAAACTACCTGTGTGATAGTGCACAACCCCAGTGCTCCACTGATTCTTACTGGAATGGAAGATCTCAATTCCAGGAGATCAACAAGTGCCTGGCTGTTACACAGTTATGGTGTTCCTAACCCAAGTGCACCTAGCAAATGTCAGGGGAAAGGACCTCAGCACAATGCAAACAATATCTGGTAGACCATTCAGGCTTCCCAGCATTTGGCAGACATCAGCACCAATCACCCCAACTCACCCCCTGCAGCAGAAGCTCTACTCCATGCAAGCCCTGCAGCAAACACCGGAGGTTACAGTTCACACAGAGCACAGTGTGAAGGGAGGAAAAGCAGGGGATTCAGGGAGGAGGTGAAACAATCAGAGAATGTCTTCCTCACTCTTTCATCTTGCTGACAAGACAGACCGAACACTTGCGACCACATGAAGGGGGAAGGGGAGGGGGGAGATTATCAGGACCCAGCAAAGGCAAAGACTGCAGCTGTCCTTGCTGCTCCAGATTCGGAACGGCTTACAAGTATGTAATAGCACGAACCTCACATAGTCCGGGAAAACAAACTCCTCTTCAGTCTCCAGACACACACTGCCATCCACCAACAACTATTTATAAAATCACCCAGCTCTTCTAAACACAGAGCGAGTACTGTATAGAGCAGGGGAAAGGAGAAGCGTCCCAGTGTCACTTACCATGGATGAAACCCCTACACTAGGAGGTCCGACATTTACTTGTCTAGGTGGGCTCAGTGGCAGCCCATCCATTCCTTCCTGGGTTTTCTCTGTGTGTTCAGTGGAGAGGGGAGGGGCCTCCCCTCCACTGAACACAAGGGGATTAGTCCTCATGGCGGCCATCTTTTTGTAGCCCGCCGGAAGTGACTGTTCTCACACTGAGAACAAAGCACCAGCTGGGCAGATGCTGGTCAGAGCAATCGATTGCACCGCAAAGCAAATCCAAACCCAGCCAATGAAGCGCCGCATCTGCAATCTCGTGATTGATGCTTCCCATAGTGCACTGTGTCCAGCTCCCGAACAGAGTGCACTTAGTTAAAGGACATTTTTTAAAAAATTTTTTTTCTTAAAAGGGCCGTTTTAAAACAATTAAAAAAAAAAATGTTATTTTTTTTTTTTGTGACTACAGCAGGGGGGGGGGGGGGGGGTGGGGCTGCGCCCGGGCACCCCCTATGGACGGGCCACCACTGGGTGGATGTGAGTTTGTTGTTTGGAAATATGTGTTAAAAAAGTGTCTAATTTGGAGGAATTTATTAAACTCAGCATTGGGAATCTGATATTTAAATTTTAGTGAAGAGAATGAGGCAAAGTTGTTGTGTTCTATAAAATTAGAGAGGGATGTCAGGTTGTTATCTATCCACCATGAGAAGTCTCCATTATTATGTGTATTAAAGGGGGATTTTGGGTCTCCCACAAAAGAAGCGTGTGGGGGTGTGTTAGATATCAGATTGTATTTTTTGTTATGTAGATTCCATAATTGGTGTGATTGTGTGACTAGTTGGTTGAGAGTGTCTAAAGTATGAATTGAAATCTTATTTCCCCATAATATACCAGAGATAGAATATGTTAGGATTGAGTCTTTCTCAAACCTAACACATGGAACCATGGGGTTAGGAGTATGCCATTGTGCATTTTGTGACCATCTGGTAGTTAAGTAATACAACCAGAAATCTGGAAGGCCAAGTCCTTCATTCTTTTGTGATTTATATAATACTAATTTTGATAAACGAGGATGAGTATCTAACCATATAAACTTGTTAATCTCTGTTTTAAATTAAGTGATGATTACTTTATTTAGTCTAATTGGGAGTGCTCTGAATAGATATAATAACTTTGGTAGAATTGTCATTTTAATTGCTGTGATTCTGCCTAAAAATTATATTTTGAAAGATTTCCACATTTTAAGCATTGATCTTAATTTTTGTATTATGGGTAAATAGTTTTTTGAGGTTAGGTCATTAATATTTGGGGTGAGAAAGATGTCCAAATATGGGAGAGACTCCATTGACCAGGTAAAATTAAATGAGGAAAGTAATGAATCTTAATGAGACGATGGGATGTTTATTGGCATACCAATTGATTTAGAAACATTCACTGTTAGGCCTGATAATGATGCAAATATTTTAAGAGTATGTAATAGGTTTGGTTAGGCTATATTGGGTTGTGTGAGGAATAAAATCATATCGTCTGCATACATGCTCAATTTATAGGTGTTATTATTAGAATTATAACCTTTGATGTCTGGATGTAATAATATTGTTGTGGCTAAAGGTTCAATCACTAAAGCGAATAGTAAGGGAGAAAGGGAACATCCCTGATGTGTACCCCTGCCCAACTTAAAAACGCCTGATTTACATCCTGGTAATCTTATCCTGGTAGATGGGTTATGATAAAGAGCTTGAAAGGCGTGGAAAAATTTGCCTTTGAATCCATATCTTTTTAGTACTATATCCAGGAAATTCCAGGATACATTGTCGAATGCCTTATTAATATCTAGGCTGAGTAATAGGACTGATCTAGAGTTGGTATTTGCTTCTTGAATTATATTTATTACTAGTCTAATATTGTCAGTAATTTGTCTACCTGGTATGAAACCTGATTGATAAGGGGAAATCAGGGAGGAGATTATTGATGCTAAAATGTTGGCTAACATTCTGCTGAATATCTTAAGGTCATTGTTAATTACCAAGATTGGTCTATAATTTTGAGGCAATGTATGGTCTTTGTTTGGTTTTGGGATGAGAGACATATTTGCGAGTAACATTTCTTCTGGGAAATGTTGTTGTATAATTACCTCTTATTTAGTGGCCACCAGTGCATAGGATGTATCCTCTTCAGTTCTCCCACATAGAGGAGTTCAGCTGCCATGGTTGAGACAAAGGATCTTCCATTCTATTACTAGAGTAGGACCCACTAATTCGGGGTACTTTGTCGCAGTAAGTGGGCTTAGCACTATATGACCATATAGTGTGACCAAACCCCTGTATTTTTTTAATATGTTCAGGTGTTTTTAACTAGCCCTGCAGGAAATGTAATTCTTGAATGTGTGCGCTGTAAAATATTTTGTACTGTTTGTAGGTCTTATAGCAGCACCATCTTGCATTTAAACGCATTGTAGAGTGTGCCCCCCAAATATGTTTTTGTATAATTTTGTTAATTTTGGTATTAGGAGATGGTGATATTGTTTATAATAAAAAGAGGAGAATCCGTCTGGGTCAGGAGCCAAATTTTTCTTAAGGGATTTAATTATTAGCAGTAGTTCTTCTTATGTGCATGGTGCGTTTAATTAATCTGTTTGTGTTTGGGTTAGCTTTGGAATAGGGAATTTATCCAACCAAGATAATGCTGAAGATGGAATGGATGAAGTGGGCGCTGAGAGGAGATTTTAATAGAATTTTTTGAATATAGATAGGATTTCTTGGGGATGAGTGATTAATTGATTTGAGTTATTTTTGAGCTTATAAACATGGGTGAGTTTTATTGATTGATTCAGTTTGTGGGCAAACATTGTAGAATATGCATTGCTAGATAGGAAAAATGTTGCTTTTGACCAGCGGAGTGCCTTTTCTGCTTTAAATGTAAGTAGTAAGTTTAATTCATTTCTTTTTTGAGAAATTATTTTGTAGGTGTCCGGGTCATGTGAATTTGTATGATCTTTATAAAGGTTGTAAAGATCTTTAGTGAGAGAGTGAATTTTTCCCATTTTTTTAATTATATTGCACTGCTCTTTTAATGAGGTGGCCTCTCAATACAGCTTTATGGGCTAGCCATAGTGTAGTTGGGGAAATATCTGGGGTTGAGTTTAGTGCAAAATAATCTTTTATTTCTGATGCAATTTCATTTTGGTGTGTGGGGTCTGTTAATAATGAGTCATTGATTCTCCATGAGTATGGGGTGGAAGTGAAGCCTATAAATTGAGTGCTAAGAGTTGTGATGTGGTGATCTGACCAGGAACAAGGGTGTATTGAGGCATCATAAGTGTTGTCTAGAATTATTGGGGTACAAAATATGTAGTCTATTCGTGAATATGAATCATGTGGGTGAGAATAAGAGGTATACTCACGTGCGCCTACACTTAAAGCTCTAATTAATTGGTTTAACATTAATTAAGTGTAACATGTATCTGTAAGGCCCCTTTCACACGGACGGATAGAATGGTGCTTTTAGCTGCGGATTTTCTCATTTTCTACCGCAGCTAAAAGCACACAATGCTTTCCTATGGCCCCATTCACACACTGCGGTTAGCTGCGAATTAGATACATGTGGTTCTGTGCGGATAGAAAAAATAGAGTTGACTGCGTCCAGGAGCGATTTAGCGCAGCCAAACGGCAGCCAAACGCGACCGCAGCTAATCGCACTGTGCAAATGCAGCTGATCGCAGTGCCTGGAGTCTTGAACTCCACAGGAAAAAAAACATGCTTTTAACTGCGGCAGAATAGCCGTCCGTGTGAAAGGCGCCTAATAAGAAAAAAACTGTACGGGGTTTGGAAAGAAAAAGGTTTTCCAACCGACGGTGAAAAATAATGAGACCTGATGGTCTTAAACTCAATCTTTGGGAGCTAGAAACAGGGTTTGTGAAAATATATATATATATATATATATATAAAAAAAAAAAAAGACAATGAACAGGAAATGTCTCTTTAGTGATAGAATATGTAACAACTGAGCTGGGGCAAATCATGTCAGAATAGGACGGGTAGCCACA
The DNA here is from genome assembly GCF_042186555.1 of Aquarana catesbeiana. Taxonomy (NCBI): domain Eukaryota; kingdom Metazoa; phylum Chordata; class Amphibia; order Anura; family Ranidae; genus Aquarana; species Aquarana catesbeiana. Next base: position 131,395,586 of record NC_133329.1, read on the forward strand.
ACAATTATCATGGGTATGAATAGCTGTGCAACTTTTAACCAATACCTACAATTTTAAATGATCTGTAAATGATTCTGAACTCGAAACTGAGAAAAACTAATAAATCAAGATGTGGGACCAGACATCTAGTGGAGCCAAACAATTTCACCCTGGTTCAAAACAATTATAATTGATTAATGTATATGTTATCTGAATCAAATTGTATTTCATATGTTATTGTCCAGAGCCCATCAAATATAGTGGGTGAAAGTGACAGACCCCACCTACGCTCAGGTCCCATCAGCATTCAACTTATTTGAATGAGACACCAAAAAAAACCTTGAAAAAAAAAATTGGAGATATATCCACTGTTGCATATGGAGTTGCTATAAAGGAATATAACTTACGAGATGCTTCCATTAGGAACAACTGGAAGTAAACATAACTATTTCATTTTTTCAATGGAGTCAGCTTTTCCTTTATAGTACAAATGATGGCTGTGTTGGGTTATAAATGATTATAAAACATTCTGTTCTGAGTCTGTTAATGTAATGTGGAAAAAATATAAATGTTAAAGGTTGTAGTACCATTTTACGGCTGTAGATGTAAGTGTACCTTCATCTTCTGGTTTAGTTTGGTCATTCAAGCTGTGAAAAATAACTTTATATACAGTTAGTACATATGGCTAATATCCCAGTTTATGTATAATCTGGTGTTTTGCGAACAGTTTTATAACCCTGAGGCCACTCAGATAAATCAGGATGAGTGGACATAAAACTATTAGCGAGAATAATTGTAGAAAAAACAAGAAAAAGAAAAATATATATATATAAAAAAAATAAAAAATATATAAAACTAAAGTTTTATATATCTATATATCTATATATCTATATATATATATATATATATATATATATATATATATATATATATATATATATATATATATATAAACACGTATACATACACATATATATGGCCAAAAGAAAAATTGTAAAAAAAAGAGGAAAGAAGAATGGTCTTCTGATTATCTCTCATAAAAAATAGTTAATTCTCTTCAGTTCCATTGACCTGCTTCATGTCTGGTTCTGCGTCTGTCACCTCTTGAAGCAGGAGTGTTCCAGATAGGAGCTGGACGCAGTGTAGATGGAATACGTGGGCGGCTGCTGGGGTCGAGAAGGCCTAATTTGGTCAGGTTATCTTGACCTTCAGTGATAGTGGTGGCGATGTAGGTTGTGCCGTTATGAGGAATAATAAATTTAAATGGGAAACCCCATCTGTACCGAATTCTTGCTGTGGAGAGCCCAGAAGTGATTTCTTTCATTTTCCGGCGTCTGTCCAGTGTTGCTTGGGAGATGTCTGGATAGATCTGCAGCTGTATACCATCTAATGTGATATTTCTAATGTCAAGTGCAGCACGCATTATTTCGTCTTTGATTAAGAAATCTTTCATGCATAATATAATGTCTCTGGGCGGTGTATCTGGAGGGGGTTTGGCCCTTAGTGCACGATGAATATGATCACATATGAAGGATCCTGGGTCTTGTTCTGGCAAAAGAGACTGGAATAATTTTGAGGAGTATGCGATTAAATCTGTGATCGATTCTGGGGCACCTCTTATTCTAATATTACTCCTTCTGTTCCTGCTATCTAAATCTTCCACATGTGCTTGCAGCTGTGTAAATGCAAATGAAAGGGTTTCATGCTCTCTTGAAAGATCATTAAATGCGATCGCTAATTCATTGTGCTTATTTTCTAGCAAGTCTGTATTCTATTGCTGCTATCTCCTGAGATAGAGTAATTGTGGATTCTTGGACTTCTGTTTGAAATTTAGTGAAAAGTTTAGTCTATAGCCTATCTAAACTGATGTCCAGATCTGCCTTTGAAAGAGGAAGGTACTCACAGCTTTTTGATGAATTTGAGTCCAGCTGCTGCAGGTCTGTTGCAGGAGAAGAGGAGGCAGATGAAGTGGGCAGGGAGCCAGCACCATTTTTCACCATGCTGCCACGCTCCTGTGATCTCAGAAAATAATGTGTGAGAGACTTCTGATGGCCCCCACGTCTCCTCTTCCCGGAATTCGGCATGCACAGGTAAGTATAGATAGGGGTGTTCGGTTTCTGGGCTGATTGCAGCAGTATATGTGCCCTATTTAGTGGCTGAGAGCCCTGTGAGGAGCGGAGCTCTCTTTAGAAGCGGCCGATCCGTCCCATGCCATGCATGCGCGTTCTTACACACATTTATTCTTAAAGTGATTTTAAAGGCAGAATGTTTTTTTTATCTTAATGCATTCTATGCATGAGATAAAAAGCCTTCTGTACGCAGCAGACCCCCTCAGCCCCCCTAAGGCCTCATGCACACAGGCTGTTAAAATAACGTTATGAAAACGCCAGTATTTTTGCAGTGATTCTTTTAAACTTTTTTCAGCGTTCTTGCAATAGCGTTTTTGAGCGTTTTTCCGCATTAGCGTTTTTTAGCGTTTTTTTTTTTTCCAAATTTTTTTTTTTTCAATGGATCAAAAACGTTAAAAAATGTTGGTGAACGACGTTTTTGAGCGTTTTTGAGCGTTTATCAGCGTTAGAGCGTTTTTACAGCTAAAAAACGTCTCTCAGAACCCACTGGTCCTGGGTTTTTTTTACAGCTTAAAAACGCCTATGCCATTTGCAGCTCAAAAACGCCTAGGTGTGCATGAAGCCATAGACTAACATAGACAGGCCTTTTAAGCTGCAAAAAAAGCTCAAAAAAGCAGCTGTAAAAATGTCCGGGTGCATGAGGCCTAATACTTACCTGAGCCTCATGTCTATCCAGCGATTGGCTAAGGCACAGCAGCGGCACCATTGGCTCCTGTCGCTGTCAATCAAAGTCAGTTAGCCAATCAGGAGAGAGAGGGGACAGGGCCAAATCGCAGCTCCCTGTCTGAATGAACACACAGAGCTGTAGCTCGGCTCGGGTGCCCCCATAGCAAGCTGCTTGCTGTGGGAGTACTTGACAGGAGGGAGGGGCCAGAAGCAGCAAAGAGGGAGACGCTATAACGTTTGCGCAAAGCCATCAATATACGCGTATTGTGATTTTTTTACCAATAATATATGGAGATGAATAAATATATCGCCTAAACCGATGAAAAATTTGGGGGATATTTATTATAGCTAAAAGTAAAAAATATTGTTTTTTTTTCAAAATTGTCGGTCTTTTCTTGTTTATAGCATAAAAAAAGCAGAGATGATCAAATACCACCAAAAGAAAGCTCTATTTGTGTGAAAAAAAGGATGTCAATTTTATTTGGGTACAACGTCGCACGACCACGCAATTGTCAGTTAAAGCGACGCAGTGCCGTATTGCAAAAAATGGCTCGGCCAGGAAGGAGGTAAATCCTTCCGGGACTGAAGTGGTTAAATATATAATTTCAAATAAATATTCACACTTGTATGTTGCTTGGAGATTGCCTTTCAAAATGATAATAACTTAAAGCGGGGGTCCACCTATCTATCGTTTTTTTTTTTTTTTGAGTTCATTCACAAACTTTTCTTCTCAGCATTACATACTCACATATTGTGTGTAATATGTTCGCCTGTGTCAGATTTCGTCGGAAAGAATAACTTATATTATTCACTGCAGGCGGTTTCCATCTTCATTGTGGGCATTTGAAGCCCACAAGCATTTATTTCTGGATGTGGTGAATGCTCCCAGCATTCACCGCTCGTTCCCGCACATGCTCAGTGGCATCCTGGGAAGCCTGAGACTAGCTCCCAGGAGTCTGTGCGGAGTCTGGGAGAGGCTAGAAACACGCCTACTCCCAAGGGAGGAGAACCAAGAAGTGCAAAGAAGAATAGAAAAATAAAAGGTAATTATGGCGATTTAAATTTTTTTAAACGGCATGTCAGCATCTAGGCAAGGAAGAGAATACATACAGATATTGTTAAAAATTTGGGTAGAACCCCGCTTTAAGTCACATAACAAATATAAAGGAATGAATCTGTATGTTGAATACACAAATAGGACCTTATTTTCATAATTTTGAACCATACACATCATATCATAATAACCATAAGTGTTTGACGGCATTATTTCTAAAAGCATATGGACAATTATCCACATTCAATAAAATAGGATAATTTATACAGCATACAGTATACGATTACTGACAACATCAGCTAGCATTGTAGGTTGTAGTTAAACTATTCCAGGATAGTGCTGACATGTTTTGCAGACAGTATCTGCTTTTTCAGGACCAAAGTAATCAGCAATTTCCATATGATTATAGTCAGATGATTTTACCAATATTGATGATAGATAAAATGAAACATAATAGGTATATACTGTACATTATGCCCCAAGCATAAACCATATACATGTAGCCAGGTGCTTGGTTTAAATACAAAGAGCAATCTAGGATGCATTGCTGCAGCACTTCCTGTGTCTCCACCAGACTTCAGGCTGAATGGCTTGGCACTGCCTTACGTCAGTCCACCAGGGGTTGCTGAGTTGCTGACGAGTAGAAGGAGCTGCAGAAACTTGAATGCTGGTGGCACTGGACTGTAGGAATCGGAGTTCAGAGGAGTTACTCTGTGGAAGTCTATGGACCATTGGACTACAATTCCCAGTGTGAGCTGGGTATAAAGGGAGAGAGATTTGTATTTTCTCAGGCTAAATACTGAGGAACTTTGCTGGAAGGAGACTAAGGTGTGCACATCGCTGCTCCTGTGTGCACATCAACCTGCTATAAGCCTACAGCCATGTGCTGAGGACTGAAGTAGGTCCAGGCAGATCCAGACGTGAGCTGAGTGAACTGTGTTTGACCTAATCATTTACTTCTCATTTATGTGTATACAGTACTACATGTATTTACTACAACCCCTGACAATATATCGAGTTCATTTACCACTAACCAGTCTGATGTTTGCTTTTTGATACTGAACCTTAGTTGTGTGCAGGATATCTATATTTTTTCTCAGTAGCAGTGCAGTGTCCATTTGCTTAACCTAGTATGTCAGTGGGTCTGAGGTTGTTATTAGAGTTGACACAGAAGAACAGAGAACCCAAGTGGCTCCTGCAGGGGTAGCACTACATACATATTTATAAAAAATGCAGCAAATTTGGTAAGAGTGTCTTATGCCGCGTACACATGAGCGGACTTTTCGTTGGAATTTCGTCGGACTTTCGTCGGACTAAAGGACTTTTTGACGGAGTTCCGACGAAACGGACTTGCCTACACACGATCACACCAAAGTCCTATCCTTTCAAACGTGATGATGTACGACCGGACTTCAATGAGGAAGTTCATAGGCAGTAGCCAATAGCTGCCCTTGCGTTGTTTTTGGTCCGTCGGACTAGCATACAGACAAACGTTTTTTTCGATAGGATTCAAGTCCATCGGAAAGATTTGAAACATGTTCTTTTTCTAAGGTCCTTCAGGTTTTTCGACAGAAAAGGTCTGATGAAGCCCACACACGATCGAATTGTCTGACGGATTGGTTCCGTCGGACCTTTGATGCCGAAAAGTCCGGTCGTGTGTATGCGGCATTAGTATACTTACAAAACATGGTACATAAAACAAAGGTATTTTCTGTCCCAAAGAGATAGAAACATCATCTTCCCCATAGCCTGTGCAGATACGTAAAGACTAAAGATTCAACAGCAAACAAAGTAAAAGAAAAAGAAGCCATGGTGGTTACCATAAGATAAACTTCATAAGGATAACCACACAGACAAAATCCCCCTTTGTAGATTAAGCCTTACTAACAGCCAAATACCCAAAGCATTTCCTCCAAGAATATCACCAAGCCAAGGGTTTTACAAAAGGCAGAAAAAAGGTCTTTGGATCACCCTTATGCTCCTTTACAATCCTGTCAACTGTCCACACAATATCTAGTGGGTGGAACTGGCAATTTCTCACTAGTGTATGCCATACCCCAAGCTGGTGCCATCTATCCTCCAAACTCCATACACCCAGAGAAGTCCACAGATGAAGTCTACAGATCCACTGCAGCCCTAAGCAGAGAGAGACTAAACTTACCCCACAAAATGTAAAACAAACGAAAGGAACAAATAAAAAGAGAAAAATGCTAAGCAAGACAAAACCATAAACCACAAGAAACAAACAAAAACCATCACAAAAAACAAGCCAACCAAGTAAATAAAGTGAACAAAAAAGAAACAAAAACAATAGATGGAAAAAAACACAAGACAAAACACTGGGGTTACTAATATAAAATAGGCTTTTCACTTAGAAAGGAAACTAGCACTTTGCAGCGTAATTTTTCCCAGAGCTTAGTGAATGCAGTGAAATTTCACTTTGCAAAGAATACCCAATCATGTGCAAGGAAAAGTAAAAAAATAGCATTTTTGCTTGCATATAATTGGATGCTGCAGGGCACCAAATCTTAACCTCATTCACTAAGCTCTGGGGAAAATTCCCATGCCAAGTACAGCAAAGTGAACAGTTTTTTTGTCTTCAGTAAATCAAACAAAATACTAAGAAAAATAGATAGAAAAACTAAAAGCAGACACAGGGCATGCACTAGTGAAAAAAGAAAAAAAAAAAGAAAATGGTTACAATAAAAGATTCACGGAGCTCACATTCCAATAAATCTTATATATTCACATATGGTACATGTGGTCATAAATGTGTTTTGCAAAAGTATCTCTTTGTTTTACAAATATAAAAAGCTCTACATAAACAAATGAGAAGATAAACCACTCCAATTGTTTGACAATTTAAAAAGTATTTCATTCTATGTTTGATACCATTAGTTTGTTGAGTATTAATATATTTACAATATGAACGTAGACCACTTTTATTTTTTTTTACTCTTCCGCTTTCAACATAATTACTTAGAATTGGCATATTATGCATCTAAATGTTTATTTTGTATGTTAAACTGGGGTAATCATCAACAAAGTGTTTCATTGTGTTATCAATGTTTAAAAGCTGCCAGTGTTTTTGCATAACCTGTTTTACTTAAGTAACTTGATTGTCAAATTTAGTAATTATTTGTACCTTATCTCTCTTTAATTGATCTTTGCTTTGATAACATAAAAGGTCTTTTGGCCTGCTGTTGGCAGGTTTATATTACTTTTTTAAGTACTTTTTTACTCTATCCCCTTCTGAGAAATTGTTTGTCAAGAGTTTTTGCTTCATATTCAAACTCATCTCTCATACAGTTACATATAATCCACAAATATTGTGCAAAAGAAATTCCGCAGATGAATGGTATTGGATGGGAAATAGTATTTTCTGCAGTGCAGTATATTTCCTGAATAAGGTTGTCCCAATAGTACTTACATTATTCTTTAAAACAGGAATATCCAAAAAAGAAATGTATAAATCATTGTATGTCATAGTACAGTATATACCTGACACTCTCTTGGCAAAGTGGGCTGTGTCACCGTGAAATGCATAGAGATATCCTCGACCCACTGGCCTATTGTGATCAATTTTTTGAAAGTTCACATCTTTCTATGTAACAGCTCTGTTGAGATCTATTGTACAATACATTTTGAGAATAAAAATTGGTCAGCGGAGAAAATGTCATCATTTTATAAAAATCATAAAAATGATTTTAATTGTCAATATTATATAATACATTTAATATACTTTTTATACAAGTATGTATTGGTGCCTCAAAAGTCTGACATCTAGGTTCCTATGATAATATATTTTAGAATTCCAATAATCCATAAGTCTATACAAAGATTCACTTGCTCTGACCAGATCATGAAATATCAATAATGTATACAATAAAAAGTTGCACAGCTACATTGATGAAAAAATTACTAGAATAAAAGTTGCGTTCCCATTCCTCCAGGTACAGGTTTGCAAATGATGAGGTACAAGTTATCCCCATCGCTCCACCCTCCACCAAGAGGTAGTGAGATCCAATAAAGGTAAGTACATTATGTGTAAGAATAAGCATAAGGCCTGGCAAGATAAATTAATTATATATGTAGAGCATACTCCCGTAGGAGCGGCTGATTATTTGTTATATCCGTAATTCACGTTTACCACCCAACCCTCGCAACCCATAGATTCATAACTCACAGTCATTAATACTTTTTCTCTTGCTTTATTCATCAACATAAACTGGGATGGGAGAAGGACTTCCTTTGAGATGCTCTTTGTTACATTATCATCTTTTCCTTGCTTCACTTGCAAAGACTTATAGCATTGCGGGTGATAGTAATTCAAAACTGTATGATTACTTTATCAGGGAAGATGGAAGTTTGATAGAGAATAATTGATAAAGAGTCACTCTGAATAACATCTTCATCTGCATGGCTTTTAAAGTCCGTATCTCTATATGTGTGCTTGCAGCTTCACCGCTACCTTTTTACCACTACTTCCCATCTGCATGGTACTTCCAAGTTGAGCTAAAGAAAAGTCATTCTGAATAACTCTTCCCGCCTGACTGATTGGAATCCCGGGGCATTGCTGAACCCAAAGTCATAGGCCATCACCACCCATCTCACTGACTTGCGTACCAACAACCCTCAGCCTCTGGACAGTACCCCTCCCTTGGGCTTTTCACTCACTTGATCAATAGCCCGTGTGTCGCTCATAAGCGATTGATCATCCAGTTGTTCTCCGCTTAGTTGCTATTTCTTCTGCATGGTTCCTCTGTTCCCTTTTTCTTCCTTTATGGACTGCTCCCTTCCCCGCAAGGGCGTCCTATGGCACCAGCGACCATATGCTGTTCGGTGTAACTAACTCTGTTGTGAGTCCCGGTGAAGCCCCCCCACCCTGCTCGGAAGGGGGTCCGTCGGCTCCCCAGGAGGGGGAACCTCTGGCTTGGCTCTCTCAGGAAGAACTCTCTCGAACAGGAACTCCTTCTGACCATGTGACCTGACTTTTATATGAGAGTCCCGGGTGTTACCAAGCAAATTATTGATTGGCCGAGACTAGCATACAAACTACCTGCCACTCAAATGGAAATTAACAATAGACAGGCCTGCTGTAATAGCACAAGCCTGTTTAAATGTAATACCTGACATAGAAACTACCAGGAAGGGTCACCTACCTAAAAGTAGGTGCCCGCTACATATACATGGCATAATGCTTCCAATTAATTGAGAAAAGGTGCAACTACTTTCAATCACTTTACATGAGGCATACTTGAATATACCACAAGGCAGTGGACCCTACGGCTGAATGCTGCGGATGGCAGTCCGGGTGGTAAGGAAGGCAGGGCCGCTGGAACACCAACACGGATGCCACTGGGGTTAGAGCATAAGATTCCCTGGGGCGCGGAGTCTAAGAGCCAGCAGGTGTTCACCAGAGCCTCTAGTGGTGAGGATGGACTGGGCTGCAACTGGCTCCAGGTCGCGACCCCCAGGGTCCCCCAGCTCACACCCACAGTAGGCAACAGGAGGATAGGGATAGTAAAGGAATAAGCCAAGGTCAGGGCCACAAGCAGACAAGGACAACAGAGTTCACAACAAGGTTCTGGGTCACAGGCAAACAGGGATGGTCGGGGACACGCCAAAGGTCAGGGTCTTGAGCAGACAGGAATAGTAGAGAATACGCCAAGGTCGGTAACAGAAACAAACCTAGAGCACACGGCAGGCAGGAACAGGAAGCCAAAACACACAAAAGTTGATCAGCAGGGCAGGCCTGCAGTGCAGAGGTTAATATAGAGTTCTCTGATAGGAGCTGGGGTGGAGAGTCAGCTGGCATTTAGAGATGAACACATGGAGACAGGTAAGCTGACAAACACAACACTATTGCATAACCATGACAGTACCCCCCTCTTACGAGGCCTCCCCCTTCCCCGCCTGGGACCAGGTTTAGAGGGGAACTTCAAATGAAACTTCCTCAACAGACAAGGTGCAAAGACCTCAGAAGCCTTGATCCATGACCTCTCCTCAGGACCAAACCCCTTCCAATGCACGAGGTACTGGAGAATGGCTCTACAGAGTCGGGAATCCAAAATTTGGCTAACCTCGTACTCCTGATTAGGGATGAGCTTTGTGTTCGAGTCGAACCCATGTTCGACTCGAACATCGTCTGTTCGCTCGTTCGCCAAATTGCGAACGATATGGGCCGTTCATGCCAAATTCGTGTGGCGCGTCACGGCCCATAATTCACTGCGGCATCGCAGTGCATTGCTGACTGATGATTGGCCAAGCATGCACTATGACCCGCATGCTTGGCCAATCACAGCGCCGTCAGTAGAGAGAGCTGTATTTGGCCAAATCCAGGGTGGCTTTGGCCAATAATGGCTCAAGGGGTTTAGAACACGCCCCACACTATATAAGGCCGCCTGCACAGCGGCCCTGTGTAGTGTGTTCCGGCGTGCTGAGAGATAGAGAGAGAGAGAGAGAGACAGTGTCATTTCATTTGAGTTAGCTAGATTAGGCAGGACAGTCAGTCAGTTATTGTGTATATATATGCATCCCAGGTGTTGTATATATATATATACACTGTATTCAGTTTAGCTAGATCCGTTCCTGTTATCTTCCTACTGACAATCAGGCTTATCTTGTTACAGTATTTACAGCTACCTGAAGAAAATTGCTGGTGTTCTTTTGATCCTATTAGTACCACAGTCAGGCAGCTAGACTATTTACAGTTAGTGTAGTGCGTCCACCTCAGAGTGTTCAGCTAAAGCTACAAGTTAGTTTAGTGTGACCTCTGCACAGTGTTCAGCTAAAGCTACAAGTTAGTTTAGTGCGACCTCTGCACAGTGTTTAGCTAAAGCTACAAGTTAGTGTAGTGCGTCCTCTGAACAGTGTTCATCTAAAGCTACAAATTAGTGTAGTGCGTCCTCCTCACAGTGTTCAGCAAAAAAACTACAAATTAGTGTAGTGCGACCTCTGCACAGTGTTCAGCTAAAGCTACAAGTTAGTGTAGTGCATCCTCTGAACAGTGTTCATCTAAAGCTACAAGTTAGTGTAGTGCGTCCTCCTCACAGTGTTCAGCTAAAGCTACAAGTTAGTGTAGTGCGTCCTCTGAACAGTTTTCATCTAAAGCTACAAGTTAGTGTAGTGCGTCCTCACAGTGTTTAGTTAAAACTACAAGTTAGTGTAGTGCGACCTCTGCACAGTGTTCAGCTAAAGCTACAAGTTAGTTTAGTGCGACCTCTGCACAGTGTTCAGGTAAAGCTACAAGTTAGTGTAGTGCGTCCTCTGAACAGTGTTCATCTAAACCTACAAGTTAGTGTAGTGTGTCCTTCTCACAGTGTTCAGCTAAAACTACAAGTTAGTGTAGTGCGACCTCTGCACAGTGTTCAGCTAAAGCTACAAGTTAGTGTAGTGCGTCCTCTGAACAGTGTTCATCTAAAGCTACAAGTTAGTGTAGTGTGTCCTCCTCACAGTGTTCAGCTGAAACTACAAGTTAGTGTAGTGCGACCTCTGCACAGTGTTTAGCTAAAGCTACAAGTTAGTTTAGTGCGACCTTTGAACAGTGTTTCTCTAAAGCTACAAGTTAGTGTAGTGCGTCCTCCTCACAGTGTTCAGCTAAAGCTACAAGTTAGTGTAGTGCATCCTCTGAACAGTGTTCAGCTAAAGCTACCTGTAGAAGGTTGGTGGTGTTTTCCTGATCCTATCACTACCACAGGCAGCTAAAGTATTTACACGTTAGTGTAGTGCGACCTCTGCACAGTGTTCAGCTAAACCTACCTGCAGAAGGTTGGTGGTGTTTTCCTGATCCTATCACTACCGCAGGCAGCTAAAGTATTTACACGTTAGTGTAGTGCGACCTCTGCACAGTGTTCAGCTAAAGCTACCTGTAGAAGGTTGGTGGTGTTTTCCTGATCCTATCACTACCGCAGGCAGCTATAGAATTTACACGTTATTGTAGTGCGACCTCTGCACAGTGTTCAGCTAAAGCTACCTGTAGAAGGTTGGTGGTGTTTTCCTGATCCTATCACTACCGCAGGCAGCTAAAGTATTTACATGTTAGTGTAGTGTGACCTCTGCACAGTGTTCAGCTAAAGCTACCTGTAGAAGGTTGGTGGTGTTTACCTGATCCTATCACTACCGCAAGCAGCTAAAGTATTTACACATTAGTGTAGTGCGACCTCTGCACAGTGTTCAGCTAAAGCTACCTGTAGAAGGTTGGTGGTGTTTTACTGATCCTAGCACTACCGCAGGCAGCTAAAGTATTTACACGTTAGTGTAGTGCGACCTCTGCACAGTGTTCAGCTAAAGCTACCTGTAGAAGGTTGGTGGTGCTCTCATACTGTAGGCAGGCAGTTGATTTTGCTAGCTGCAGTATCAGTATCAGTATATATATATATATATATATATATATATATATATATATATATATATATCCCAGCTTAGTGCAGCTACAGGCCATTAGTATGTCTGGAAGGCCAACAAGGAGAGGCAGACAGTCACAAGCCGATAAAAGAGGGCAAGCAGGCTCTGTGTCTAGAGGCAACGGTGCTGGTCTGGGAGACGGTGCATCCTCATCAGCACGTGACCGTGGGATACGCTTGGCCTTTTTTTCGGCAGCTGGCCGTGTTGAGCCGCAACATGCTGAAAACTTGGTCGACTGGATGACCAAGCCGTCCTCATCCTCCTCATCCTCTCTCACCCATGCTCAGGGTACTTTGTCTGGCAAAGCAGCTGCCAACGCGGCCTCTTCCCTCGGCTCAATGGAATCAGTGACTCCTTCCCTAGCCCCACCATATCCTCCTGAGGAGTCCCTTGAACTGTTTGACCACAGTGTTGGGTACATGCTCCAGGAGGATGCCCAGCGTTTAGAAGGCTCTGATGATGATACTGAGCTAGATGAAGGCAGTAACGTGAGCACGGACAGAGGGGGTGCCCAAGAAGGACAGCAATCTGGCAGTCATGCTCCCCCTGCTGCAGCATACTGCCAGGTTTGCTCCAGTGATGAGGAGGGAGGGGATGATGAGGTCACTGACTCAACTTGGGTGCCTGATAGGAGAGAGGAGGAGGAGGACGAGGAGGCACATCACCAACGAGGCAGGATGCCCTCCAGGGGCCAGCTTAAGGGCAGCACCCTGACTGCATCACACCGCAAAGCTCCGCATGTGCAGGGTGCTGCTGTCTCTGCGCGTTATTTCAAAAGTTATTAGGTGTGGGCCTTTTTTGAGACGAGTGCATCAGATCGCACCGCTGCTATTTGCAACATATGTCTCAAGCGTATCTCGCATGGCCAAAACATCTCCCGCTTGGGAACCACATGCTTGACCAGACATATGTTAACCTGCCATGCAGTTCGTTGGCAAGCGTATCTAAAAGACCAACACCAAAGAACAAAGAGGACCTCTCCTTGCTCCTCATCAGCTGAGATCTCCAACCCCACTATACCTTCAGTCCTCTCTGAGACCTGCACTGAGAGGAATGAAGGTGTAGAATTAGGTGTGTCACAGCCAAGTACTTGTGGGCAATCTGCTTTCGGTACACCGACGTCAGATTGTACCAGGCAAATTTCCCTGCCCCAGCTGCTGCACCGCCGAAAGAAGTTTGCTCCCAGCCATCCACATGCCCAGCGGTTGAATGCTAGCCTGGCAAAATTGCTAGCACTTCAACTGCTACCTTTTCAGTTGGTAGACTCGGCCCCCTTCCGTGAGTTTGTGGAATGTGCGGTTCCTCAGTGGCAGGTTCCCAAACGTCACTTTTTCTCACGGAAGGCGATTCCGGCTCTCTACCGGCATGTGGAAGGCAATGTCTTGACCTCGCTGGACAGGGCGGTCAGCGGTAAGGTGCATATTACCGCTGACTCATGGTCCAGCAGGCATGGGCAGGGACATTACCTACATTTCACGGCGCATTGGGTGACTCTGCTGGCAGCTGGGAAGGATGCAGGACAAGGTGCAGTAGTGTTGGAGGTTGTTCCACCACCACGCCTCCAAAATGCCACTACTAATGATTGTGACACACCTCTCTCCTCCACCCCCTCCTCTTCTTCTTCCTCCATGGCCTCTTCCTGTGCTTTGTCCTCGGAACCAGCGGTGCTCCGTAGCCATTCAAGGGGCTACGCAAGTACGCAGGTCAAAAGATGCCATGCGGTGCTTGAGCTGGTGTGCTTGGGGGACAGGAGCCACACTGGGGCAGAGGTTCTGTCAGCTCTGCAGGGGCAGGTTCAGAGGTGGTTGACGCCACGCCAACTTAAGGCAGGAATGGTGGTTTGCGACAATGGCACCAACCTCCTCTCCGCCCTCCGACAGGGACAACTGACCCATGTGCCCTGTTTGGCTCACGTCCTTAACTTGGTGGTGCAGCGATTCTTGGGCAGGTACCCGGGCTTCCAGGATGTCCTGAGGCAGGCCAGGAAAATCCGTGTGCAATTCCGCTGGTCATATAATGCCAGTGCTCGGCTGGCAGACCTTCAAAAGGAATTTAACCTGCCCAAGAACTGCCTAATCTGTGACATGCCCACCAGGTGGAACTCAACGTTGACCATACTGCAGCGGCTGCACACACAGCAGAGGGCCATCACTGAGTACCTGTGCGACTATGGCACCAGGACAGGGTCAGGGGAGCTTGTTTTTTTTTCCCCACGCCAGTGGGCCATGATCAGGGATGCATGCACTGTCCTGTCACCATTTGAGGAGGCCACGAGGATGGTGAGCAGTGACAGTGCATGCATCAGTGACACTGTCCCCCTTGTCCACCTGTTGCAGCACACACTGCGTGGAATAATGGACAGGGCACATGGACTTGTACGTGGCTGGGAGGAGGTGGCTGCAGATCATGTCGTTCTTAGTGACCCAGAGGACTCCGGACCAAATGCCTCAGCAAACCTACGCTGCATGGCCTCCCTGATCCTGCAAAGCCTGCGGAAGGATCGTATTCGTGGTATCAAGGAGAAGGACCAATACTGGCTGGCAACCCTCCTTGATCCACATTACAAGGGTAAGGTTGCGGACCTTATCTTGCCGTCGCAGAGGGAGCAGAGGATGAAACATCTTCGGGAGGCCTTGCAGAAAGGTCTATGCAACTCGTTCCCAGAGACTGGGAGGTTACAAACTCCTGTTTCTGGACAACGTGTTGCTGAGGCTTCGGTCAGTCAAAGAAGGAGCGGTGGAGAAGGTGGCCATCTGACTGATGCGTTCTGACAATTTTTTAGTCCGCAGCCCCAAGATATGATCGGTTCCAGCAACCATCGCCAGCGTCTGATTCACATGGTGCAGGAATACCTAGGGGCAAGATCAGACTTGGACACCTTTCCCACCGAAAATCCTCTGGGTTACTGGATCACTGGCCAGAGCTTGCACAGTACTGAGCTACTGGCCTGTCCTGCATCCAGCGTTCTTTCGGAACGCACATTCAGTGCTGCTGGAGGCTTTGTAACAGATCACAGGGTGCGTCTGTCCACCGACTCGGTCGATCGACTGACATTCATAAAAATAAATCAGTCTCGGATTACTACCAGATACCAAGCACCTGATGCTGATGTAACCGAATAATTTTTTTTGGAAATGTCAGATCCCTTCAAAGACTGCCTATGCTGATGCTGAGTGACTATCCTGAGTAATTATCCTCTTCCTCCTCAATGATCATGCTGATAG
This sequence comes from Aquarana catesbeiana, assembly GCF_042186555.1. NCBI lineage: Eukaryota > Metazoa > Chordata > Amphibia > Anura > Ranidae > Aquarana > Aquarana catesbeiana. The sequence continues at coordinate 131,411,044 of NC_133329.1, forward strand.
CTTGTAAGAACATTTTTGGTTCTGGGCGCCGCCACCAGTGCCTAAGGCCCAATTTTTCAGCCCCTGTTTAAAAGGGGCGTGTAATTACAATTTTTGATGGAATACTTTGCAGCAGGGCTCGTTCCTGTGTTCCAACTAGAGTATCTGTGAGGGGTTGCAGTGTTGTGGCACCAGCACCAGTACCTAAGGCCCAATTTTTCAGCCCCTGTTTAACAGGGGCGTGTAAATACAATTTTTGATGCAATACTTTGCAGCAGGGCTCGTTCCTGCGTTCCAACTAGAGTATCTGTGAGGGGTTGCAGTGTTGTGGCACCAGCACCAGTGCCTAAGGCCCAATTTTTCAGCCCCTGTTCAACAGGGGCATGTAATTACAATTCTTCATCTAATATTTCACAGCAGGGCCCGTTTCTGCGCCCACCAAGATTAACTGTGAGGACTTACAGTGTTGTGCCACCAGCACCACCACCAAAGGCCCAATTTTTCTGGCCCTGTTCAACAGGGGCATGTAATTACAATTTTTTATGCAATACTTTGCAGCAGGGCTCGTTCCTGCGTTCCAACTAGAGTATCTGTGAGGGGTTGCAATGTTGTGGCACCAACACCAGTGCCTAAGGCCCAATTTTTCAGCCCCTGTGTTGTGCCACCAGCACCACCACCACCACCAAAGGCCCAATTTTTCAGCCCCTGTTCAACAGGGGCATGTAATTACAATTCTTGATCTAATATTTCACAGCAGGGCCTGTTTCTGCGCCCACCAAGATTAACTGTGAGGACTTACAGCGTTTTGCCACCAGCATCACCACCACCAAAGGCCCAATTTTTCAGCCCCTGGTTAACAGGGGCATGTAATTACAATTCTTGATCTAATATTTCACAGCAGGGCCCATTCCAGCGCCCACCAAGAGTAACTGTGAGGACTTACAGTGTTGTGGCACCAGCACTACCATCACCAAAGGCCCAATTTTTCTGGCCCTGTTCAACAGGGGCATGTAATTACAATTCTTGATCTAATATTTCACAGCAGGGCCCTGTGAGGGCTTACAGTATTGAGGCCACAACAACACCTAAGGTCCAAATTTCTGCTGAGTATATAGGGCAGGCCCCTACTTTCAAACATCCAACTTTCAAACGACTCCTACTTGCAAATGGAAGGAGACAACAGGAAGGGAGATGAAATCTACCCCATAGGAAGGGAAGTTCTCTCCTGTAAGAGTTAATATGGTCAAAACTTTTCTCCTTTCCACTGATGCTTTATCACCAATCCTTGTTTCACTAAAAGCCACAAATTTTCAAAAAAATGTGTCATTGGGACAAAACGTGAGGTGAAATCTTCTGAAGAGGAGCACAGACAGCAAAACAAATGTCACAGGGGTGATAACCGTTCCATATGTTTTCCAAAAAGCTTAAAAACAGATTTTTTGGAGCTACACTTTAAAAATGTACCAGTTCAAAATTACAAACAGATTCTACTTAACAACAAACCTACAGTCCCTGTCTTGTTTGCACCGCCTGTATACTGCTGTTCAGAGTATATAGGGCCTGGGGACCTAACGCCTTTTCTTTTAATTTGGGTGCGGGGTTTCCCTTAATATCCATACAGGACCCAAAGGGCCTGGTAATGGACTGGAGGGTACCCATGCCGTTTGTCTCACTGATTTTCATCCATATAGCCGGGACCCGACATTACCTTAAAGCCGCAAGCAGTTTTTAAATGACTTTTTTTCCTTTAAAAATGTCATTTTGTGCAGGGACTGTTCTAAGCACGGGAAACACGTGCCACTTTACAGGCATACTATAGACACCCCCCAGGTACGATATTTAAAGGAATATTTCACTTTTTTTTTACTTTAAGCATCATTAAAATCACTGCTCCTGAAAAAACGGCCGTTTTTAAAAGTTTCTTTTGCATTGATACATGTCCCCTGGGGCAGGACCCGGGTCCCCAAACCCTTTTTAGCACAATAACTTGCTCATTCCAAGGCATCACTACTCCCGTGGGCAGAGTTCTCCCACAATAATCATGTCAACGTCATTTCTCAGAAAACACCCTTTATCACTGTTTTTGGAAGACATCCAAAAAAAAAGTGAAATATTCCTTTAAATATCGTACCTGGGGGGTGTCTATAGTATGCCTGTAAAGTGGCGCGTGTTTCCCGTGCTTAGAACAGTCCCTGCACAAAATGCCATTTTTAAAGGAAAAAAAGTCATTTAAAACTGCTTGCGGCTTTAATGTAATGTCAGGTCCTGGCAATATGGATGAAAATCAGTGAGACAAACGGCATGGGTACCCCCCAGTCCATTACCAGGCCCTTTGGGTCTTGTATGGATATTAAGGGGAACTCCTCACAGATACTCTTGGTGGGTGCAGAAACGGGCCCTGCTGTGAAATATTAGATCAAGAATTGTAATAACATGCCCCTGTTGAACAGGGGCTGAAAAATTGGGCCTTTGGTGGTGGTGGGGGTGCTGGTGCCACAACACTGTAAGTCCTCACAGATCAAATTAAAAAAGGAAAGGTCTGGGGCCCCCAGGCCCTATATACTCTGAACAGCAGTATACAGGCGGTGCAAACAAGACAGGGACTGTAGGTTTGTTGTTAAGTAGAATCTGTTTGTAATTTTGAACTAGTACATTTTTAACGTGTTTAGCTCCAGCCAAAAAAATCTATTTTAAGCTTTTTGGAAAACCTAGGGAAGGGTTATCACCCCTGTGACATTTGTTTTGCTGTCTGTGCTCCTCTTCAGAAGATTTCACCTCACTTTTTGTCCCAATGACAAATGTTTTTTGAAAATTTGGGGTTTTTTGTGAAACAAGGATTGGTGATAAAGCATCAGTGGAAAAGAGAAAAGTTTTTCCCATATTAACTCTTACAGGAGAGAATTTCCCTTCCTAGGGGTAGATTTCATCTCACTTCCTGTTGTCTCCTTCCGTTTAAAGCAGGAGTCGTTTGTAAGTTGGATGTTTGAAAGTAGGGGCCTGCCCTATATACTCAGCAGAAATTTGGGCCTTAGGTGTTGTTGTGGCCACAACACTGTAAGCCCTCACAGGGCCCTGCTGTGAAATATTAGATCAAGAATTGTAATTACATGCCCCTGTTGAACAGGGGCTGAAAAATTGGGCCTTTGGTGGTGGTGGTGGTGCTGGTGCCACAACACTGTAAGTCCTCACAGATACTCTTGGTGGGTGCAGAAACGGGCCCTGCTGTGAAATATTAGATCAAGAATTGTAATAACATGCCCCTGTTGAACAGGGGCTGAAAAATTGGGCCTTTGGTGGTGGTGGGGGTGCTGGTGCCACAACACTGTAAGTCCTCACAGATACTCTTGGTGGGCGCAGAAACGGGCCCTGCTGTGAAATATTAGGTCAAGAATTGTAATTACATGCCCCTGTTGAACAGGGGCTGAAAAATTGGGCATTAGGCACTGGTGCTGGTGCCACAACACTGCAACACCTCACAGATACTCTAGTTGGAGCGCAGGAACTAGCCCTGCTGCAAAGAATTGCATCAAAAATTGTAATTACACGCCCCTGTTAAACAGGGGCTGAAAAATTGGGCCTTAGACATTGGTGCTGGTGCCACCACACTGCAACCCCTCACAGATACTCTAGCTGGAGCGCAGGAACTAGCCCTGCTGCAAAGAATTGCATCAAAAATTGTAATTACACGCCACAGGGGCTGAAAAATTGGGCCTTAGGCACTGGTGCTGGTGCCACAACACTGCAACCTCTCACAGATACTCTAGTTGGAGTGCAGGAACTAGCCCTGCTGCAAAGAATTGCATCAAAAATTGTAATTACACGCCCCTGTTAAACAGGGGCTGAAAAATTGGACCTTAGGCACTGGTGCTGGTGCCACAACACTGCAACCTCTCACAGATACTCTAGTTGGAGTGCAGGAACTAGCCCTGCTGCAAAGAATTGCATGAAAAATTGTAATTACATGCCCCTGTTAAACAGGGGCTGAAAAATTGGGCCTTAGGCACTGGTGGCGGGACTGGCGGCGCCCAGAACCAAAAATGCTCTTACAAGCTATCATCATGATCATTGAGGAGGAAGAGGATAATTACTCAGTATAACAGGATAGTCACTCAGCATCAGCATAGGCAGTCTTTGAAGGGATCTGACATTTCAAAAAAATGTATTCGGTTACATCAGCATCAGGTGCTTGGTAGCTGGTGGTGATCCAAGACTGATTTATTTTTGTGAAGGTCAGTCGATCGACCGAGTCGGTGGACAGACGCACCCAGTGATCGGTTACAAAGCCTCCAGCAGCACTGAATGTGCGTTCCGAAAGAACACTGGATGAAGGACAGGCCAGTAGCTCAATTGCATACTGTGCAAGCTCTGGCCAGTGATCCATCCTCAAGACCCAGTAACCCAGAGAATTTTCGGTGGGAAAGGTGTCCAAGTCAGATCTTGCCCCTAGGTATTCCTGCACCATGTAAAACAGACGCTGGCGATGGTTGCTGGAACCGATCATACCTTGGGGCTGCGGACTAAAAAATTGTCTGAATGCATCGGTCAGATGGCCACCTTCTCCACCGCTCCTTCTTTGACTGACCGAAGCCTCAGCAACGCGTTGTCCAGAAACAGGAGTTTGTAACCTCCCAGTCTCTGGGAACGCGTTGTACAGACCTTTCTGCAAGGCCTCCCAAAGATGTTTCATCCTCTGCTCCCTCTGCGACGGCAAGATAAGGTCTGCAACCTTACCCTTGTAACGTGGATCAAGGAGGGTTGCTAGCCAGTATTGGTCCTTCTCCTTGATACCACAAATACGAGGATCCTTCCGCAGGCTTTGCAGGATCAGGGAGGCCATGCAGCGTAGGTTTGCTGAGGCATTCGGTCCAGAGTCCTCTGGGTCACTAAGAACGACATGATCCGCAGCCACCTCCTCCCAGCCACGTACAAATCCATGTGTTTCTTGGGACTCTAAATGATCCTTTAAAGACTGCTGCTGATGCTGAGTGCCAGGCTCCACCTCCATACTCACACAATCCTCCTCCTCCTCTTCCTGTGTGATCGTCGGGCACGCAGGAACACTGTCTGGATAAAGGGGGCCTTGAGAGCTAAGGAAGTCCTCCTCTTCCTGCCTCTGTTCTGCTGCCCTGTCCATTATTCCACGCAGCGTGTGCTCCAACAGGTGGAGGTGATAATAACTGTAAGCGCTTATACAGAAGATGCATACAATCCTGGGGGTATATAAAATTTAGCCAGGCATACAGTCCATGTCCATAGTAGTGGCAGTCCAGGGGTTAATAAAGTCTCTAATCGTTCAGGATGTAAAGGGCTGGCTAGTGGGATGGTTGATCCTAAGGGCGGCTGCTGTCCTCAGAGAGCTGGCTCTGTAGTATTGCAAGAGGGGGTGGAGAAAAGGAAGCGCCACCTGAGTGCAGTATTAATGTAAGATTTTAATGACATAAAAAGTAAACACTTACAGGAAAAACAAATTAAAAGGCTCATCTGTGAGTAGGCAGTGTTATCTTCCTCGATTTCCAGTCCGGAACAGGTACCAGCGTTGTAGGGCTGCAGATGGAGACTTGCAGCTTGTATCTCTTCCTGTGGCCGTCAGGGAGAAGCTGGGACCGGCGTGGAACGCACAGGGGAGGTGCGTGATGTCACAGGTCATTCAGAAAACTTCCGGATACACTCCAGGGGGAGGGGCAACATCGAGGGAGGGTTCTGAAGGCTACGCGCTCGGAGCTGCTGCTCCTTCAATAGGCCTGAGGGGGAGTGTGTCAAGATAGAGAAGATTATATTCTCGAATCACAGAGACTACTCTCGGACATAAGCACCTACGCCAGACTCCCCAGTGACCCTACATCCCAGTTCTCACTTGAAGCCGCCACACTGGTCAACAAAGCCCTTACCGATAAAATTATCTCCAAATCAGAAGCTGCATTTTTTAAAAGAAACTTCTACAAAGTCCCATACTTTTATCACCTGCCCAAAATCCATAAGGATCTGACCCACCCTCCTGGTCGTCCTATAGTAGCTGCCATGGACAGTGTCACCAGTGGATTTTCTATATACATCGATCAATTTCTTCAACCCCTAGCACAGAATCTCCCCTCTTACATACGGGACGGACCTCATCTACTTGATATGCTCAAACCCTATACATGGAACAAAAACTACTGGTGGCTCTCTCTTGATGTGTCATCACTCTATACATCTATACCCCATGATGTAGGGGTTAGAGCTATAGAACATTTCCTGGCAAACGACCCCCTCACCAATCCCCGGCAAGCTAATTTTATACTTGAAGCCCTAGTTTTCTGCCTCCAACATAACTATTTTGAGTCGGAAGGGACACACTACCTTCAGATCAATGGTACAGCTATGGGGGCAAACTTTGCCCCAAGCTATGCGAATCTCACTATGGGATACTGGGAACATAGGTACCTCGCAGCCGACCACCCCTTCACCGCACACGTAATATACTATGGTCGATACATCGATGACATAGTGATTATCTGGGACGGTACCCTTGAAGATATTCTTACGTTTGTCCAGTACTGCAACACCAACACCTTGGGCCTATCTTTCACCTACGTGGCTGACCCTGACACTCTGGCATTCTTAGACCTTGAACTCTGCCATGATGAGGAAACCATATATGCCAAGAATTTCATCAAACCTACTGCAGGCAATTCCTTCATTCACTACACCAGTTGCCATCACCCCAGATGGGTGAATAACATCCCCCGTAGCCAGTTTTGTCGCCTTCGGAGGAATTGCACCAGAGACTCTGACTACGAAATCCATGGTCAAATCTTGTCTAAAAAATTCCAAGATAAAGGATATCCTATCCCACTCATAGATGCAGCCTTCAACAATTACCGCAAACCTCCCACCAGTCGTCACAACTCCTCACCTGCTGTCAAGCAACCAACCCGCTTCATCACACAATATCATGATAAACACAAGAAAATGGAGAAAATATTAGAGTCCCATTGGTCTATCCTCTTGGAAGATCCTCACCTGAAAACTACAGTTGGTATCAAACTCAAAGTAACTTACAGAAGATCAAAGAACATCAAAAGCAAAATTGCCCCTAGTAGAATCAAGTCCCTCCAACCCATTCCTCCACAACCTGTTCTTATACCCCTTATAGGGATGTATCAATGTAAGAAACCCCTCTGCCTCACTTGCCAATTCGTACACCATGGCCAGAAAACCTTCAACGTAAAAGGAAAATGCTACACCCTCAAAGAATTTTACAATTGCTCTACTTACTTCGTCATATACTGCCTTACCTGTCCCTGTGGGTTGTTTTATGTCGGTCGGACCATAAGGGCACTTAGAGCACGGTTTGGCGAAAATCGGCGCTTTATTGAAAAAGGCAGAGACCACCATAGCGTCCCCAAACATTTTCTTTACACATCATGACCGTTCCACGGCCGGCCTCAGTGTATGGGTCATCGAATCCATTCCCGCCACATATCCTTCAGCTGAACGCTTCAAACGTCTGTGCCAACAAGAGACCTACTGGATTTATTCTTTGGGTACCCTTACACCTGGTGGGTTGAACGAGGAAATTGAAGTACACACACTACTATAAGTCACCCCCCCTTTTTTTTTTTTCCCCTCCCCCCCTCCCCCCCCCCCAAAGGACTACCCTTACCCCCTGTTTCCTAGGTGTCCTTCGGCCGCCCCCCCTCCCCTCCCCTTCCGCCCTATCCCTGCCCTCCCCTGTCTTCCCCCTCCACCCCCCCTTTCTCTCCCCTCCCACCCCCTTCCCCCTTCTTTTCAGTCTGTTATCCATAACCAAAACCCCCCCCCCATAACTTAACCCAGCACCCCCCTTTCATCCGCCCCCCCTCATACATATACGTGTATATATATGCTTGTGCGTGTACGTGTGTACATGTGTATATATATACCCCCCTTTTTTTCTTTTCCCCCCCATCATACACCCTCTTTCAACACCATCCTTTGATAGTGTACATAGATATACACATATACTGTATATAAATAACATTTTGTAAACACCTTCTTCCCACCCTTTTATGATACTTATCATCAATTTTATTATTATTATTTTTATTTTATCTTATTATTATTATTATTTTTATTTTTCATTTTAATTTTACTTCATTTATTTACATATATATTTTCTATAGTTTTTTCAATCCTTATATCAATTTTTTCTATATAGGTGTTTTTATAGATATTTATACAGTATTGAAAATACTGTATTTTTTATAGTTTTAACATATATACTTTGTATTCATGTCCAGCTCCTATGTGCTTTTAAGTATTTCAGTGCAATTGTATTAACAACAGCCTCTCACAGCCTTCATCAGTGATGTGCTGTTAGCCGACGCTGAGCCTTGTTGTCCCACAGCGCCGGCTTATAAATAGCACATCACTGACACACCCTCAGGCCTATTGAAGGAGCAGCAGCTCCGAGCGCGTAGCCTTCAGAACCCTCCCTCGATGTTGCCCCTCCCCCTGGAGTGTATCCGGAAGTTTTCTGAATGACCTGTGACGTCACGCACCTCCCCTGTGCGTTCCACGCCGGTCCCAGCTTCTCCCTGACGGCCACAGGAAGAGATACAAGCTGCAAGTCTCCATCTGCAGCCCTACAACGCTGGTACCTGTTCCGGACTGGAAATCGAGGAAGATAACACTGCCTACTCACAGATGAGCCTTTTAATTTGTTTTTCCTGTAAGTGTTTACTTTTTATGTCATTAGGTCCAAAATCTATGGTACGCCTCCATTACTTTGGGGATTGTTTAATCACTATTTTAGTCATATATCCACGTGGTGATTTTCATGTTTTCACAACAACAAAATGGACTCTGATTTATTGGTAATGGACATTTATTATTTTAGGATTTTTATATGTTGATATTCACAATTGTTATTTCACTTATATAAATTATAGCGCTGCACTTATTTATATATTCTATGGTTTACAGCAAAAACTCTATTTGCAGTGTCAGCAGCTTACACGTTTGAGTTAGCGCAAAGTTATTTGTTTTTTCCACATCCGAAGACAAAGTACAGAGAGAGGCCATGGAGGAAGAAGAAGAGGAGGGGGTGGAGGAGAGAGGTGTGTCACAATCATTAGTAGTGGCATTTTGGAGGCATGGTGGCGGAACAACCTCCAACACTACTGCACCTTGTCCTGCATCCTTCCCAGCTGCCAGCAGAGTCACCCAATGCGCGGTGAAACCTAGGTAACGTCCCTGTCCATGCCTGCTGGACCATGAGTCAGCGGTAATATGCACCTTACCGCTGACCGCCCTGTCCAGCGAGGCATGGACATTGCCTTCCACATGCCGGTAGAGAGCCGGAATTGCCTTCCGTGAGAAAAAGAGGCGTTTGGGTACCTGCCACTGAGGAACCGCACATTCCACAAACTCACGGAAGGGGGCAGAGTCTACCAACTGAAAAGGTAGCAGTTGAAGTGCTAGCAATTTTGCCAAGCTAGCATTTAACCGCTGGGCATGTGGATGGCTGGGAGCGAACTTCTTTTGGCGGTGCAGCAGCTGGGGCAGGGAGATTTGCCTGGTACAATCTGATGTCGGTGTACCAAAAGCAGTTAGCCCACAAGTACTTGGCTGTGACACACCTAATTCTACACCTTCATTCCTCTCAGTGCAGGTCTCAGAGAGGACTGAAGGTATAGTGGGGTTGGAGATCTCAGCTGATGAGGAGCAAGCAGAGGTCCTCTTTGTTCTTTGGTGTGGGTCTTTTAGATATGCTTGCCAACGAACTGCATGGCAGGTCAACATATGTCTGGTCAAGCATGTGGTTCCCAAGCGGGAGACATTTTAGCTACGCGAGATACGCTTGAGACATATGTTGCAAATAGCAGCGGTGCAATCTGATGCACTCGTCTCAAAAAAGGCCCACACCAAAGAACTTTTGGAATAACGCGCAGAGACAGCAGTGCCCTGCACATGCAGAGCTTTGCGGTGTGATGCAGTCAGTGTATTGCCCTTAGGCTGGCCCCTGGAGGGCATCCTGCCTCGTTGGTGATATGCCTCATCCTCCTCCTCCTCTCTCCTATCAGGCACCCACGTTGAGTCAGTGACCTCATCATCCCCTCCCTCCTCATCACTGGAGCAAACCTGGCAGTATGCTGCAGCAGGGGGAGCATGACTGCCAGATTGCTGTCCTTCTTGGGCACCCCCTCTGTCCGTGCTCACGTTACTGCCTTCATCTAGCTCAGTATCATCATCAGAGCCTTCTAAACGCTGGGCATCCTCCTGGAGCATGTACGCAACACTGTGGTCAAACAGTTCGAGGGACTCCTCAGGAGGACATGGTGGGGCTAGGGAAGGAGTCACTGATTCCATTGAGCCGAGGGAAGAGGCTGCGTTGGCAGCTGCTTTGCCAGACAAAGTACCCTGAACATGGGTGAGAGAGGATGAGGAGGATGAGGACGGCTTGGTCATCCACTCGACCAAGTCTTCCGCATGTTGCGGCTCAACACGGGCAGCTGCCGAAAAAAAGGCCAAGCGTGTCCCACAGCCACGTGCTGATGAGGATGCACCGTCTCCACGACCAGCACTATTGCCTCTAGACACAGAGCCTGCTTGCCCTCTTTTATTGGCTTGTGACTGTCTGCCTCTCCTTGTTGGCCTTCCAGACATACTAATGGCCTGCAGTGAGATGTAGCTGCACTAAGCTGATATATATATATATATATATATATATATATATATATACACACTGATACTGCAGCTAGCAAAATAAACTGCCTGCCTGTAGTATGAGAACACCACCAATCTTCTACAGGTAGCTTTAAATGAACACTGTGCAGAGGTCGCACTACACTAACTTGTAGCTTTAGCTGAACACTGTGCAGAGGACGCACTACACCAACGTTAAAATAATGTAGCTGCCTGCGGTAGTGATATGATCAGGAAAACACCACCAACCTTCTACAGGTAGCTTTAGCTGAACACTGGGCAGAGGTCGCACTAGACTAACGTGTAAATAATGTAGCTGCCTGCGGTAGTGATAGGATCAGGAAAACACCACCAACCTTCTACAGATAGCTTTAGCTGAACACTGTGAAGAGTACGCACTACACTAAAGTTAAAATAATGTAGCTGCCTGCGGTAGTAATAGGACCAGGAAAACACCACCAAGCTTCTACAGGTAGCTTTAGCTGAACACTATGCAGAAGTCGCACTACACTAACGTGTAAATAATGTAGCTGCCTGCGGTAGTGATAGGATCAGGAAAACACCACCAACCTTCTACAGATAGCTTTAGCTGAACACTGGGCAGAGGTCGCACTAGACTAACGTGTAAATAATATAGCTGCCTGCGGTAGTGATAGGATCAGGAAAACACCACCAACCTTCTACAGATAGCTTTAGCTGAACACTGTGAAGAGTACGCACTACACTAACGTTAAAATAATGTAGCTGCCTGCGGTAGTAATAGGACCGGGAAAACACCACCAACCTTCTACAGATAGTTTTAGCTGAACACTGTGAAGAGGACGCACTACACTAACGTTAAAATAATGTAGCTGCCTGCGGTAGTGATAGGATCAGGAAAACACCACCAACCTTCTACAGGTAGCTTTAGCTGAACACTGTGCAGAGGATGCACTACACTAACGTTAAAATAATGTAGCTGCCTGCGGTAGTGATAGGATCAGGAAAACACCACCAACCTTCTACAGGTAGCTTTAGCTGAACACTGTGCAGAGGTCGCACTACACTAACTTGTAGCTTTAGCTGAACACTGTGCAGAGGTCGCACTACACTAACTTGTAGCTTTAGCTGAACACTGTGAGGAGGACGCACTACACTAACTTGTAGCTTTAGCTGAACACTGTGAGGAGGACGCACTACACTAACTTGTAGCTTTAGCTGAACACTGTACAGAGGTCGCACTACACTAACTTGTAGCTTTAGCTGAACACTGTGAGGAGGACGCACTACACTAACTTGTAGCTTTAGCTGAACACTGTGAGGAGGACGCACTACACTAACTTGTAGCTTTAGCTGAACACTGTGAGGAGGATGCACTACACTAACTTGTAGCTTTAGCTGAACACTGTGCACTACACTAACTTGTAGCTTTAGATGAACACTGTTCAGAGGACGCACTACAATAACTTGTAGCTTTAGCTGAACACTGTGAGGAGGACGCACTAAACTAACTTGTAGCTTTAGCTGAACACTGTGCAGAGGTCGCACTACACTAACTTGTAGCTTTAGCTGAACACTGTGAGGAGGACGCACTACACTAACTTGTAGCTTTAGCTGAACACTGTGAGGAGGACGCACTACACTAACTTGCAGCTTTAGCAGAACACTGCACTACACTAACTTGTAGCTTTAGCTGAACACTGTTCAAAGGACGCACTAAACTAACTTGTAGCTTTAGCTGAACACTGTGCAGAGGTCGCACTACACTAACTTGTAGCTTTAGCTGAACACTGTTCAGAGGACGCACTACACTAACTTGTAGCTTTAGCTGAACACTGTTCAGAGGACGCACTACACTAACTTGTAGCTTTAGCTGAACACTGTGCAGAGGTCGCACTACACTAACTTGTAGCTTTAGCTGAACACTGTGCAGAGGTCACACTAAACTAACTTGTAGCTTTAGCTGAACACTGTGAGGAGGACGCACTACACTAACTGTAAATAGTCTAGCTGCCTGACTGTGGTACTAATAGGATCAGAAGAACACCAGCAATTTTCTTCAGGTAGCTGTAAATACTGTAACAACACAAGCCTGCCTGTCAGTAGGAAGATAATAACAGGAATGGATCTAGCTAAACTGAATACAGTGTATATATATATATATATATATATATATATATATATATATATATATATATATATATAAAACACCTGGGATGCATATATATAAACAATACACTGTAAGTGCAGCTAACTCACTGACTGTCCTGCCTAATCTATCCAACTTAAATCAAATGACACTGTCTCTCTGTCTCTGTCTCTCAACGCCGGAACACACACTACACAGGGCCGCCTTGTAGGCGGCCTTATATAGTGTGGCGCGTGTACTAAACCCCCTGAGCCATAATTGGCCAAAGCCACCCTGGCTTTTGCCAATTACAGCTCTCTCTACAGATGGCGCTGTGATTGGCCAAGCATGTGGGTCATAGTGCATGCTTGGCCAATCATCAGCCAGCAATGTACTGCGATGCTGCAGTGAATTATGGGCCGTGACGCACCACACGAATTTGGTGCGAACGGCCCATATCGTTCGCAATTCGGCGAACGACCTAACAGACGATGTTTGAGTTGAACGTGGGTTCGACTCGAACACGAAGCTCATCCCTAGTGATGAGCCGAGACCAAGGTACGGAGAAAGACCTCCAACTCCTGATTAACCCTCTCAGTCTGGCCATTGGATTGGGGATGGTAAGAAGAGGTAAAATCCAAGGTAATGTTGAGGGGTTTGCAAAAGGCTCTCCAAAAACGGGACGTAAACTAAACACCCCTGCCCGAAACGACATGGGAAGGAACACCATGAAGGCGGAAAATCTCTCGTACAAAAATGGGAACCAAGGCACAGGCCAGGAAGAGGAACAAAATGAGCCATCTTGGAGAACCGATCGATTACCACCCAAATGGCTGTATTATTCTTCGACAGTGGAAGATCGGTGATAAAATCCATGGCGAAGTGAGACCAGGGCTCCTTAGGAATGGGCAAGGGCATGAGAAGACCAGCGATAATAGGCGCGGCAATGGAAGAGTAATTCCTTATGAACTGCCTATAACAATTTGTGAAACCAAGAAAGCGCTGTGTGGCCTTGAGGCTAGCAGGAAGGGGCCAGTTGGTAATGGCTGAGACCTTTCCAGGATCCATGCGAAGACCCACACTAGAAACAGGACCTCAGGACATTCAAAGGAACATTTCTCCAGCTTGGCATAGAGATTATTCTCTCTAAGATGCTGAAGTACGGTGCGGACATGGTTTCTGTGAGCAAGCAGATTTTCGGAAAAGATGAGAATGTCATCCAGATAGATGACAACAAACTGGTTCAGTAGATCCCTGAAGATTTCATTGACAAAGTTCTGGAACACAGCTGGAGGATTACACAAACCAAAAGGCATAACCAGGTATTCGTAATGCCCGTCCCTAGTGTTAAACGCAGTCTTCCATTCGTCACCTTCCCGTATTCTAATGAGATTGTATGCACCTCTGAGATCCAACTTGGTGAAAAATGGAAGCCCCCTTCAACCTGTCGAATAGCTCAGATATTAGAGGTAAGGGGTATCGGTTTTTGATAGTGTTGTGGAAAATTTTATATTAATGTGTTGTCATAAGTCTCCCAGTGTGTGTTCAACCACAGCCCGCTCTAAAGAGCTGACTGCGGCAGATCGACGCTGGCTGAGACCTGTTAGGTAGTGGAAAACTTCCTGGTGTTTGGAGAGAGGTGTTTGCGGAGAGAGGACATGTCTGCCAGCAAAAGGGCCCCTGTGCAATGCACAGAACGATCGTCTGGTGGGGATGCGTTCACTCTGCAAATACATTATCGGTTTAAAGGTGTTTTGCTCTTGTCACCCCTGGTATGCCTGATCAACATGTTTGGGGTGCCATGACGTACACCTGCAGATAATCTCCCATGCACAAGGAACTTTAGTCATCGTCATTTAGTATATTGTATCATGTCCTGTAGTAATTGGTTGTTTTGTGTTCTGTTGTTAAATCCTTATATGGTCACTTACATCCTGTGAGGTCACAAGCTTTGTAAGAGGTGTGTTTGGCTGTTGGAGGCTGAACCCTCGAGCTGTGGGACCTCCTATTGATATGCTAATAAAGTGGCTCACTCAGACAGCTGAGAGAGGCTGGCTGGGAGTGTGTTTTTGGAACTGGAACGATGAGGTTGTCTTTTGTCTAGTTGGCTGGATGGGGCACACACGCTGAGGATGGCATACAATCAAAAGGTGAGATGCATTTATTTCATTAGACGAAATTGTAATTATGTTTGAAACAGAAGATTTGGCTGTGTGCTCTGTGTACAACCAAATTTTGCTAACAGAATGGCGAGCCAGGTACTTTATCGAGCAGACAGGACCCCCATCCACATCGGTGAGAAAAGGAGGGAGAATGGATCCCAGTCTAGGACATTTCTTTCCGATGTGTTGGGGAGCCTTTGCTCTGCAAAAGAACACATTTTTCGTCTTTTGAGATAATGCTGGAAGTTTGATCGTATGTCTGGTGTGTGCCTGTGTGTGTGTGCCTGCGTGTGTGTGTGATTTGTATCTCGAATCTTTGTGTAAGGAGACTGTGTGTGTGTGACTGATGCTGTGTAACAAGTTTGTAATGCATATGAGAAATAGAAATTTATGAATTGATATTATTTGCAGCCTGCAATGTGTGTGTGGCTGAGTAGTTTTGTAAGTAGCTGAACCTGTTTGTAAAGATGCCATGAGTTTAGTGAAGGGGCAGGCATTGTTGTGTTTGTATTGAAAGGGGCTACGTCCTGGGGGAAGGGAACTATAATGTTCTGAACAGACATTGCAAGCATTCACTGTCTGTATCTTTCAATGTTTTGTTCCTGTGAAAGCTGATGTGAACTGAGTTTGAGTGTATGTTTGAGCCGTGTAATTGTGGGTTATGTGGCTTGGTTGTTTCATTGGATCGCATGTGTTCCTAAGTTGTGTTTTTTTGTAACTTTAACACGTTTAAATGTTTGTCTAAGCGTTCATTTAGTATCTCAAATGTGTAATTTTTTGGGGAGAAATTTTTGGTTTTGGCAGGAAAATGGTTTTTGTCTGCTACTTCCTTTTGTTCTCTTGTTGTTGTCTACCATGTGACTACGGTCGGCCATTTTCTTTTCCTTTGTGTGTGAACTTTAAAATGTTTATCCATCTTGGTCAGTTTTGGTGGAAAAATGCGCCATTTTGTTGGGGTCTGGCCTTTGTTGTGGTCACCATGTGCATCGGCAGCCATTTTGAAGACCTGTGCTCCATTGTGTATTCCTTTGTGTGTGCAAAGCCATGTGTTTTAAGCTACAATTTGGCTTCTAGGCACCATTTTGTGAATTCTATTTTTGTACTGTTTACATACTTTTCAAGGAAACTATTGCGTTTTCTGTATTGAATATTGGTTTTAAGTTGAAATGCCTGTTGCATATCCAAGTGCCCATGCATTGTTGGGACATCACAATAGGAGCTGTTTACACCCTGTGGGGGTCTCTGGATTCTAGGTAATAACATGGGGGGAGTTCTAACTCTGAGTCAAATATTGTGTTGTATTTGCGACAAGCGTGTATTGTTTAAGACGTTTTATGTAACTTTGTCTCTTGTCATTTGTTAATGTCGGCCATTTTTCTGTAGTCCTGGTTTCATTCACCATTTTGCCATGGACCGATTTTCGATTGCTGCAACTGCCTTTTTGTTTATGCTGATTTTAGTCTCCAGCGAAATATCTCTGTTTTTTTACTGAATTCCATTTCCAGTAGAATCATTTAGGTTTTTATTCCAGTTGTTTTAAAGAAGTTTATGTTTCTTGTGAAGATTTCTAATGTCTTGATAGACAAAATATGAAGCTATTTGAGGCTTCCCCTCCCCCTCCCTCTTCCCACTCAGGTGTGCAACAGGAAGTTGGTGGGAAGGGCTTGGGGTCTTTTGACTTGTGTTTGGAAGGACGAAATCATTTTTATTTTTAAATTAAATTAAGGTTTATACTGTAATACAGTTTTGGGTAGAGAGCAAACAGGAGGCATCCAAGGTATTGTTGTAATATCTAGGTACAGACAGAAGCCATAAGTTTGTTTTTGTTTTGAATAGCGGAGGATTTCATGGTGTTTTTGTAGTTGTCGGACAAACACGTTTAGAGGGCTGTATATCGTGAGACTGGTCGGGCCGTGTATAATAGTCGGAATTCCAGTTTGCGATTGTATTAGCATAAACGTGAGGAATAGTACGCTAACAGCCCCGCTCAGGCCGTGTATAATAATCGGAATGCGGGGGTCGATTATGGTGACAAAGGCGCAAACCATAATCGCTCCGAAAATAAAGCGCAGGGTTCTCTGGACGCAGAGTTCGCCAAAAAAAGCGATTTGAATCGTCATGGGCAATAGGTCGTCCATGCACCCCAGTCAGACAGCTACATAATACATGAAATCTGAGTTCTGAGGAAAAGGCCATTAAACCCCAGAAAGATTGACATAGGTGGTCCAAGGATACTATTTTGGGTATCCCTCTGGAGTTGATGTTGCGCGACTGTGGCTTCAGAAATCTGTAATGTTGAGTGAGTTGATGGATGTGTAGTACACGTTTGTGTGATTAAAAATACACAGGCCTGTTTTTGAACTTTGTGTGGCTGGTCCATGCAAAGATTTCGAAATGCTCTCGTGCTTTACAAATTGTATTCTTTTCTATCGCTAAAAGAGTGAAGGCAGCATTCCATCTGGTCGTTTTTATTTTTTTCATTTTTCGTTTTTGGGAACTATGAAATATCTCCCCCACATTTGTATCTAAATGTTTGTCTTTGTTTCATTGTTTGTATGTGATAACAAGATGTTTGAACCTCCCGTGACAGCCCTCTTGCGTGTCGCGGCTGTTGTATTTTAGGAAAAAAAAAACAAAAAAACGTGAAAGTAAGATTTACAGAGGGTTTAGTTATTATCGGTTTTGTGGAATGTCAGTGACAATTTACCAATGTACATGAATATTGTATTGTTTACCATTCTTTGAAGGATAGAGTAATAACTTTTGTTTATAAGTATCTTTTCAGGTCCAAAGAGTTTCTGGAAGTGTGTGTACAGGTGCATAAGAAGGTAAAAGTATCATAGGCTATTTCACTGTTTTATTCTGCACCATTCTAAACCCTGCATGTCTTCCTCCAGTTTTTAAGAAGGAGGGAAGAAAAGGGGGGATGAGAGTGGTGAGAATGAAAATTTTTCAAACCAACAATACTAACCGCTCTAATTCTAACCAAGTTTGTGCCAAGACTGTCTTTCTTTGATAGAATTTGAATCAGCAAGCAGCAGTCTGGTGAAGTAGGCTCCCATCCCAGATGCTAAGAACCTTTTTGTCACTGGTTCCAGGTATTACACCCCGGATGGTAAGCCACGCACAGGTTATGCAGTGACCACAGTCCCGATGTCTGGGTTATTGTCATATGAGGTTTGTTTGGAGGTCAAACAAAAACAGAATTGTACTTTCCTCATTAGCTGTCACCTACATTCTCAGCTGATGGGGTAGGTGCAATCACTGTAACATGTACTTCAAAAGGTCCACCACAGGGTTCACGAGTCTATCCTGGACCCTGAAACAATAACCAGTTTACATTCTTTCCAACCAGGTGACTGGGACATTATAAAGAAGCTTGAGGGATGAGACCATGCCAGCCACTGCAAGAAGCTGATCAACCACAAAGAATAGAGGAGTATCTTTGTTCATTTATATTTTTTTGTTTAATAAATTTTGGCAAGGGTAACAATGAAAAGCATCCCAACTAGCTAAGAAAGAGAACAGGACACATGGTCGGGTATTAGTGCCCCAGCGATGACGTCGGTACATGTTATATGTGACGTTCATATTGGTATGAGGAGTTTTGACAGACTAGTAAAATCCAAACAGACACCTGTCAATAGAACTTAACAAAACATTTCTAGAGGGTAAAATTAATTATAATTTTAACAATAGCTCTGGATCTTGCCAGCTTTGGTATCGGGTTAACTAGGAAGCCCACAAGTGTGCTTCAACTGTAGTTTGGTATTAATGCGGATCTGCAGCTTATAAGGTAATTTCCCATAAGGCAAGAGGTTCATGTGTGCTGGTGAAACTCGTCCCAGCATCTTATGTCGCGGCCGATCGTGAGGATCTGATGGCGCGAGAGAAGGTAAGAATGGCAGGGACAGCTGGAAGGGAATTGCTTGTACATGGTGGGGGCTTGAGCTTATGAAACGATTGAACAATTTCTCATCCATTGAGGATGGGATGTTTCATGTAACGGTTGAAGCTACAAGGAAGTTCCCACATTCCAAGGGGGTTTCTGGGAATTCATAAGTAAAGATTGTTATATCTGGATCGGGGATAGTAGTGACAAAGTTCAGGCCCATATGGATAAGGTTTAGATCCCTACAAGGCAAAGCCAGAGCTATAGATAGTGAAGGTTGGAATCCTTTTTAAGGGGTTGGGAATCGTTGGAGATTTAATTTTTATCTTGCAGCGGATCATAGTGAAGGAAGTAGGGGTATATATACTCATGTTGTTTTTGTTTTCCATTCCTTCTATATGCCATGATGAGGTGCTCCTGTTGCCTGATTGGACGCGTGACCAGAGCCTGAGCAGATGACCACATCTTCCCTGATGAGATGCCCCGAAGCCCAACCCACGTACAAGACACAGAGGATCCCAGACCGACTGGCGACTACTACAGCTCACCACGTCATCTCCAACAGAGTCTACATGTCAAGCCGTGTTTTACTTTTTATGGACTAAGAAGAAGATCAGGATTCATCGAGGGACACATGGGATCATATGACAAGAGGAGGGACTGTTGTGGAAAATTTTATATTAATGTGTTGTCATAAGTCTCCCAGTGTGTGTTCAACCACAGCCCGCTCTAAAGAGCTGACTGCGGCAGATCGACGCTGGCTGAGACCTGTTAGGTAGTGGAAAACTTCCTGGTGTTTGGAGAGAGGTGTTTGCGGAGAGAGGACATGTTCGCCAGCAAAAGGGCCCCTGTGCAATGCACAGAACGATCGTCTGGTGGGGATGCGTTCACTCTGCAAAGACATTATCGGTTTAGAGGTGTTTTGCTCTTGTCACCCCTGGTATGCCTGATCAACATGTTTGGGGTGCCATGACGTACACCTGCAGATAATCTCCCATGCACAAGGAACTTTAGTCATCGTCATTTAGTATATTGTATCATGTCCTGTAGTAATTGGTTGTTTTGTGTTCTGTTGTTAAATCCTTATATGGTCACTTACATCCTGTGAGGTCACAAGCTTTGTAAGAGGTGTGTTTGGCTGTTGGAGGCTGAACCCTCGAGCTGTGGGACCTCCTATTGATATGCTAATAAAGTGGCTCACTCAGACAGCTGAGAGAGGCTGGCTGGGAGTGTGTTTTTGGAACTGGAACAATGAGGTTGTCTTTTGTCTAGTTGGCAGGATGGGGCACACACGCTGAGGATGGCATACGATCAAAAGGTGAGATGCATTTATTTCATTAGACGAAATTGTTATTATGATTAGAAACAGGAGATTTGGCTGTGTGCTCTGCGTACAACCAAATTTTGCTAACAATAGTCACTGCTTTTAACCCTCGATAGTCGATGCAGGGTCTGAGGGTACCATCCTTTTTAGCAATAAAAAAGAACCCTGCTCCTGCAGGCGACAAGGATTTCTGGATGAAATCTCTCTCCAGATTCTCGGCGACATACTCAGACATGGCCTGGGTCTCTGGAATGGACAGAGGGTAGGTACGACCCCTGGGCAGAGTTACTCCAGGGACAAGGTCAATGGCACAGTCAAAAGATCTGTGGGGAGGAAGCACCTCAGCAGACTTCTTACAGAACACATCCCGGTAATCGCTGTATGCCGCGGGAAGATCAGAAGATACGGATGTGGTAGCAATGGGAAGTCTTTCCTTGGGGACCACCTTGAGAAGACAGGACGAGAAACACGAAGGACCCCAAGCCATGATCTGCCCAGAGACCCAGTCCACATGTTGAGAGTGGAGCTGTAGCCAAGGAAGGCCCAATACAATGGGGGTAGAGGCCTTGGGTAGAATGAGGAAGGAAATCCACTCCTGGTGGAGTATCCCTACCGACATCCTAATAGGTAGCGTCTGGAAATGGATAGGACCCCCTGGGAGCACAGTGCCATCAATTGCCGAGACTACCAGTGGTGTAGCGAGGGGAGAAAGGGTAAGCTTCATAGAAGAAGCGGTACTCCAGTCCATAAAATTGCAGGCAGCCCAGGAGTACAGATATGCTAGGACCGATTGGGGAGAAGGGCCTACATGGAGGAACACCGGAAGAAGAAGACAAGAAGGTGATGTTTCTGGGTCCAATACTCCACCTCCTAAATGTATTAGACCTGAGCGTTTCCCGGACGAAGCGAGCAGGAGTCACGAAAATGCCCCTTGCCCCCACAATAAAGACACAAGCCCAGAGTTCTGCGTCTAGCACGTTCTTCGGGGGTTAGTCTGGTCTGGCCCAGCTGCATAGGTTCCTCAGCAGGCAGAGGATGCTCCACAGGGTGACAGGGGAAGAGTTCTGGCTGACTAGGACCTAGGGGGTGCTGGCGTCTTTTTTCTAGGGACCTCTCCTGGAAACGAATGTCAGTCTGATTGCACAAGGAAATTACATCGTTCAGACCGGCGGGGATGGCTCTTCCTACTAGTTCGTCCTGCACTCGGTCAGAGAGGCCATGTAAAAAGGTTGCAACCAGGGCCTCATTGTTCCAGCTCAATTCAGCTGTGAGGATACGGAACTGAAGCGCATATTGTCCCACTGAACAAGATTCTTGGCAAAGGCGTAAAAGGGCACTAGCCACTGAAGAAACCCGAGCTGGCTCCTTGAAGATATTACGAAAAAGCTTCAAGAAGTCAGACAGGCTGGAAACCACTGGGTCATTCTTCTCCCACAGGGGGGCAGCCCAAGCTAAAGCTTCACCAGAGAGGAGGGAAATGATATAGGCTACCTTAGCCCGATCAGACAGAAAGTTTTGAGGCTGGAGCTCAAAATGAATGGTGCATTGGCTGAGGAAGCCCCTGCAGGCCTTGGAGTCCCCAGAAAACGGGACGGAGCTGGCAGTAAATATGAATGTGTGGCTGCGACTGGTGCGATAGGTGCAGCTGCTGATTGTACTTGAGACTGCAGGTTCGGGTTTCCCAAGGAGGCCTGGAGCTGCTCGAAGCGGGAAGCCAGATCCTTAAGGAATCGCATCACCTGAGTCTGATTAGATTCCTGGGTCTCAAGTCTGTGAACTGTGCCCTGCAATGGATCGGCTGCAGGAAGCGGCACGTCAGCCGGGTCCATGGCTGATCAAACTGTCAGGTCACCTTGAGGCTAGGTGACAGATGCACACCGTTGGGATCAGTAGTGCACCGCAAGCCAGTGGACCCTACGGCTGACTGCTGCGGATGGCAGTCCGGGTGGTAAGGAAGGCAGGGCCGCTGGAACAACAACACAGATCCCACCGGGGTTAGAGCGTAAGATTCCCTGGGGCGCGGAGTCTAAGAGCCAGCAGGTGTTCACCAGAGCCTCTAGTGGTGAGGATGGACTGGGCTGCAACTGGCTCCAGGTCGTGACCCCCAGGGTCCCCCAGCTCATGCCCACAGTAGGCAACAGGAGGATAGGGTTAGTAAAGGAATAAGCCAAGGTCAGGCCCACAAGCAGACAAGGACAACAGAGTTCACTTCAAGGTTCAGGGTCACAGGCAAACAGGGATGGTCAGGGACACGCCAAAGGTCAGGGTCACAAGCAGACAGGAATAGTAGAGAACACGCCAAGGTCGGTAACAGAAACAAACATAGAGCACACGGCAGGCAGGAACAGGAAGCCAAAACACACAAAGGTTGATCAGCAGGGCAGGCCTGCAGTGCAGAGGTTAATATAGAGTTCTCTGATAGGAGCTGGGGTGGAGCCATGCTAGAGGAGAGTTAATAAAAGCAGTCAGGTGAGAGTCAGCTGGTCTTTAGAGACCCATGGAGACAGGTAAGCTGACAAACAAAACTCTATTGCATAACCATGACACCTCTAGCCATTCAAAATAGTTAATAAATGTATATTAATAATATTATACAGTATTTATAGAGTGCCAACAGTTTGTGCGTTATAAAATAAAGGGAGACAGTACAATAAAATACAAGAGGGTTAGAAGTATAGTATCTACTTGTACTAGCATTTTCCATAAGACATCCTACACCACAAACAATTGGTCTACCTGGAAAGATGACCATGTCCTTAAAACAGAACTTCATCAACCAGACCAAAATGGAAAAAAGTGACCTAAGGTAACAGGAGCTCCATATTAGTTTGACCTAATAATGTACTGCAAGGTGACTGCTATACACATTTAGTAGCACAAACCAAATTATTTGGCACTTGGCATGTGAGATAATAACAATGAACAAAGAATAACAATAAGCCAGAGACACTTCTGCACTATACTTCAAATACACACAGAAACTATTAGACCACTTGTTTTATAGTCTCTGCTCCTGGTCTGGATGAAATATAGCAGCAGAATCTCTTGTATGGATGGTTGTCTGGTCCAATTCTGCCTCTATTTCCTAGAATGTCCCTTTATAAAATGTTACAGTTCTCCAAGTACCTGTCTGTAACCAACTGACACTGATAAATAACAAGTAACAGCTATTTACAAATACCGACACTAGTGCGAAGCAGCTCCCTATTCATGTGTTAGGCAACATCTTAACAGGTAAGTCATATATGCAGCAGCTTTCTTTCTTTCTGGCTGCACACAAACAAAAAGGATGAATATAAAGAACTATAACCAATATATTAAATAAAATTAGGTACTATGCAAGGTTCATAAAGACTTAGTAAGATATTGACAATGACATTTATTAGAAATTGATGATGTAGTCATTTGAACTGTGCATACGTTTATACAAGAACAAGCTAAAAATTGAGATCTAATAACAAAATAATGTTTTCAAAGAAAAAAAAACCTGATGCAGTGCACAAGCAACACAAACAATAATAGCAGAACTGGTCAAGTAAAATCAAATGCAATCCCTGTGCATATAAGATTTTTACTAAAATTATTTTATCTGTCCACTGTCTATCAAGTAGAAAAACTGTTCAGGAGACACAGATTACCACAACTACCCTATAAAATACAAGCATGAATAGAATTTAAGAAAACGACATAGACTGCATTTTGCACAAAGCATAACACTTGGCATGCAAGAACAGATTGGGGCATGCTGGTGATTGCCATTACATGGCTCTTGTACCTTAGGAATAGGGATGAGCTTGATGTTCGGGTCGAACATAACTTCAACTCGAACATCGGGTGTTCACCCGTTCGCCGAACAGGGAACATTATGGGGTGTTCACAGAAAATTAGAGTGTCGCGGAACGCCCCATAATGCACTGCAAGATCGCAGTGCATTACTGTATGATGATTGGCCAAAGCATGTACCTGACCTGCATGCTTTGGCCAATCACAGCATGCTCTGCTAAGAGAGTTCAGGCGGTGTATTAATATATATATATATATATATATATATATATATATATATACACAGTCTTGTATATATACAGTTCCTCACAAAAGTGAGTACACCCCTCACATTTTTGTAAATATTTTATTATATCTTTTCATGTGACAACCCTAAAGTAATGACACTTTGCTACAATGTAAAGTTGCGAGTGTACAGCTTGTATAACAGTGTCAATTTTCTGTCCCCTCATAATAACTTAACACACAGCCCTTAATGTCAAAACCGCTGGCAACAAAAGTACAAGCCTAAGCGAAAATGTCCAAATTGGGCCCAAAGTGTCAATATTTTGTGAATAAAGACTAGGTAACAAACCTCGGGATTTTAACGGTGTTAAGTAGAGAGAGAAAATCTCATCAAATAGTAATACAAATTGGTTTATTAATTTATTAGTAATAAAAAAAATGAAACATGAGAAAAAGACACAATTTCTACATTTGTAACAAAATATACATGGAATAGATGAAGCATGTATAACAACGCACTACCACTCTCGACATGTTTCACTCGACACAGTTTCTTCAGGAGATTGATGGTGTGACTCTTTTTATACTATAAGTGAGAAAAAAACAATTGAATAGAAATCTCATTAAAGAATATATACACATAAGCATGACTAAATCATGCAAAAATAGGCATAGAATTGAGAGAAGACCATGCGTACATTTTTAAAAGGATCAGTGTATCAATACAAAAAGGGCATTGAAACATGTGGGTACAGAGAGGTACCGGACCTTACCAGAGAAGTTTCAGTATCCACAAAAAGTAAATGCAGCAATAAAATCAATTGATGTGTATAAAGTCCTAATTCAACCCAGTAGCACACCTTAATTGCTTGCAGAGAGGAGCTACAAGTGTAATATTTCTGTAATGAAATATATAGATAAACTACATAAGAGCCAAATAGATTATGGCCAATGAACAATGGATTTTAAACAAAATCAAAAATATTAACAGTGCAGCTCTGTTAGAAGCGGAATAATTACCTTAAGGTTGAATCAATAAGAATTAAGCTGGTCCAAATCAAGAGGATAATAAAAAATGGTCATCTAAATGCCTGATAAGCCTCAAAACAAATTTAAGGAGAGCCAAGGCAGAAGGGACCTATAGATGGTAATAAGGAATATATGGAAAAAATAAATAATAAATCAAGACCAATTGAGGGCAATATATATGCGCTTAAACAAACAGGTATATAAAAGAAAACTGCTTACCAAGCAAACACATCAGTAATTTCAACAGATCCAGGGGATATCGAGTCCTCCCAAATACAGAGATCTCAGGCAGACAGTAGAGGCGAATAGACGCTGTTTAAATAGCCCCCTCTGACTCGGTGGCGTCTCACATCACCGTCGGATCGTGGGTGTTAAGGAAATACCAATGCGCATGCACCTGGGCTGACGGGCTGGCACAAGCATCACCGACCTGTGATGTCAGTGAAGCGAGGCCGCCATCTTGGAAAGTCCAATGCTCTCAGAACGAGGGGATGGAAATATCACAGCCAGTGCATACAGAGAAGGCAGTCCGAAGGGGGCGGCCCGCCTAGATAGCACAGGGGAGGACTTAATGGCTTCAGGGCATGCCGAACAACAAAGCCAGAAGAGGGCAAACCACTGGTTGAATGATTGATTAGCATAACAACCAGGGAGTGCCCCGGGCGCCCATACAAGCAAAAACCATAGTGGTGAGCTAGAAATGGAAAGGATTGAATAAATGCATAAAGGACAAAGGACTACAATATTTAAATGAGAATAATGAAATAAATTGCGCATATAATAACTGTATATATAAGAGAGTAGGTTGGCAATAACTGGTTTGGCTTGGTTCATAACATGGTAACCACATGCTTTTACAATTATTAAACAATACATTGAAAGCAAAAAACATCAAAACGTATACCAAAATGAATGGTTAATTCATGGGCAGCACAGAGAAAGGGGAGAAAAGGAAAAAGAAAGAAAAGAGAAAAAGGGGGAAGGGGAAAAAGGGGAAAGGGAAAAAGGAAAAAGAAAAAAGTCATAAAATTGATAGGAAAAATAAAACTAAAAGAAAGGCTTAAAACTGAGAGCATCATTGAGGCCTGGAGGTCGGAAGGCAGCCAAATCCGAGATCCAGCGCGCCTCACGCTGTAATAAAGAAATGCATCTTGGTGTCATCGAAGTTATGATATAAGCCCATGTGACGACTAATGGGCGTCTCCATTTTCTTTCCACGCACCAGGGAAACATGGTCCCTGATGCGGTGAAAGAAAGGGCGTTTCGTCTTGCCTACATAATTCGCAATCGCACATCATAAGATAGACTATCCCAATGGACTGGCAGGTAGCCAGAAAATTGGGTCTGTGGGTACGGCCATTGGGTAGAGAGATGTGCGTGGATGCGTATAAATGATGGCAAAAATTTAATTTATGGCAATGCCTGGTTCCTCAGGATCTATCTTTAAAGAAGGATTTTGGGGCATAATGACTACGTACCAAAGTGTCTCGTAAGGATCTAGATCTCCTGAACGTTAATTCTGGAAAATCCTTCAAATGTTTGGATACCTTAGTGTTTCCTGTAAGAAGGTACCAGTATTTCTTAAGGATATCTCTTACTTGTTGGTGTTGACCAGAAAACTGTGTTATAAATCTGACACTCTGACTCGGTTTGGGAGTTTTTTTTTACTGTGAATCAGACTGGACCTGTCCCTATTTTTGGCCTTGAGGTATGCTTTTTTAAAGCATCTGTTACTGTAGCCGCGGAGTCGCAAACGTGACTGTAATGCTCTGGCCTCCGACTCAAATTGGGCATCCTCACTGCAATTCCTCCTAAGTCTGAGGTATTGCCCATATGGTACACTTGATATCAAGGGGGCTGGATGGGAACTGGTCGCATGAAGCAGGGTGTTTCCTGCCAGGGGCTTACGAGTGTAGATCCTATGCTACCATCTGGGTTAACAAAAATCTGGATATCCAAAAATGTGAGTTGTACTTGACTCATTTCTAGGGTAAAGGCGAGATCAAACTTGTTTACTGTGAGCCCATCAAAGAAGACCAAGAGGTCCTCCCTTGTGCCCGTCCAGATGAAAAAGACTTTATTAAAAAAACATCTCCAGATGGGTATCTGGTCAAAAAAAGTTTGCATATCATCTCTATGAAAAAGATGTCACTCCCACCCCCCCGATACAGGTTGGCATAGGAGGGGGCACATTTGGTCCCCATAGCCACCCTCTGTACCTGGAGGTAGTGGGAGCGTCTAAAGATGAAAATGTTATTGGACAGTGCAAGGGGAAATTTGATGTAAGGGGGAATGTTGCAGACTTTGGTGTAAGGGGGAACTCTAATGTAAGGAGGGGCTCTGGTGACGAGATCACCTTATATCAGAGTTCCCCTTTATGTCATTGTCCACAGAGCCCAACTTGCATTTAAAATGGAAACTCTAATGTGGGGAGGACTCTGGTCACCATAGAGCACCTTCCGCAGAGTGAATGCACTAAGGTAAAGGGGGGGGCTTACTGATATAACGGGGAACCTTTATATCAGTGCCCTCTTACCTTACTGTATTCACTGCCCCCTCAGACTGGCCTTGCTATGCTGTTACTGACCACCACTCAGGTGCACCGTGCAGGGCTCAGTCAGATGGTCCTCTCTGGGCTCCGGCTTGATGGCTCTCATTTCATCCTATATTACACTACGAGACTGTGAGGACATGAAAAAAGACATGGTCAGAGACCGTGCAGCCATAATACAATAGATGGTCAGATCCTGCAGAAATACTACAGGAGATGGTCAGAGAGTGTGTGGACATGATACATGAGATAGTCAGAGACTGCAGAGATACTAGAGGAGATGGTCAGAGACTGCAGAAATACTAGAGGAGACGGTCAGAGACTGCAGACATACTAGAGGAGAGGGTCAGAGACTGCAGACATACTAGAGGAGACAGTCAGAGACTGCAGACATACTAGAGGAGACGGTCAAAGACTGCAGACATGCTAGAGGAGACAGTCAGAGACTGCAGACATATTAGAGGAGACAGTCAGAGACTGCAGACATACTAGAGGAGACGGTCAGAGAACGCAGACATACTAGAGGAGACAGTCAGAGACTGCAGACATACTAGAGGAGACGATTAGAGACTGCAGAAGTGATACAAGAGATGGTCAGAGACTGCATACATGATACAAGAGATGGTCAGAGACTGCATACATGACACAAGAGATGGTCATAGACTGCATACCTGATACAAGAGATGGTTAGGGACTGCATACATGATACAAGAGATGGTCAGAGAGTGTGCATACATGATACAGGAGATGGTCAGAGAGTGTGCATACATGATACAGGAGATGGTCAGAGACTGCATACATGATACAAGAGATGGCCAGAGACTACATACATGATACAAAAGATGGTCAGAGGCTGCATACATTATACAAGAGATGGTCAGAGGCTGCATACATTATACAAGAGATGGTCAGAGGCTGCATACATTATACAAGAGATGGTCAGAGGCTGCATACATTACACAAGAGATGGTCAGAGGCTAAATACAAGAGATTGTCATAGACTGCATACCTGATACAAGAGATTGTCATAGACTGCATACCTGATACAAGAGATGGTCAGAGACTGCAGACATACCACAGGAGATGGTCAGAGACTGCATATATGATACAAGAGATGATCAGAGAGTGTGCGGACATGATACAGGAGATGGTCAGAGACTGCAGACATGATACAGGAGATGGTCAGAGACTGCAGACAAAATACAGGAGATGGTCAGAGACTGCAGACATGATGCAGGAGATGATCAGAGACTGCAGACATGATAAAGGAGATGGTCAGAGACTGCAGACATGATACAGGAGATGGTCAGAGACTGCAGAAATACTACAGGAGATGGTCAGAGACTGCAGAAATACTACAGGAGATGGTCAGAGACTGCAAACATGATACAAGAGATGGTCAGAGAGTGTGCGGACATGATACAGGAGATGGTCAGAGACTGCAGAAATACTACAGGAGATAGTCAGAGACTGCATACCTGATACAGGAGATGGTCAGAGACTGCATACCTGATACAGGAGATGGTCAGAGACTGCAGACCTGATACAGGAGACGGGCAGAGACTGCAGACACACTACAGGAGATGGGGGCAGAGACTGCATACATGATACAAGAGATGGTCAGAGACTGCAGAAATACTACAGGAGATGGTCAGAGACTGCAGAAATACCACAGGAGATGGTCAGAGACTGCAGAGATACTACAGGAGATGGTCAGAGACTGCATACATGATACAAGAGATGGTCAGAGAGTGTGCGGACATGATACAGGAGATGGTCAGAGACTGCAGACATACTACAGGAGATGGTCAGAGACTGCATACATGATACAAGAGATGGTCAGAGAGTGTGCGGACATGATACAGGAGATGGTCAGAGACTGCAGAAATACTTCAGGAGATGGTCAGCGACTGCATACCTGATACAGGAGATGGTCATAGACTGCATACCAGATACAGGAGATGGGCAGGGACTGCAGACATACTACAGGAGATGGGCAGAGACTGCAGACATACTACAGGAGATGGGCGTAGAGCGTGCAGACATAATTGGGCTGAAATTGCACCCGGGTCACATGTGCATTGCACAGAACGCACAGCGTGTTCCTGTGTTTTTACTTTGCTGCACTAACATGCCTGGAAGGGGGGCACTAGTTTGGGCACCTGGAGCAATTGTGCACATCACTTGTGGGGTGCCAAGGGCCACCCCCTCTGTGGTAGACAGCATTTCTTTGATTGGGGGGGAGAGGATATGTGCTAAGAGGGGTGGATTTCATATCCAAGCCCCCTTCTAGCACAAGTCCTAAAGTGCCCCCTAAAACATATCCTCTCCCCCCAAATAACTCAAAGTGAACTGTAGGCTTGTTCCCCCCTCCTCTGGAAACTCATTTGCATTAGTCCAGGCAGTCTCAGATGAGCAGCTTTGTCTCGGCAGCGTGGTGAGCCTCCTCCTCCCCCTCCTTCTCTGTGTACACAGGAAACATCACACAGCAGGAGAAGGAGGGGCAGGTTCGGTTCACTCCACGGCACTCTGCAATGATTGTGTGTGTGTCAGGCAGCCGGGGACTGCGGGGAGAGATGTCGGCTGACTCGGCTCTCTTGGAAGTAAAAAGTGGAGCTTGCGGGCAGCGTGCGGGAACGAAAATATCCCACACAAGCTGCGGGCATTCCATGACTTTGATTTGCTGGGAAAGGGTGAGGTACAGGCAAATTAGGCAGCAGCGGGGCCCCTGGTATTTGTGAGGCCTAAGGCGGTTGCCTAATTTGCCTAATTAGAGAGCCGCCTCTGCCTACAGGTCCCTATAGCTACAGTCATACAAGTGGAGACAGAGCACTACTCCCGGGGAAGGAATACTCTGCCTACCACAGGTCTTCATCTGTTGTTCCACGGTGGGGATGGACAGCCGTCACATCCCAGGTTTCCTAAGAGAGGACAAAACATACACACAGTCTATCTATAGACTAACTAAACAGCATTCACTATGTAGAGGGGGGTTATCATCCTCCACTTGGTGAATAAACGCACACATTTTTTTTTTTAAATGTATGAGATATGGCATGAAGTCTTCTGCTTTTACTGTCACTCCCTCAAAAGGAATCTAATTCCCCGTACACATGACCGGTTTTGCCGTCAGAATAAACTCTGATGGTTTTTCCGACGGAGTTCCGACGGAATTCCGCTCAAGCTGTCTTGCATACACATGATCACACCAAATTCCGACCGTCCAAAACGATGTGACGTACACCATGTATGTCGGGACTAGAAAAAGTTAGTTCAAGAGCCAGTGTGCCACCCTTTGGGCTCCTTCTGCTAATCTCGTGTTTATCTCGTGTTAGTAGAAGTTTGTTCGTTTTACCAGACCGAGCGATTCCATCTTGTACTTGCTTCAGAGCATGCGTCGTTTTTGGTCCGTTGGAACAGCATACAGACGAGCGGTTTTACCGCTGTTTAAAACATGTTCTATAGCTAAGTAGAGTAAGGGTAATCAAAGCCCCACTACTAGGCTACCCTTTTTTACACTTCCCGCTGGAATCTTGAGAGTCAGGGTAACTCTTTAATTTTCCCTTTTCCCGGCAGGACATTTGGGGCCTTGATGACCCATTGCCTGTAAGTGGGTGCCCTGGTCTGGGTAGTGGAAGGCTGATTTGTGAAGATCCTGCTGGTTTGTGCTGGGGTCCATGCTGGGGACTGTGGTTCCTCCAGTGCATCAGATGGGGTATCAACAGATGGGGAATCTCCGGTCTCCCATTCTTCCTCACTGGAGCCCTCCTCAGGGAGGACCAGGAAAACAACTTCTCCACTGATCCGAACCTCTCCAACACTCTGGGTGAACCCCAATCTATGACCCAGCCCTCACTCACCTCATCCAGCTCACCTGAAGGTACTCCCTCCTGCAGCATGGGCTCCCTCCAGATGTTCACAGCAAGGGTCTTACTTGGAGCCGGCTCTTCAGGGATATCAACCGAAGGCCGCACACTGACTCCTTCAGCCTCCAGGCCCCAGGCCAGGCCACGGGTCTCCAAAGCAGTCACTTCTCCTCCTATGTCCCGGAACTCTGTGGTAGACGCACCTGTCGGATGCTCCTCTCCATCATTGGCAAGTGATCCTTGGCCCTCTCCGGCCCTCCGAATATCCTGCAACTGCAGCGTGCATAGTCCTGTGAGTGGGTGGATGGTGCAGTATCTCAATTCCCGATGCACCGGACCTAAGCGGGTTAGTGGCTCCCCACAGTGACCACACCGAGCCCAGGCGTTGACTCCGATTGTAGGTAGATGGCACCTGGAACATAGCATGCATAGCTGCTCCACTCTTCCGATCACTCCCAAGGC
Organism: Aquarana catesbeiana; assembly: GCF_042186555.1. NCBI lineage: Eukaryota > Metazoa > Chordata > Amphibia > Anura > Ranidae > Aquarana > Aquarana catesbeiana. Next base: position 131,443,092 of record NC_133329.1, read on the forward strand.
GAGTCCCCCACAAAGTTCCAATTGGATGCCAGTATCAACCAGCACCCGGTCCTGCATTTTAGGTTTTCGCTGTACAGTGGGCATCCTCCAATCATCCTCCGCCATCTTCCTCCACCTCGAGTCTGGTGCATAGCACGCTGAGTTCTTTTCTGTCCTCCACTGGGGCGTGACTCCGCCCACATGCTTGTTGGTTCAGCGTGTGAGGAACTGTAAGCAGACTTCAGGCAGTGTGTGCTGTAGTGACACCTGGTGGCAGGCACTGAAGAATTGCAGGCACTATCCAGGATTAGTTTTAAAACTGCGTCACAGAGCTGGAACTGAAAATAGGCAAACTGTACAGCGATCACCATTAACATAGTAAAGTCTCTCCTGTGATATCCTACTGTGTGGGACTGACCGTGCAACATCCCGTCAAAGACACCCCCTCGTTGCCTTCCATTACTAGGGGCAAAAGCAGATACCCACAACTCCTTTTACTGTGTTAAGCAGGATTAATAAAGTCAAGATTTCTTCTCTTCAATGCAGTGAACAATGCCTGCGCCATGCAGAGCGCTGTACATATTTGTAATCCGGAGCGCAATCGCTCACTGTGGTTGCCACGGGTGATAGCACAAGCTTACAGTGACTGGTTGCAGGGCTTTTCACAGTAACGAGTGTCCATTGAAACAACTGTGTGCAGGGGCGTGATCGCAGGGCTGATCCTGGACGGTCGCTATGGACAATGACACTTAGCGACACTTCTGAACTTGGTTGCTATGGACAACGGCATGTGGCAAAAGTCAATTTAAGAGCAAACATAGTCTCTTCCCTAGTTGTACCCCAAAACTTGACAAAACATGCAAAGTCTCCCCTTGGCTTTAGTGGTTGCTAGGGGCAACGGCCAGCAGGTTAACCGTGAAGGCAGATCTTGGTGGGACCTCCAAATGTAGCCATGGTGTTGCAGCTAATAACAAACAATCCACCAAATCACCCCACTGCCAGACTTCATACATCACTTCCAGAGACAATGAACAGTCTTTTGCAAGCTTTGTTTTTGTTGTTTTTATTGGTGGTACAACTTGAATAGGGATTAGGAATATGGGATGCCCATAGGATAAGTTATTGCCATCATATTTAAGGATTTAGTACATTCTGAATAAAGTTAGAGCCAGAAGATTGAATGTGCAAATTGAATTAAGTACAAATCTCCTCCTGCATCTCCATGCAGACTGTTGCCCCTCCTGGGGCTCCACCCCCGCAGACTATTCCATCTAAGAGATCCCAGCCATCCGACCATGTGGCCTGAGGCCTGCAGAACCTCTCGCTGGAGGTCCAGTGGGTTAAAAGCACATCTTCTAGAAAATATGGACTACTGTTCCCAGCCAGCCCAACTTGCAAATCATGTGCCTGCAGGCAGCATCGACTTGACACAGATCCCCACAGTCTCTTTTCTGCTTCAGGACTCCCCATCATCCACTGTGTGTATTGATGAAGACTCGTGTACTAGCAGAGTTCCCTCACAGACTCCTCAGCACTTCCAGCCCTTGGCACCTCCAGCCCCATGGTGGTAACACTCACCAACCTTCCAACAGCCCTGAGTCCTTGATGAGGAACTTTGACTGGACCATGCATACCGACAGTTTCACCTGCCCCTCTGCTCCAGGAGTTCCCTGCCATCCGACCGTGTGGTGGAAGAGACATTGCCAATGACCGTGTAGAGGCAATTTTCCCTCACAGCTCTCCCCGGGCCTTCTCCTGCGATCGGCGCACCCCCCCAGATGGGGATGGCCTCCTGCGACTGTCTAACATGCCATTTCTCACTTCTCCCAGCCGACTCTGACCCTCCAGTCGAAAATCACCTCAGCTTATATATGAGGCCCCCCCCTGCCAATACCGATTGCATAGTTGCCAACATTGTAAAAAAAAATTTCAGGACACTTTTTGGCTGTAGGCGGAGTTTTATTATAATTAGGGGCAGGGCGTGCGTTTGTAGGCGTGGCATAGGGAAGAAATAAAACTGTGAAGCGCGCCACGGTGGAAAAATTGGCGTGGTTTACATGAAACAGTGGGCGTGTCTTAAATGGGTGTGGCTCAAAGGAGAGTGAGTCTGAGATGAATGAGGGATGGAGAGGGAAAGGGGGAAAGGGGGGGACAGGGATGGAGGGACAGCAGCACCAGATCCTACACAACAATAGAAATATGTGTATTCTAGAAAGTTTAACAATCAGCAGATAAAGATACTCCAAACACCTGGTGTTAGCACTTCTATCATCCCGGCACCATGGTTGTTATGATGTCAGGATGATTGAAGTGCATTATTTCTATTATTACATTGTAATATAGAATGAAATCATTCAACTTACCATAATGCCGAATCAGTGGGATCCCTAAGCGTGTCACCTGCCACGTCGCCTGCCACCAGCAGAGTCCGTCCTTGCTTCAGGTGCCCCCAGCAGAGTCCATCCTTGCACCAGGTGTCCCCAGCAGAGTCCGTCCTTGCAACAGGTGTCCCTAGCAGAGTCCGTCCTTGCATCAGGTGCCCCCAGCAGAGTCCGTCTTTGCATCAGGTGCCCCCAGCAGAGTCCATCCTTGCATCAGGTGCCCCCAGAAGAGTCCGTCCTTGCATCAGGTGCCCCCAGCAGAGTCCGTCCTTGCATCAGGTACCCCCAGCAGAGTCCCTCCTTGCATCAGGTGCCCCCAGCAGAGTCAGTCCTTACACCACTGTTCCCAGCCTCAGTCCTTACATCAGTGTCCCAGGCAGAGCCATAGTTACCCCCCCTGTACATAGTTACCCCTCTCCCCCTAGTTACCCCCCTGTACATTGTTACCCCCCTGTGCATAGTTAACCCCCCTGTACATAGTAACCCCCCCCGTGCATTGTTATCCCCCCTGTACATAGTATCCCCCCTGTGCCTAGTGCATAGTTTCCCCCCTCGTGCATAGTTACCCCCCTGTACATAGTAACCCCACCTGTACATAGTAACCCCCCTGTACATAGTAACCCCCCTGTACATAGTTAACCCCCCTCCTGTACATAGTTAACCCCCCTCCTGTACATAGGTAACCCCCCTCCTGTACATAGTTAACCCCCCCATACATAGTTAACCCCCCCTCCTGTGCATAGTTAACCTCCCCTCCTGTACATAGTTAACCCCCCTCCTGTACATAGTTAACCCCCCTCCTGTACATAATTAACCCCCCCTTCTGTATATAGTTAAAACCCCCTCCTGTACATGGTTAATGCCCCCCCTCCTGTACATAGTTAACCCCCTCCTGTACATAGTTAACCCCCCTCCTGTACATTACAGTTACATCGATGCCTGGGAACCTTTACACTGAGAGGGACAAGAGAGAGCAGAAGAAACTCCATGAGCGTCCGGGACCGTGTGTTCAGTGGAGAGGGGAGGGGCCGATCTGTGCAGCTAACCCCAGCTTCAGCATTGTGAAGAGAGAAGCCGATTCATTGGCTGCACGGATCAAGCCCCCTCCCCTCTCCACTGAACACAAGGGGAACAATCTAGCGGCGGCGACGGTGGCCATTTTGTTGGAGCCAGCTGCTGCAAAAGCAAACATTCCCGATTTCCCTGGACAAAAAAGGCAAAATCCTGAATCGGGACGGCCTCCGATCGGGACGAGGGTCCCAAAATCGGGACGAGGGTCCCAAAATCGGGATTGTCCTGGGAAAATTGGGACTGTTGGCAACTATGCGACTGGGGATTGGACAGGGCTCACACACAAGCTGCCTGCCACTCCAGTTCCAGGCCCAGCTCCTTTTCTAGAACATTCTCCTCAGAAACAGGGGAGGCGCCTCAAAACTGATGTGCAGGTGGTCATACCCACTGCTACTCTGACCACTCCCAGTCCCCAGATCAAAACAGACAGGCCTAGCATGCAGCATAGGCCTGCCTAAATTTGCCTGTGCTGGCTAACCTAGTAAAATAAACCTTACTAGCACCTACCTATTGGTAGAGGGTGCTACATATATAAAGTCAATAGGACTCGAACTTGAAAAATCAAAAGTGCCCATTTTGAAGGCTTATATGCAAGTTAATGGCTGTAAAAAGGGTAGGGGGGCCCAGGAACTGCCTGTGGGACATGTCTCAATGTGATTTTTTTAAAAAGGATTGTTTTTAAAGGAGCAGTGATTTTAATAATGCTTAAAGTGAAACAATAAAAATGAAAAATTCCTTTAACCAGTTCTCGATTGGCTCACGTAGATAAACTGGGCACAATGGCATTGTTGCGCGAAACCACGTACGGGTACGGGTCTCCTTTAAGAGCCGCCAGAGGGCACGCGCGTGCCGCTGCACGGCGGGGGACCCAATGCGCATGGCCAGCGGGCGCGATTTACTAAATAGGTAACTTCTGATGAAGGCAATTGGTTCCACTAGATTTTAGTTAGGGGTATCAGAGTAAAGGGGGCTGAATACAAATGCACGCCGCACTTTTCAGATATTTATTTGTAAAACATTTTGAAAACCATTTATCATTTTTCTTCAACTTCACAATTATGTGCCACTTTATGTTGGTCTATCACATAAAGTTACAAAATATAAAATACATTTACGTTTTTGGTTGTAACATGACAAAATTTGGAAAATTTCAAGGGGTATGAATACTTTTTCAAGGCACTGTATATAAAGAAAAAAAGATTACCTGCAAGCTTTCTTTATTTTGTAAACAAAATTGGGTAGCCAGTCTGTATGATGAGGCCACATTTTAGTGCACTTAGAACAAGATTAGGGATTTTTTGGATAAATTCTGGTCTCCCTTTGGCAGACTTTGGATGGAAATAACACATTTTTACACCACAGTGAGCAAGCTTTATGTGAAGAAGCCAAATTATAGTATTCTCAGGCCCAAGTTCATGGGGGGAACATGCCTGTCAATTTGTTTATTGTTTGTTTATCAGTGTTCTCCCCTCTCTGTAGGCTCATGTTACTCCCTTCCTCAACCTCAGAACCAACATTAGAATCAAGTAATGCCTGTCCATATCGTCATATAGAAAGTGGCTGACGCTGTGTTCAAATAATTCATCTGACTCCTCCATGCATGATGCTGGGGCTATGGCAGGAGTAGCTGTGGACAAGGAGGCAGAATAAGCCACTCTGGCAGCTGTGGTGGACTGCAGACTAGTTTCAGCTTGGGTGATATAGGATGAGCAGGATGAGGATGGTTTAGTAAGCCAGTCCACCACCTCCTCTGCATGCTGTGGCTGGATAGTACAGGCAACATCATTAAACAGAGAAAAATGTACCCTGCCTGAGGACAGATCACATCCACCTTTGCCTGTGGACACAGATGCTGCTGACCCCCTCATAGTGGCATGGGAACGTCTGCCTCTCCTTGTTGGCCTCCCAGACATGATGGGGGGTGCTTATTACCCAAATTTAATAGATGCTGGGAAACATGTAATTGGAAGCACTTTATTCAATGAAAAGTGGTGTTTAGTGCACTTTAAATCGAGGACTGCTGCTGACAGAAATGTAAAAACTATTAAAAAAAATAAAAAAATAAAAAAATAAAAAAGAGATCCTACACATGCTGCGTACACACGATCGGACATTCCGACAACAAAATCCTGGATTTATTTCCGACGAATGTTGGCTCAAACTTGTCTTGCATACACAAGGTCACACAAATGTCAGAAATTCCAAACCTCAAGAATGCGGTGACGTACAACACGTACAACGAGACGATAAAAATGAAGTTCAATAGCCAGTGCGGCTCTTCTGCTTGATTCCGAGCATGCATGGAATTTTGTGCATCGGAATTGTGTACCCACAGTCGGAATTTCCGACAACGAATTTTGTTATCGGAAAATTTGAGAACCAGCTCTCAAATTTTTGTTGTCGGAAATTCCGACAAAAAATTTCCCATGGAGCCTACACACAACAAGCTCCCATGGAACATTTGTTGTCGGCAGGGCTTTTTTTCTGGCGAAACGCACCGGAACTGCGTTCCGCCACCTATTGTCAGGCATTCTGTCTGTAAACAAACTTCCTAATCTCTGTATAGCCTGCGCCCAGCCTCCCGCAGAGGGAACACAGATAAACCTCTGTACAGCTGAGCTGTGTAGTCTAGGGTGCCCACATGTCCCGGATTGCCCGGGATTGTCCCTTATTTCAGATCTTTGTCCCGTGTCCCGGGCACCTTCATTCCGGGACAATACAATGTCCCGGAATGAAAAAAAAAAAACACACCGCCGGCACCAGTCCGACTCCGCTACCCTTCTAATCATTATACACTGTGTAACAGTAACACACATATCATATGCCTAACTGGTTACTAGGCTAGGGCCACCCGCCCCGCGTCTAGCAACCAGTGATGTCAGCTGACACCGTCCGTCACGTGGGCAGTCAGTGCAGTGGGCACCCGCACCCTACGGCTGAGCAGCGTGCCTCCGAGAGAGAGAGCAGCCGCCAGCCTGGCCCAGGCAGCCACACTTACTTACTAGCCTGTGCCCAGTCAGTACCAGTCCCGGGGGCCGCCGACTACTCCAGCAGCCGGTGCAGCAGCACATTGCCAGCAGCGCAGCCCGACTCCGAGCTGCCCGACTTCGACTTCTCCAGTCTCCACAGTTCAATTTCTCTCCTGAGCCTCATCCGAGTCCTCCCTCCCTCCCGCCCACGAGGTCTGTGAGTTTGCCGTCCGCCAGACAAACTTGACAAAATTCCAGGTTAGTGTAACTTACATTTATTTGTTACAGTGAGCAATGCATGCTCCCCCTCCATTTTTCTGCTGTTCCTCACTCCCCCTCAGATCTGCTGCTGCTGTCCCCCACCCCCCTCAGTTCTGCTGCTGTCCCCCCCAATCCCCCTCAGATCTGCTGCTGTCCCTCACTCCCCCTCAGTTCTGCTGCTGTCCCCCCCACTCCCCCTCAGTTCTGCTGCTGTGCCCCACTCCCCCCTCAGTTCTGCTGCTGTCCCCCACCCCCTCAGTTCTGCTGCTGTCCCCCCCACTCCCCCTCAGATCTGCTGCTGTCCCCCCCACTCCCCCTCAGATCTGCTGCTGTCCCCCCCACTCTCCCTCAGATCTGCTGCTGTCCCCCCACTCCCCCTCAGATCTGCTGCTGCCCCCCCACTCCCCCTCAGATCTGCTGCTGTCCCCCCCCACTCCCCCTCAGATCTGCTGCTGTCCCCCCCACCCCCCCAATTCTGCTGCTGTCCCCCCCACTCCCCCTCAGATCTGCTGCTGTCCCCCCACTCCCCCTCAGATCTGCTGCTGTCCCCCCCACTCTCCCTCAGATCTGCTGCTGTCCCCCCACTCCCCCTCAATTCTGCTGCTGTCCCCCACTCCCCCTCAGATCTGCTGCTGTCCCCCCCACTCCCCCCCCAATTCTGCTGCTGTCCCCCCCACTCCCCCTCAGATCTGCTGCTGTCCCCCCACTCCCCCTCAGATCTGCTGCTGTCCCCCCACTCTCCCTCAGATCTGCTGCTGTCCCCCCACTCCCCCTCAATTCTGCTGCTGTCCCCCTCTCCCCCTCATTTCTGCTGCTGTCCCCCCCCATCTTTCCTCCGTGTCCCCCTCCGTTCTGCTGCTGTCCCCCTCCGTTCTTCCTCTGTGTCCCCCTCCATTCTGCTGCTGTCCCCCTCCGTCCTCCGTTACATTGCATACCAGGGGGAAGTGCCAGGGAGGCCGATCCAGGACTGGAGCATCCCAATAAGTACGCTCCATTCAGTGACATTGGTGAAACCAGTCAGGGACCAGCACTGCTGGAGCTGAGGGACTCTCCTAGCTGCCGGGGGAAGAACTCCTCCAGTGAGAGTGGGGGGGCAGCAAAGGGAAAGGAAAGACAGATTCTGGTGGTAGGGGACTCAATTCTTAGAAGGACAGAGAGGGCAATCTGTAACCAAGACCTGAAGCGCCGAACAGTATGTTGTCTACCGGGCGCTCGGGTTCGGCACATCACGGATCTTGTGGACAGATTACTGGGAGGGGCTGGAGAAGACCCGGCTGTCATTGTGCACGTTGGCACCAATGACAAAGTCAGAGGCAGATGGAGTGTCCTAAAGAACGATTTTAGGGACTTGGGAGCTAAATTGAGGAAAAGGACCTCCAAGGTAGTATTCTCAGGAATACTACCGGTACATCGAGCCACACCAGAAAGGAAGAGGGAAGTAAACAAGTGGCTGAAGAGCTGGTGTAGTAAGGAGGGGTTTGGGTTCCTGGAGGACTGGGCCGACTTCTCAGTCGGTAACCGGTACTATAGAAGGGATGGACTGCACCTAAATGAGGAGGGTGCAGATCTGCTGGGAATGAAGGATGGCCAAAAAGTTAGAGGGGTTTTTAAACTAGGCGATGGGAGGGAGGGTCCAGAGGCAGAGATAGCCAGCGCGGAAGATATTCCAGAGGGTAGTATTGGGGGCATTAGTGGTAGGTTAACCAAAGCACAAAAACACAAGGTGAGTATAGTAGCAAGTCCTAGTTGCAATCTCGAAACACCCAATACAAGGACAATATGCGACCGGTCTAAATTATGTGGCATGTTCACCAATGCCAGGAGCATGGCGGACAAGATGGGTGAACTAGAGATACTGTTGTACGAGGAGGATTTGGATTTTGTGGGAATTTCAGAGACCTGGTTCAACAGCTCTCATGATTGGCTGGCAAACATTCAAGGGTATACCCTATACCGCAAGGATAGAGAGGGTAAAAAAGGGGGAGGGGTATGCCTATATATCAAGAATAACGTACAAGTGAATGTGAGAGATGACATCACTGAGGGAGCTAGAGAGGAGGTGGAATCCTTATGGGTAGAGCTCCAAAGGGATGAAGCTAAGGGGAAAATAATACTGGGAGTATGCTATAGGCCCCCTAACCTGAGGGAGGAAGTGGAGACGGATCTCCTATCACAAATTGGATTAGCAGCAAGGATGGGAAGTGTTATCATAATGGGGGATTTTAATTATCCAGACATAGACTGGGCGGAGGGAACCGCGCATTCATTTAAGGCTCGCCAGTTCCTTAACCGGTTCAATACCGGGCAATTTCACCCCCTTCCTTCCCAGGCCAAATTTTAGTTTTCAGCGCTGTCGCACTTTGAACGTCAATTGCGCGGTCGTGCGACGTTGTACCCAAAAAAAATTGACGTCCTTTTTTCACCACAAATAGAGCTTTCTTTTGGTGGTATTTGATCGCCTCTGCGGTTTTTATTTTTTTTCTCAAATAACATTTTATTAAGTGTATTATCAATACAAAATAAAGAAGCATGAAAAAATCACATAAAATATCCAGTATGACCGCTTACAATATTAGACTGGCAATCAGTACAGTGTAGCTGTTAATAATTCCCCTGGGAAACAAAGAAATAAATGGAAGCTTATTTCTGGTATTAAAGTGTAGCACATTCTTCCATAATGATATGGGGAAAAACTAAGGGGTGAAGTCCCCCAGAGAGAGAGGGTCCTGGATACCATTATTAGTGCAGGTTTAGGGGGGATAAAAATAAAAAAGGATAAAAGGGGGGAAAAAGGGGGAAAGAGAGAAAGAAGTAAAGAAAAGTAGTAAGCCATCCGCCTAGAATTGTTACCTGGTCATGTTGTGTCCTCCCGGAGGTGCCATGTTTCCCAAACTCTGCGGTTTTTATTTTTTGCGCTATAAACAAAAGAAGAGCGACAATTTTGAAAAAAACACAATATTTTTTACTTTTTGCTATAATAAATATCCCAATTTTTTTTTTAAAAAACAAATTTTTTCCTCAGTTTCGGCCGATACGTATTCTTCTACATATTTTTGGTAAAAAAAAAATCGCAATAAGCGTATATTGATTGGTTTGCGCAAAAGTTATAGCATCTACAAAATAGGGGATAGATTTATGGCATTTTAAAAAAAAAAAAAAATTTATTTATTTTTTTAGCGGCGATCGCGATTTTTTTTCGTGACTGCGACATTATGGCGGACACATCGGACACTTTTGACACATTTTTGGGACCGTTCACATTTATACAGCGATCAATGCTATACAATTGCATTGATTACTGTGTAAATGTGACAGGCAGTGAAGGGGTTAACCACTAGGGGGCGGGGAGGGGTTAATGTGTTTCCTAGGGAGTGATTACTAACTGAAGGGGGAGGGGACGCTCAAGGGGAGGAGACCGATCAGTGTTCCTCCGTTCTGGGAACACAGATCGCTCTCCTCAGAGCTGACAGGCTGTGGATCTGTGTGTTTACACACACAGATCCACATGCCGGCCCGGTTAACAGGCAATCGCGGGTGCCCAGCGGACATCGCGGCCGCCGGGCACACGCACCGGGTCCCGAGGAACGCGGCGGGCGCGCGCTCCCGGCGGCGCGTGCGCGCCCCCTAGGCGGCCGGGAATCCCAGGACGTCATATGACGTCCACCCAGGATGGGAGATCCCATCCCAGGACGTCATATGACTATGGGCAGGTAGGGAAGTGGTTAATGTCTTGCAGGACAATTTTATGGGTCAGATGGTAGATGCACCAACTAGAAATAAAACATTACTGGATCTACTGATTACCAACAATACAGACATGATCACGGATGTGGAAATACGGGGCAATTTAGGTAACAGCGATCACAGGTCAATTAGTTTCAGTATAAATCACACAAATAGGAAACATAAAGGGAATACAAAGACACTGAATTTCAAAAGAGCCAACTTCCCTAAACTACAAACCTTGCTAAAAGGCATAAATTGGGATAAAATATTAGGAACAAAGAATACGGAGGAGAGATGGGTTTGCTTTAAGAGCATATTAAATAAGGGCATTAGCCAATGTATCCCATTGGGTAATAAATTTAAAAGAGCGAACAAAAGTCCAGGATGGCTTAACTCAAATGTAAAAATGCATATAAAAGCAAAGGAGAAGGCCTTCAAAAAATACAAGGTTGAGGGATCATCCTCAGCATTCAGACTTTTTAAAGAATGCAACAGGAAATGTAAGGGTGCAATTAGGACAGCTAAGATAGAACATGAAAGACACATAGCGGAGGAGAGCAAAAAAAATCCCAAGAAATTCTTTAAGTATGTAAACAGTAAAAAAGGGAGGACAGACCATATTGGCCCCATAAAGAATGAGGAAGGACATCTGGTTACAAAGGATGGGGAAATGGCGAAGGTATTGAATTTATTCTTCTCCTCAGTCTTCACGAGTGAATCGGGGGGCTTCAGTAACCAAAACTGCAGTGTTTATCCTCATGGCACAACACAGGAAGCACCTCCATGGTTAACAGAGGACTGAATTAAAATTAGACTTAAGAAACTTAACATTAATAAATCACCGGGACCAGATGGCTTGCATCCAAGGGTACTTAGGGAACTCAGTCAAGTGATTGCCAGACCGTTGTTCCTAATTTTTACAGATAGTCTACTGACTGGAATGGTACCAGCTGATTGGAGAAAAGCCAATGTAGCACCAATATTTAAAAAGGGCCCAAAATACATCCCTGGGAATTACAGACCAGTTAGCCTAACATCAATAGTATGTAAACTCTTGGAGGGGATGATAAGGGACAATATACAAGATTTTAGTAATAAGAACGGTATCATTAGCAGTAATCAGCATTCTGATTACTGCTAATGATACCGTTCTTATTACTAAAATTTACTTATTACTATACAATACCGTTCTTACTGTATAGGATGGAAAAGGACCTGGGGGTCCTAGTAGATGATAGGCTCAGCAATGGCAGGCAATGCCAAGCTGCTGCTAACAAAGCAAACAGAATATTGGCATGCATTAAAAGGGGGATCAACTCCAGAGATAAAATGATAATTCTCCCGCTCTACAAGACTCTGGTCCGGCCGCACCTAGAGTATGCAGTCCAGTTCTAGGCACCAGTCCTCAGGAAGGATGTACTGGAAATGGAGCGAGTACAAAGAAGGGCAACAAAGCTAATAAAGGGTCTGGAGGATCTTAGTTATGAGGAAAGGTTGCGAGCACTGAACTTATTCTCTCTGGAGAAGAGACGCTTGAGAGGGGATACGATTTCAATTTACAAAGACTGGTGACCTGTCTAAACTGGTTACCACTGTTTGCTTCTTTTTTCCAAAAATTGGCAAAAAAAAGTATCAAAAACCATCTTTTTTGGGCGGGCGTGCGCGGTGGGGGGGGTGGGGGATGTCCCTGAATGGCAGTTTGGAAATGTGGTCACCCTAGTACCAGTCCCGGGGGCCGCCGACTACTCCAGCAGCCGGTGCAGCAGCACATTGCCAGCAGCGCCCGAGCTGCCTGACTTCAACTTCTCCAGTCTCCACAGTTCAACTTCTCTCCTGAGCCTCATCCGAGTCCTCCCTCCCTCCCGCCCACGAGGTCTGTGAGTTTGCCGTCCGCCAGACAAACTTGACAAAATTCCAGGTTAGTGTAACTTACATTTACTTGTTACAGTGAGCAATGCATGCTCCCCCTCCGTTTTGCTGCTGTCCCCCCCCACTCACACTCAGATCTGCTGCTGCTGTCCCCCACTACCCCTCAGATCTGCTGCTGCTGTCCCCCACTCCCCCTCAGATCTGCTGCTGCTATCCCCCACTCCACCTCAGATCTGCTGGTGCTGTCCCCCACTCCCCCTCAGATCTGCTGCTGTCCCCCACTCCCCTCCGTTGTGCTGCTGTCCCCCACTCCCCTCCGTTCTGCTGCTGTCCCCCCCAATCCCCCTCAGATCTGCTGCTGCTGTCCCCCACTCCCCCTCAGATCTGCTGCTGCTGTCCCCCACTCCCCCTCAGATCTGCTGCTGCTGTCCCCCACCCCCCTCAGTTCTGCTGCTGCTGTCCCCCACTCCCCCTCAGATCTGCTGCTGCTGTCCCCCACTCCCCCTCAGATCTGCTGCTGCTGTCCCCCACTCCCCCTCAGATCTGCTGCTGCTGTCCCCCACTCCCCCTCAGATCTGCTGCTGTCCCCTACTCCCCTCCGTTCTGCTGCTGTCCCCCACTCCCCTCCGTTCTGCTGCTGTCCCCCCCAATCCCCCTCAGATCTGCTGTTGTCCCCCCCACTCCCCCTCAGATCTGCTGCTGCTGTCCCCCACTCCCCCTCAGATCTGCTGCTGCTGTCCCCCACTCCCCCTAAGATCTGCTGCTGCTGTTCCTTACTCCCCCTCAGATCTGCTGCTGCTGTCCCCCACCCCCCTCAGATCTGTTGCTGTCCCCCCCAATCCCCCTCAGATCTGCTGTTGTCCCCCCCACTCCCCCTCAGATCTGCTGCTGCTGTCCCCCACTCCCCCTCAGATCTGCTGCTGCTGTTCCTCACTCCCCCTCAGATCTGCTGCTGCTGTCCCCCACCCCCCTCAGATCTGCTGCTGTCCCCCACTCCCCCTCAGTTCTGCTGCTGTCCCCTCCACTCACCCTCAGTTCTGCTGCTGTGCCCCACTCCCCCTCAGATCTGCTGCTGTCCCCCCCACTCCCCCTCAGATCTGCTGCTGTCCCCCACTCCCCCTCAGTTCTGCTGCTGTCCCCTCCACTCCCCCTCAGATCTGCTGCTGCTGTCCCCCACTCCCCCTCAGATCTGCTGCTGCTGTTCCTCACTCCCCCTCAGATCTGCTGCTGCTGTCCCCTACCCCCCTCAGATCTGCTGCTGTCCCCCACTCCCCCTCAGTTCTGCTGCTGTCCCCTCCACTCACCCTCAGTTCTGCTGCTGTGCCCCACTCCCCCTCAGATCTGCTGCTGTCCCCCCCACTCCCCCTCAGATCTGCTGCTGTCCCCCACTCCCCCTCAGTTCTGCTGCTGTCCCCTCCACTCCCCCTCAGATCTGCTGCTGTCCCCCCCACTTCCCCTCAGATCTGCTGCTGTCCCCCCCACTCCCCCTCAGATCTGCTGCTGCTCCCCCACTCCCCCTCAGATCTGCTGCTGTCCCCCCCACTCCCCCTCAGATCTGCTGCTGTCCCCCCCACTCCCCCTCAATTCTGCTGCTGTCCCCCCCACTCCCCCTCAGATCTGCTGCTGCCCCCCCCACTCTCCCTCAGATCTGCTGCTGTCCCCCCCACTCCCCCTCAGATCTGCTGCTGTCCCCCCCACTCTCCCTCAAATCTGCTGCTGTCCCCCCAACTCCCCCTCATTTCTGCTGCTGTCCCCCTCCATCTTTCCTCCGTGTCCCCCTCCTTTCTGCTGCTGTCCCCCTCCGTTCTTCCTCCGTGTCCCCCTCCATTCTGCTGCTGTCCCCCTCTGTTCTCCGTCACATTGCATACCACCTGTCTAAACTGGTTACCACTGTTTGCTTCTTTTTTCCAAAAATTGGCAAAAAAAAGTATCAAAAAACATCTTTTTTGGGCGGGCGCGCGGTGGGGGGGGGGGGGGGGATGACCCTGAATGGCAGTTTGGAAATGTGGTCACCCTAGTGTAGTCCCGTGCATCTCCTCCGCCCCGCCCCACCCTGCAGATGATCCATGATCTTTGCTTCCCTGCTGAGACAGAGTGTGACAGTGGTGATAGGTTAGTAATGTGATCTCAGGGAGGGGGTGTGGCCAGCCTGGTCAGTGCTGTGCATGCCATGCAGACATGGTAAGTCACTAAAGTCAATGTGTGTGCTGCATTGTGCTGCTGTAGATAGATTTAGATTGGTTTGTGGAGTGGACTGTCTGTATTTAATCTCCCAGATGAGACATCATACACCTGACACTGTCAAGCTAACATAATGGAGTTACATTGTGGAGAGGGAGGAGGATGTTTTTGGGTGAAGATGAGTTACATTGTGGAGAGCCTCTTCACAATGTAACTCTCATCTCCACCCAGAATCATCCTTATTCCTCTCCATCATCCTCATCCCCACCCGGATCATCCATCCCTCTCCATCATCCTCGTCCCCACCCCGGATCATCCATCCCTCTCCATCATCCTCATCCCCATCCTGGATCATCCATCCCTCTCTATCATCCCCATCCCGGATCATCCATCCCTCTCCCTCATCCCCACCCCGGATCATCCATCCCTCTCCAACATCCTCATCCCCACCCCGGATCATCCATCCCTCTCCCTCATCCCCACCCCGGATCATCCGTCCCTCTCCATCATCCCCACAATGGATCATCCATCCCTCTCCCTCATCCCCACACAGGATCATCCATCCCTCTCCATCATCCTCATCCCCACCCCGGATCATCCATCCCTCTCCATCATCCCCACCCCGGATCATCCATCCCTCTCCATCATCTCCCCTGGATCATCCATCCCTCTCCCTCATCCTCATCCCCACCCCGGATCATCCATCCCTCTCCATCATCAACCCCCCCTGGATCATCCATCCCTCTCCATCATCCTCATCCTCACCCCGGATCATCCATCCCTCTCCATCATCCCCACCCCGGATTATCCATCCCTCTCCATCATCCCTATCCTGGATCATCCATCCCTCTCCATCATCCCCACCCCGGATCATCCATCCCTCTCCCTCATCCCCACCCTGGATCATCCATCCCTCTCCCTCATCCCCACCCCGGATCATCCGTCCCTCTCCATCATCCCCAACCCGGATCATCCATCCCTCTCCCTCATCCCCACACAGGATCATCCATCCCTCTCCATCATCCTCATCCCCACCCCGGATCATCCATCCCTCTCCATCATCCCCACCCCGGATCATCCATCCCTCTCCATCATCCCCCCCCTGGATCATCCATCCCTCATCCTCATCCCCACCCCGGATCATCCATCCCTCTCCATCATCAACCCCCCCTGGATCATCCATCCCTCTCCATCATCCTCATCCCCACCCCGGATCATCCATCCCTCTCCATCATCCCCACCCCGGATTATCCATCCCGCTCCATCATCCCTATCCTGGATCATCCATCTCTCTCCCTCATCCCCACCCCGGATCATCCATCCCTCTCCCTCATCCCCACCCCGGATCATCCGTCCCTCTCCATAATCCTCATCCCCACCTCTGGATCATCCATCCCTCTCCATAATCCTCATCCCCACCCCGGATCATCCATCCCTCTCCCTCATCCCCACCCCGGATCATCCATCCCTCTCCATCATCAACCCCCCCCCTGGATCATCCATCCCTCTCCATCATCCTCATCCCCATCCCGGATCATCCATCCCTCTCCATCATCCCCACCCCGGATTATCCATCTCTCTCCATCATCCCTACCCCGGATCATCCATCCCTCATCCCCACCCCGGATCATCCATCCCTCTCCATCATCCCCACCCCGGATCATCCATCCCTCTCCCTCATCCCCACCCCGGATCATCCATCCCTCTCCCTCATCCCCACCCCGGATCATCCGTCCCTCTCCATCATCCCCAACCCGGATCATCCATCCCTCTCCCTCATCCCCACACAGGATCATCCATCCCTCTCCATCATCCTCATCCCCACCCCGGATCATCCATCCCTCTCCATCATCCCCACCCCGGATCATCCATCCCTCTCCATCATCCCCCCCCTGGATCATCCATCCCTCATCCTCATCCCCACCCCGGATCATCCATCCCTCTCCATCATCAACCCCCCCTGGATCATCCATCCCTCTCCATCATCCTCATCCCCACCCCGGATCATCCATCCCTCTCCATCATCCCCACCCCGGATTATCCATCCCTCTCCATCATCCCTATCCTGGATCATCCATCTCTCTCCCTCATCCCCACCCCGGATCATCCATCCCTCTCCCTCATCCCCACCCCGGATCATCCATCCCTCTCCCTCATCCCCACCCCGGATCATCCATCCCTCTCCCTCATCCCCACCCCGGATCATCCGTCCCTCTCCATAATCCTCATCCCCACCTCTGGATCATCCATCCCTCTCCATAATCCTCATCCCCACCCCGGATCATCCATCCCTCTCCCTCATCCCCACCCCGGATCATCCATCCCTCTCCATCATCAACCCCCCCCCCCCTGGATCATCCATCCCTCTCCATCATCCTCATCCCCATCCCGGATCATCCATCCCTCTCCATCATCCCCACCCCGGATTATCCATCCCTCTCCATCATCCCTACCCCGGATCATCCATCCCTCATCCCCACCCCGGATCATCCATCCCTCTCCATCATTCCCACTGTGGTTCATCCATCCCTCTCCCTCATCCCCACCCTGGATCATCCATCCCTTTCCATCATCCCCACCCCGGATCATCCATCCCTCTCCCTCATCCCCACCCCAGATCATCCATCCCTCTCCCTCATCCCCACCCCAGATCATCCATCCCTCTCCCTCATCCCCACCCAGGATCATCCATCCCTCTTCCTCATCCCCACCCCAGGTCATCCATCCTTCTCCCTCATCCCCACCCCGGATCATCCATCCCTCTCCATCATCCCCACTCCGGATCATCCATCCCTCTCCATCATCCCCACCCTGGATCATCCATCCCTCTTCATCATCCTCACCCCCACCCCGGATCATCCATCCCTCTCCATCATCCTCATCCCCACACAGAATCACCAATCCCTCTCTTGGAGAGGGAGGCAAATGATTCTGGGTGGGGATGAGGATGAGAGTTACATTGTGGAGAAGGATGCAGATGATGACTCAGTGGGATGGTCAATGGGCGGATTCGGTAGGACAGCCAGTGGGTGTGCCCTGGGGAATGTTGGGGGCCCAGGCATAAAGCTGTGTAAGGGGCCCTAAAATTTCTGATGGCTGCCCTGCCTCCTCCTGCTGCGCACTGCCCAGGGATTGAACGGAGCTTGTGAGAGCGGAAGGTGGAGTAATCTGTACTCCGCGGCTCTGCCCCGCCCCTCAGTGCTGTGTGGGAGATCGGATTGGCGCCATGTGTCGGATGTAGATAGTGATGGTAAGTAGCCTGTCAGGCGGTCTTCCTCCTACACCTCCTCACTAGCCCCAGGTGTGTTGTAAAAAAAATTAATGCTCAATGGGGTTGTGCTGTGTGGTCTCCTGACTGGGTTGGGCAGTCTCTTTTCCTGGGCACTCTTTGCTGGGCAGTCTCTTTCCCTGGGCACTCTTTGCTGGGCAGTCTCTTTCCTGGGCACTCTTTGCTGGGCAGACTCTTTGCTGGACTAATCTGGGTGGTCTCTTTGCTGGACTAAATATTTTACAGCGCACACATACAAGAATGACATTTCCTGCAGTGCTAGTTAAAAACACCTGAACACATTCAAAAAATACGGGGGTTTGGTCACACTATATGGTCATATAGTGCTAAGCCCACTTACTGCGACAAAGTACCCCGAATTAGTGGGTCCTACACTAGTAATAGAATGGAAGATCCTTTGTCTCAACCAGGGGAGCTGAACTCCTCTATGTGGGAGAACTGAAAGGGATACATCCTAATCACTGGTGGCCACTAAATAGGAGGTAATGAGGAGGGGGAGGGGTGCTCCAGCCCAAAAGACCAGGTCAGGGCCTATTACAAAA
Source organism: Aquarana catesbeiana (assembly GCF_042186555.1). NCBI lineage: Eukaryota > Metazoa > Chordata > Amphibia > Anura > Ranidae > Aquarana > Aquarana catesbeiana. The sequence goes on from NC_133329.1 coordinate 131,461,360, forward strand.
TACAAGAACATATTTGGGGGGCACACCATACAATGCGTTTAAATTCAAGATGGTGCTGCTATAAGACCTACAAACAGTACAAAATATTTTACAGCGCACACATACAAGAATGACATTTCCTGCAGGGCTAGTTAAAAACCCTGCAGGAAATGTCATTCTTGTATGTGTGCGCTGTAAAATATTTTGTACTGTTTGTAGGTCTTATAGCAGCACCATCTTGAATTTAAACGCATTGTATGGTGTGCCCCCCAAATATGTTCTTGTCTTTGCTGGACTAATCTGCGCGGTCTCTTTGTTGGGCTGGGCGGTCTCTTTGCTGGGCAGTCTCTTGCCCTGGGCACTGTTTGCTGGGCAGTCTCTTTCCTGGGCAGTCTCTTTCCTGGGCATTCTTGACTGGGCAGTCTTTTTGCTGGACTAATCTGGGCAGTCTCTTTACTGGGCAGTCTTTTTGCTGGACTATATCTGGGCGGTCTCTTTACTGGGCAGTCTTTTTGCTGGACTAATCTGGGCAGTCTCTTTACTGGGCAGTCTTTTTGCTGGACTATATCTGGGCGGTCTCTTTGCTGGACTAATCTGGGCGGTCTTTTTGATGACAGTCTCTTTGCTGGGCTGAGCGGTCTCTTTACTGGACTATGCTGGGTGGCCTTTTTGCTGGCGGTCTCTTTGCTGGGAATGTCTCTTTGCTGCACATTTGGGAATGTCTCTTTGCTCAATATATGAGGATGTATGCTTTGGTTCATGTGAGTCGCAGGCCTAAGCTGGGCAGTCTTTTTGCTGGACTAAGTTGGACGGTCTCTTTGCTGGACAGTCTCTTTGCTGGGCTGGACGGTCTCTTTGCTGGGTAGTCTCTTTGCTGGACTAGATGGTCTCTTCACTGGGTAGTCTCTTTGCTGGACTGGATGGTCTCTTTGCTGGGTAGTCTCTTTGCTGGACTGGACAGTCTCTTTGCTGGGTAGTCTTTTTGCTGGGCTGGACTAAGCTGGGTGGTCTCTTTGCTGGACTGGATGGTCTCTTTGCTGGACTGTACCTGTCTCTTTGCTGCACATTTGGGAATGTCTCTGTGCCACACATGTGGGAATGTCTGTGCTGCACATGAGGGAATCTCTTTACTGCACATTTGGGAATGTCTCTTTGCCGCACATTTGGGAATGTCTCTTCGTGGTCGTCATGCTGCTACTGATGTCAGAAGCAAGGAGAGAAGCAAAGAAGATGCATATGACAAGAACGCTGAAATCATCTGGAAATGTCTCTGAGCTTACTTTTGGTAGTATTCCAATTTTTTTGCACATTTTACTGCATTGCTTTTATTTAATTCCATACAATTACTTTTATAGCCCCCCCAAATTTTACTTGCATCCCTGTTCTCTAAAGGGGTGGTCCTAGGGGTGGGTAGGGGAGTGGCCAGCGGAGGGGGGGGGGTGAGTTCCACCACCTTTTCTCTGAGAAAAAAAAGCCCTGGTTGTCGGAATGTCCGATCATGTGTACGCGGCATTAATGAGGTAATAACGCAGCAAACAACATTTTGTTATTTTACTTATGCATTTGGTTTTGTGGGCTTTCCTAATTGTGACCCAGATCACATCAATAGGGATTCTAATTGAGTGTCATTACTGCATCTCTGGAGCTCAGCCACAGTGATCTTTGGGTTCTTCTTTACTTCTCTCACCAAGGCTCTTCTCCCCTAATAGCTCAGTTTGGCCGGGCGGCCAGCTCTAGGAAGGGTTCTGTTTGTCCCAAACGTCTTCCATTTAAGGATTATGGAGGCCACTGTACTCTTAGGAACCTTAAGTGCAGCAGAAATTTTTTGTAACCTTGGCCAGATCTATGCCTTGCCACAATTCTGTTTTTGAGCTCTTCAGGCAGTTCCTTTGACCTCATGATTCTCATTTGCTCTGACATGCACTGTGAGCTGTAAGGTCTTATATAGACAGGTGTGTGGCTTTCCTAATCAAGTCCAATCAGTATAATCAAACACAGCTCAACTCAAATGAAGGTGTAGGACCATCTCAAGGATGATCAGAAGAAATGGACAGCACCTGAGTTAAATATATGAGTGTCACAGCAAAGGCTCTGAATACTTAGGACCATGTGATATTTCAGTTTTTCTTTTTTAATAAATCTGCAAAAATGTCAACAATTCTGTGTTTTTCTGTCAATATGGGGTGCTGTGTGTGCATTAATGAGGAAAAAAATGATTTTAGCAAATGGCTGCAATATAACAAAGAGTGAAAAATTTCAGGAGGTCTGAATACTTTCCGTCCCCACTGTATGTTTGGGAAGGGGATTTGTTAGCTGAGGAAGTTCTTTTATCCATTTGTTGTCTTGTGTCATTTTGTCAATTTTTGACCTATAATAAAATTGTTATACTTTCTTATTACAAGCATTGTTTAGTAGTGCAGATTTTTGCATATGGATTGTTTCTACAATTTTTATATATTCTTCCATCATAATCAACAGTCACGTTAACATATATATGTGTGTGTGTGTGTGCGTGTGTGTGTGTATATGTATATGTGTATATATATATATATATATATATATATATATATGTATATGTATATGTGTGTTTTGAACTGAGCTTCATCGAAACGTTGAAATAAAAAAACGCTGCTGTTTTAATCTGTCTTCTTTGCAAGACCCGTGACTGCCATTATACTAGTTAGATTTGTAAATCTATATGTAGTATATGTCATCCCCCTTAATAAAAATAGCCATTATAAGGCATATATATAGAGTGCAGAGGTCAGGACTAAACAATGTACTGCTCTTTACATTGGTGATTAGTTTGGAAAAACACCCTGTTATATTAGTGGTCAGTAGTAAAAAAAATTGCCAACTTACATGGTCAGTGAGAAGAGGGGGGGTTATTCGCTTTTTTATATATGGGCCACTTGGTTAGGATACTGATCCAAAAGGCGTATTCTGGGATGAACTTTGTCACATCCATTTCCTCTCGGGTTGGGAGTGCATCCCCCACTCATCACCATAATGCTGTACTATTAATGGCATGTAATCTTGTCAAAATTAGTACCTATACGGACAAGTAGTTTATGTGGGATCAGAAGGAGAATGTATTCATGCTAATATTAAACTTCCCATTACTACAAATTATTTCAAATGTATACACGGTATATGTACTAAGATATTTGTGATTTTTTAAATGTTTTTTAAGTAAATAGATTTTTTTTCAACCTTCTGTTTACAATTATTGGCAAGTTAAACATCCCATTATTTCCTCTCTCTGTGTACTTGGATTGGGATGTGGAATACATCAATCATTCCAACTGTCTAACAAGGTCTTATTCTTTTCTATTATGTAGTCTGCAGTCAATAAATAGACTATTCTGGCAGAGGCTGTTGGAAAAGCATCATATTAAATCCTTGGCTAAGCTTCTTTATTATTGGTTAATAAAGAAAGGCTGTTTGTTTTCCTCTGCAATGCATAACTTGTAATACTAACTACAATACCAGATAAATAAGCTGTATCAGAAGACATTGGTGAACCCAAAGATTCTCTTACATGCTGTGCCATGATGCTTATTGACAGAGAGGTACACAACGTTTGGGCAGATCAAAACATGACATTGGAGAAGGTCAATGTGTTTCAGTATAATGTGGTCAGATAATTTGGTGGGGCCACCTTAATCTTCATATTACGTTTTGCAAAGTGGGGTTAAATGGGTTCAGAAATCTTAAACAAACTATGGTATGTTTGGCTATGTTTGGGTAGTGGAAAGGGTGAGAGGGGCAGGGGTGAACATACAATAGATTACCGTATATGTAATTCAATAGAAAAGGGACACTGCAAAAGAACAGTTTGGTCCTCTTTGGTTCTCAGTCATATTGACGTTGTACCATCTGGCCAGATTTTGCATCAGTTACTTATGTCCTACTTACTGTACTGCATGCAAACACACCAGCAGTGCCCATGCTTTTTCTGCTACTTGGCCCATCTTATAATTTACAGTTTCATTTTTTAAAGCTGGGCTCTCATGAGGAGAAGTAACATGATCTTTAAAATGGAAGTAAAGTAAATTTTTCCATTATTTGCTGACAGGCAGGGTATTTATGGTAGAAGAGATTATCGGCCTCTTCTAGCATAAATGCATCCTCCTGCCTGTCAGCCATCATATACACTGAGCCACGCACGCAGCGAACATTTACGGCTCCGATCTGTGCCACAGCGATGTGATTCCAGTTCACATGCGCGGAAGTGACATCATCATGGCCCAGCCTATCAAACGGCTGAAGGCTCAGTACCCGAAAGGCAGACCGAGCAGAGATGGAAGCTCCAGGGACCTGCCTGATCTATCCCACCGCATCACTGGAGGGCACTATTTGACAGGTAAGTCTGCCATAATGTACTAATATGCTGTACATAACCCACCTGGGGACCCTGAAAAGAAAATTTTATAGTCGTAGTTAACTACCGCTTTAAGGAAATTGACACTACTTACCCAATCATGAGAAAGGACATCTGTTGTTAAGGTGTGAAAGCAATTCTTTAGTGGTAGCTGATGAGGCATGGTGTTGTTTATGGTAGAGAAACAAAGTCAGCAAGAGACACGTGCCACACTGCTCCAAAGGGCTCAAAAATAATCCTACATTTGCGGAAGATAGGACATCTTCGGCAAGTAACGGGGATCAATATAGAGAGTCAGGAAGCTTAAGGCTTCCTTTCCCCACATGTCAGTTTGGTGCCACTTGAACTAGCTAGCGCAATAAAAAATAACTGTGATTGGTACTGATGGGTCGTGGGGTTTCTCCCTCATCCCGTAAATACAGTATATACACTATATTGCCTCTATTGCATTTTATAAAAGTTGTTGCCAGCTCCCATCTTGGGAGAACGCTTCTATATTTTTTGGTTTACAGTCATCATGGACAGTCTTTCCCACTGGAAAAATATAAGATTATGACTTTTTACATCTTTTAGGTGAGACCATTATCATTAATTTTACATTAGTCCACTAGAGGTAATTGTTACTAATTGTTACTATGGATTTAGGTTAATGGCCCTTTTATAGTATACTTCACAGAGTATTGCCCTGTACACACGGTCGGACATTCCGACAACAAAATCCATGGATTTTTTCCGACGGATGTTGGCTCAAACTTGTCTTGCATACACACGGTCACACAAAGTTGTCGGAAAATCCGATTGTTCTGAACGTGGTGACGTAAAACACGTACGTCGGGACTATAAACGGGGCAGTAGCCAATAGCTTCATCTCTTAATTTATTCTGAGCATGCGTGGCACTTTGTGCGTCGGATTTGTGTACACGATCGGAAATTCCGACAACGGATTTTGATGTCGGAAAATTTTATAGCAAGCTCTCAAACTTTGTGTGTCGGAAATTCCTATGGAAAATGTGTGATGGAGCCTACACATGGTCGGAATTTCCGACAACAAGGTCCTATCACACATTTTCCATCGGAAAATACTATCGTGTGTACAGGGCATTACTGTTTGAGGGGGACTCCTGGTGATCCTTGTGTCTTACCCCTGTATAACCTTGTGGGACTTCTGGCAATCTTTTTGACCTTCCTTTTTAAGTGCAGACTGACCTCATGTCTGTACCGAATCTCTGCTATATAAACTATTCATGTCAACAATGTATACCTTAAAGTGAAATGTATTACCTATATCTTTTTGTTGTAGAAATAAGGGTTTAATTCTGTATATCAAATGGGTCTTAAAAACTACTTATGGGTTTATCTTCCTCATAAATTATGCTCAATGTATTCTAATCGGATGACTTGACCCCTAGTGAGTGTGGGTCAAATAAAGCTTAATTCCAAAAAGCATATGTGTCTTGTCTTAATTCCTGCTGTTTCCACAGCATTAAACCAAAAAACAAAACAAAAAACAAAAAGACCAATATAATGTATAATATTCAGACCCACTTTCAATAATAAATCAATAATTCATTGTGTTCAGTATATCAGTGATTTTGTGTCAAACTTCACCCAGTGTTTTTCCCTTCACTCCCCATCTCCATCTCCATATACTCTTACCTGGTACAAAAAATATTCTAGTCATATATACAGTATAACATACAAAAATAAGAAAATATATATAAAAAAAAAACAACAAAAAGCTCAATAGTGTAGCAATAACTCTCGTGGCGCTGCTGGTTTAAAGCGGGCTGTTACCTTCACTCTCGATACCTCTGTTTCACCGTCACCGGGTCTAGGGTTCCGTTGAGTTTACCTCTGGACGATATAAGCACCAAACACTTGAGTAGGTTTTCCAATGCTTTAATGAACCAATAAAAGGAAGTAGCAGGAAAGAGGTAGAAGGAAAGCTGCAGGGAAGCTCAAATACCTTTCCTTAGTATTCTTTAGAACATTTCTCTGGAATTGATCACTTGTAGTTGGAAGCGCTCCCCTTGTGGGATTCAATCTTTGCCCGCCTGGATAGACCTCTCTCACTTGTCTAGAAGCCAGCACGTAGCACGAACTAAAGTCTCTGCCACAGACTTGTTTGAAGTAAAACCCGTACGATCCTCTGCCACAGGATGTATTGGTTTGTGATGAATGTCAGACACAGTACCTGAACCTTTAAGCCAACCCAGCAGTACTATACTGTAAGATTACTTCAGGATGCGTCCTCCAACCGAGTCACCAGGCCCCTCTCCAGACCAGCACTCTGCATGATCCTTCCATGACGGGTCCTCCCCTGGGATCTCCTCGGTTGTCCAGCTCCTTCACTCAGGATAGACAGCTCAGGACCATTCCTCTCCTGCTGTGGTAGGCCCCAGACAGGCTTCTGGGCCCACCCACTCTTAACACATACCTGTCGGCCAGGAGGACCAGCAGGTGGCTGAAAAACGAACCCTAAAACATGGCGTCTGACCCATAAATACCCTCTCCCAGAATGCAACTTGGAGGACCACCTCCACCGAGTTATCTCCGGGACAGAGGAGCACTCATCCGCTTCAATGCGTTGCTCTTCCAACACCAGCCCATGGTGACAACGACACCCACCGGCACAATGTGGAACTACACGCAACGTCAGCCAAGCTGGAACAGAGGCAAATCTAACTTCCTCTAATAAGCGACCCACTAGATTTACCTATCAGCGGTAGATTAAAATCTACCAGCGCTACATTGTCTATTCCACCAATAAATGCAAATCATTCAATATGTGTCCACATTAAATTTGTGAATATCAGTGCAACCCAAAAATCCCCTGTGTTTATGCTATCATGCAGCTAATCCCAAATGCTAAATAACCTTGCCAAACAGAATGCCCACACACCCAAGGGCTAAACAAAACAGGACAGAATCAATTTCCACATACAAAAATAAGAATGGCACTAACAGTGCAGCAAATTTACAGCTAAAATATTTGTTTTGCATTTAAAAGCTTACATGTACAGTAAGCAATATGCTAGTTTCAAAAATGGCAAATCGTGCACTTTTGGTTCCAGGTTTGATATCACTTCCTGACTTCACTCACTTCTAGTTTTGTCCATAAGACTTTATGCTAACCAAAGTCTTACATCCTAACTAACATCACTGGTCCTGGTGGCATCACTTCCTTTGTTATTACCTTCACCTGGCATGTCATTTTTAATACCATTTGTTGGGTTCTGTGGTCATGTGTAGGAAACCTGGACATCAAAAATTCTTTCAATCTGATGCTTAATCCTACCTTAAATTCAGTGGTATTTTAAGGGAGCCCACCAGGGGTAACTCTATTGCAATTTTTGACAGAGAAATGTATAAAATTTGCACTGATCACAACAGTGGCAGCAAGTGGTATTACATTTGCTGTGAAATACACAGGAGGGTTCAGGCAGGACATGGGCTATTAATTACAGGGCTCAACTTTCTTAAATGGGAAGGAGGGACAATTTTCAGAGCTTTTTTTCCTGCAAAAGATGTACACATTTCATCACTATCTCATAGTTTGTATATGTTACTGTTTATGTTAAAATGTTATCTTGGTGGTTTTGCATCAGTTATTTTTTGGTAAAGGTAAACTTCAGCTATACTAAAGAATTAACTTGCAGTCTGACCCTCTCATTTTGCAAGTTTTCATTACTTTTTTACACTATTTTATGATATTAACACACAGATTTCATGAGAGCACCCCCTTTTGGGATGTAACATCATATTTAGAACCTTAAAGCCAGGTTCACATATGTGTGAATTGGATGCGGTTTTCACCACATCCAATACGCATGACATGCGAGTTTGACTGGCTCTCAATGAAGCCGGTTCACACATGTCCGGGGCGGTCGAGGTGCAAATTCCAATAGGGTCATGTGCGTTTTTGGGTCTGGTTCAGGTGCGAATTCAAGCAAAAATTCAGACCTGAATCGCATCTGAACCGTTGAACAGGAATGCACCGGACCGCCAGCTGGAAACTGCAGCCTCACATATGTGAACACGGCCTAATTGCATGAAGACTGAACTAAAAAAACATAGTGGCATTTCTGGGTACACAGAAATATGTCCTTACAAATATCTTTGTTAAAGCTTATTATGAATGAGCTAAAGGTACCTGGGTTCAGTTCAAAGTGGGTTTGCACAACATGACTAAACTTTGGGTGCCGAATCCAGACCCAAATGAAGTCAATTAGAGCCAAATATTAAAAAAAGTAATGGCCATTTTCAAGGCTAATAGCCAAGTTAACAAACAAATGGCAATGGGGTCTGTACACTGCCCTAGGGAATATTTACCAAAAAAAACCCTTTAAAAAGTTCTGTTTTGCGAGGAGCAGCATTTTTAAGAATGCTCTAAGGTCAACATTAAAAATAAAAAATACCTTTAAATAAGATGACTGTGGGGTGCCCTGAACTGGTCTGGGAAGCATCATGGGATCGGACCATCCATTGCACTCACACACAAATAAATGGATGGGGATCTGTTCCCCATCCATCTAGCACAGTGGTCATCAACCCTGTCCTCAGGGCCCACTAACAGGCCAGGTTTGCAAGATAACTTAAAAACATCACAGGTGATATCATTTGCTGCTCAGTGATTGCAGAATTCTAGTCTTCATCTCCCCAAAGTAATACATAAAACCTGACCTGTTAGTGGGCCCTGAGGACAGGGTTGATGACCACTGATCTAGCGGATCAGATCGGATGGCCGTCGGGTGGTTTGTTTAAATCTAACTGCCCATAGAGGACAGTAGGCTGTGTCTGTGTCTGCTTTGCATAAGCTGATCGGACACAGACAAGCCATCCGCCTAGGGTTGCCACCTCATCCCTTTAAACCCGAACACATATTAATTACACAAGTTTTGTGGCTGATTAAGGTGGCAATTAAACTCACTTGGTGCCTTATCTGCATTTAATTAGCCTCAGAACCTGTGTAATTCAAAGGTGTTTGGGTTTAAAGGGATGAGGTGGCAACTCTACATCTGCCTGCTCATTGGCGCTCAGCAGACAGATTACCCGCTGAGCAGGTGGACTCCTTGTGGCATCTGCCCCATGGTAAAGGGACCTTAGATGAAAGTCTGATATAGATGTTACTGGGGGAGCTCCACACCAAACAAATTGTACCCCCTGCTGTACCCACCCTCCTGAACCATACCACGCCACTTGCCCTTAACATAGGGTTGCTACCTTGCCGGGGGCCATCCTCCTGGTGAAGTAACTTGTCCCTTTGTTGATGAGGACAAGTGCTTCTTCCCCACAGCCCTGCCCCAGTGATTGTGTGGGTCTGGGGCAGGAGGCTTAATAATAAGGGGGCCCCCAGATACCTTCCCTGTCCATGTGTACATAGTTCCTGTAATCATTCATGAACAAGAAAAATAAACAGTAAATAATGCCACTTACAGATTTTTTTGTACAATATGTTTTTATTTAAGAAAAAAATGAAAGGTCCGGATGTGAGCCTAGGAGGACGTGAAAACGAAGAGCTCCGCTTATCCTAGATAAAATCCGCAGCCATCCTGTCCACTGCACACCCTGGTGAGCCTCCAAAACTGCCCTGTCTGTCCCTGGGCATCCCCTGCCTCAGCACCAGCCAGTATCTTGGAGCCCGGCCGACTGACTGAGGAGCTACACGGAACGCGACCCTCCCCATACACCGAGGACCGGCCGTCATCTTGAGGCCTACGGAGCCTCAAGAGGGCGGCAATCACCCACCTGTAGCAGCATTTCCGGAGGGGGTCGATCGGGTACCCAGCATATGGGGTCCCCGGGAGGTCTCAAATGGCCGGCTTCTCACATTCGCGGCCCGCCACCATCTTGAGGCCTACTGTATCCTCCTCGGCCGGGTGCCGCGATCCGCGGGCAAAACGGCTGTCCCGCACCCTCTTCCCCAGTGTCAACATCCTTGAAGGGGACTGTGTATAAATACAGCACCTGGGGGCTGTCAGCTGGCTCCAACAGGCCTCAGTGGAACACAGAACTGCACCAGTTGGAGGTGTCTGTTGCCCCTGCTTGCAAACCTCCCTCTCTAAACAAGCACAATCTCTTAAAGGAGACACAACCAACACTCTACACTACAATCTGCAAAACCTTAGACCGCCTGCTCAGTGTCCCAGTGCCATTCTGGATCAGTTTAAAGGCCATTAGCAGACATGGAGCAGGCTGCGAATCCATTGGCCTCTCCACCTCCACAGGCGTCACCACAAACAAGTGACACCACTGTTATCCTCGCAGCCATAGAACAGAGTAGAACCTCCTTACTGGTCCGCATCGACCACCTGGCTGAGGAATGTAACCTCATCAGGGCAGACCTGGACAAATTCAGAGGCAGGCTTTCTGAGACTGAGACGCAAATCTCTGCTACAGAGGATCTCACTGCCCGCCATGATGATACCCTTCACACACTGCAGTCCCTGGTGGCTAAATCTGATGACGCAGAAAACCGTCTCCGGAGAGATAATGTCAGGGTCATGGGTCTCCCGGAGGGGGCGGAGGGGGACCGCCTGGCTGAATTTGTGGAAACAATCTTTAAGACACTTCTTAACCTGACTGAGGTCCCCCCAACATACATGGTGGAAAGGGCCCACAGAGTCCCGGCTGGACGGGGCACCCCTGGGGCTCCACCAAGGCCCTTCCTAGTGAGGTTTCTCTACTATAGAGACCGTGATCGTATCCTCCATGAAGCCCGCAAACATCCCACCCTCCCCTTTGAGCATACAGTGGTGCATCTTTATCCTGACTTCTCCGCGGACCTACAAAGATGACGCAAAACCTTCACTGATGTCAGAAGACGACTCGGAGAACACGATATCAAATACTCCATGCTCTACCCAAGTCGCCTGCGAGTCCAACATGGCGGTTCGGTGAAATTCTTTGAATCCCCCGATGAAGCAGACACATGGCTACTATCTTTGCAGTAACTCTGGTGCTTCTTCTCCAATCTACAATCCTGTTGAGGTTGATGTTTTTTTTTTTTTTGTTCCAAGGCCTTTTTTGTTTATATTCCATGGATGTTGGCTTAACCCAGTATATTACAATGGGTGGTGAGTTGCCGCTCTCCTGTGGAGGGGCCATGCACTCATCTATTCAGCTGTTTACCATCCTCCTCCATTCCTGTGACCACCTAGCGGGACTGCCCGGATGCCCTCTGGGCATGTACCTGCATTGAGGGGTACTTGTTGCTCCTGGGGTCTCACAGTGGGTCCCTCCCATGGTGGGTGACTGGTGCGGCTCACTCCCCCCTAATTGGGGCAATGAACTCTCCTGTTCTCACATGATCCTAACCAATTGGAGCTACAGCAAGATAATCAACACACCTTCCTGAGGACAGTGTGCCCGCGTCGGGCATCTATGGAATACCCGGTCTCCTACCGGAGGTGATGAGACGCACGCTCCCTCACCCTCACATGATATTAAAAGTTATGGAATAACTACATGCCTGGTTAGGGCTTCATCTACCACGGCCCTGTGCGCAGGGCTTCCAGGGGTCCAAGTGACCTGAAGGTTCCATTGGTTTGTCTGTTATGGGAAAAAGCCCTACATCGATTTTTTTGGCTTCTTTTTTTGGCCACCAGGCTTGGTTTGTATGGTGTATGGGTAGGGTGTTATTTTTTGGGGGGAGAAGCATTTTTCTGTTTTAAAACCCCTTATGTATGTTCTGCTACTCAAACATTCCGTCAGCTCAAGACTCAAATGACTCTACTAAAAACGGGTATTTTCACATGCAATGGCCAGCTGGTTTCATCCTACTTCTGTTCCCTCCTGACATTTCATGATGGCTAACTCGGATACCGAATCCCTGACCATTCTGTCATGGAATGTCAGGGGGCTCAACTCCAAATATAAAAGATCATTGCTGTTCCAATACAAAAAATGCATAACCCTCACATAGTGTTGTTGCAGGAGACGCACCTGATGGGAAGCAGGGTTCTGGCTCTTTAGAGGCCATGGGTGCAGAGAGCACTCCATGCGACTTATTCCTCATACTCCCGTGGGGTGTCTATTCTGATTAGTTAATGTATACCATGTGTGTTTCAAGATGTTCATTTAGATCCCCAAGGGAAATATATTATGTTAGTGTTAACCATCTACAATGTGAAGTATATTATTGTAAATGTATAGCTGCCTCCTCCTAGTCAGATACAGGTCCTGTACTCGTATGATGAGAGTCTGGCTCCGCATTGCCCAGCCTGCATTCTGTTCATGGGGGACTTTAACGCCACTTTATCACATGACCTTGATAGACCCTCCCCCCAATCCAATTTTAGCCCAGAATTGGGTACCTGGGCTCAAGCCACTGAATTTACCGAGACATGGAGATTGTGGCATCCCCAGGATAGGACATACTCCTGCTTTTCAACTGCCTTTAAAACCTCCTCCCGTATTGACTTGGTTTTTGCCAATGCAGCCCTTTTAAATGACATTCAAGAGGCAAGGTATCTCCCCTCTGGCCTCTCTGACCATAACCCGCTCAAATGGACCATTAGGACCACCAGGTCGTGTAACTGAGCCCTTTGGAGGCTACAACCCCACTGGATCAATAATGAGCCAGTCCATGACAGAGTTTCCCCTCAGCTGCAGGAGTATTGGGCACACAATGAGGCAGCCTCTCTAGAGATGATTTGGGAGGGGCGGGTCCAAGATGGTGAGGTGAGCGGTCGCTTTCTGCTTGAGCTCCGCTGGGCCTTCCGAGATTATCCGGATCCAGGCTGATCACAACCCCTAATCTAAGCCGTTCTTCTCCCTGAATGAGGCGCAGATCATCGCGGACATCCGCCGCCAGGGGTAAAAGGCTCCGATTCCCGTCGTGCCCGGAGGATTATCCATCACCCCACGTGGAGACCCGAGCTACACGAGGCCCGAACACGGCCTCCATGGCTTCCCAAACACCACCCTGGAAGTCCCTGGACCCAGACCTCCCTGGATAGAGGAGGTCATGGCGGCTATAGCGACCTGCCAGTCCATGCTTACAGGCAAAATTGAGGCTGTCCAGCTTGATATGGGCCTAATGCGGCAGGACGTGGACAAATTCCGCTCTCTAGTGACGGAGACAGGACAACGGGTAAGCACTGCGGAGGACCAAATATTCGAACACTCCGCGGCACTCCGGTCTCCAAGGTAAAGGCCCTGGAGTACAGGGCCGAAGATGCAGAAAATAGGAATAGGAGGAATAACCTCCGAATAGTAGGCCTACCTGAGGGGGCGGAGGGGAACCATCCGACTACCTTTGTGGAGGACCTGCTCCGTAACCTGCTGCCGGATGCCCCCTTCTCCCCCCAGTACGTGGTAGAGCAGGCTCATCGGGTTCCTCCCAAGCCGGGACCTCCAGGATCCCCCCCGAGGACTTTCATATTCCGCCTCCTTAATTTTAGGGATAGGGATGGGGCCCTTCGAGCATCACCCTGGGAGATCTGCGTTACCAGAACACGAAACTGCTGCTATTTCCGGATTACTCCATAGAGACGCAGAAACTCAGACGATCCTTCGATCAGGTGAAGGCGACCATGAGATCCAGGAACATCCGCTACAGCGTCCTATTCCCGGCCCGACTACGAGTCCAAGACAGCAAATCCATCCGGCTCTTCAATACTCCCCGGGAGGCCTCTCTCTGGCTGGATTCTCTTCCTCGTCCTTGTGCCTCTCTCCCCCCCCCCCACCCTACCCTGATGTTCTGTTATAATGTCCCCCCCCGGGACCCTATTGCAGCCCGGACTGAGCCTCAGTTTTTGATTCACATGGGAGTTTTGCCTGATGACTCAGCCTCTGCATTTGTCATGCTCTGGGTGCATGGGGGGTGTTGGGGAGTGATCCGGCCGGATCTGAGGGGGGAGGCACTTGGGGAATACTGTTGCACCTTTTGTGCGCCAGGTTACCATCAGTTATCAAACTAAGCGTGTGCCCCTGCTAAAGTCAGGAGAAAGAATCTGTGTCTTCTTCTCAAGACTTTTGTCAAGAGGCCCTAAACATTATACTTTATCTTATGCCTCGGATCATATTGTGCCTTGGATATACCGTGAGGGGATGAAGGTGACTATAAATCATTCCCTTTCTTTCTCTGGAACAGTCCCCTTCCGGCTTGGTTATTGCCTGGCGGAAGCTACGGAGCAAAGTTTAAGAGAGACCGCCTGCACCCTTCTGGTTTTCTGGGGGGTGCAACCTAGCCGCTTGAGCGGGTCCCCTATTTAATGGCTGGATAGCTGTATTGGGTTTTGGGATGCAGACCCTCCTCATGTTCCGAGGGGTGGCTGTTGACCCAACAGGTGCCTTTACATTTTTCTTTGGGTTTTACTTTTGTTACTGGGTCTTTACAAATGTTATTAGTTTAGTTTGGTTTTATTTGAATGATAAAAAGCTTGATTTTTCAGCATTGCATTGCTTTCATTTATGTCTGTCCTGGGTCCGGTGGTCCATCCCAGGAGCCATATACTCTATTAATCCTAATCCCTCTACAGCCCCTCGCTCTTATGTCCTCTCTTAATATTCTCTCATGGAACACCAGGGGGCTGAACTCCCCTGTCAAAAGATCCCTGGTGTTCCAGTTTATCAAAAGTTATAACCCACACATATGTGTGCTCCAAGAAATGCACCAAGTAGAATACTTGCTCTCAAAAAACCATGGGTAGGTTACCACTACCACTCCACACATTCCAGCTTCGCGAGGGGAGTCAGTGTCCTGATAGTGAAGTTCCTTTCCTATTCAACTCCTGGATTTGGCCCTTGACCCAGATGGTAGGTATGTTGTCCTTCATGCGAAGATCCACACGATGACATGGACCATTGTAGGTTTATATTTACCCCCTCCAGCCTCCTTGCTGCTGTCAAACCAAATCACTAGTAAGATGGCTGAGTTTGAGTCTGACAATGTAGTCATCCTGGGAGACTTCAACTTGGCCCCTGACCCTGAAATGGACAGGCTGACGTCAGTGACACCTACGGTCTGACCGATATCTGGAGGTGGAGACACCCCTGTTCTCGAGCATACACGTGTCACTCGGCCTCCCACAAAACATTTTCCTGCATTGACTTGGTTTATGTGGGGAGACCAGTTCTCCCAAGGGTTAAAGACGTACAAATATTACCCAGAGGTATCTCAGATCATGCGCCCCTACTCCTGACACTTGACCTCTCCCTAGGCTCAACCGACAAACTCTGGAGGTTATCCAGATTCTGGATTTCGGACACTGCTGTCGATGCCCAATTTAGAATTGAGTGGAATGGCTATTGGGCGGTTAATCCTGGCACGATGGAGGCCACTGTTGTATGGGGCGCTTTTAAGGCCTCCACAAGAGGTCACTACCAGACCATAATCGTCAAAATATGTGGGGACCTCAGGGCAGATTTGATTAAGGCTGAAGGGGAGGCGGCTTGTGGGGAGGCACTTTTCATTCTTACTCGAGACCCCCAACACTATTCGCAACTGCAGCTCTTGACTAAGGAGGTTACCCGCCTCCACACCTCTCTTACCCAGAAAAAGATGCTAGCACAGGCCCAACGGATTTTTGAGCAGGGGGAGAGCTTTCTAGAGAACTGTTTTGCTTGCGTCTATCTAGCAAGGTTACTCTGTGGTATAAGCAAGGAAGCTGAGATTTCTGCAGTGTGTAAATTGTGCTTTTACTATACAATGATGCAAAACTATTACAATCTTAGGAATACAATACAAGACTGACAGATATCTATAACAAGCAAAAATGCCTAGCAAATGAACAGCCTATGGTCTAACAGTACAAATACACTTAAAAGTTACTTATATTCTGTTACTGTATGTTCGTGATCTCCATTGGCAACGATGCTTCTTGGACACCAGGCAGTGTTCTTGTGTCATGAGTGGCGGCTTCTGATCTTCAAAGCATGATGGTGTGTGTCTGTGTCTCCGTACTCACCCCTTTTATGTGTCAGGCTGTTTGCCATAGTTACCAAACAACAGAAAACATGCCTGTTTACTGTAGCTGTAGAAACAATGGACTGTTGAAAACTGTATCTACGTACCCATTGTCTAATCAAGCCAACACCTGACAGTAATCTAACAGTCATTCTTTCAGTTTGAGAGCTGAAAGAACCTCAGAAAAGTACATTTCTTACTTGTTTACTATAGCTATAGAGACAATAGCCTGTTAATTGAACTGTCAATTGAATACAACAATGATATTTACCCCCATTGTATAAAACAGCATTTGTTTGAGAAATCTACTCAAGCCAAAACCTGACAATATCTCTATGACCAACCACTATTGTGTATTGTTATGTCCCATGTATCGTAAGTCTGATTGATAAAAAAAAAATCATATCGTAACAAACGCAACACATTCCACCCTAGATTTTTTTTTTCTCAGACTACACACAAAATCTCTTCATTACTAAACTCATTCTAAACATTATTTTCCTTGAATGTAACATCTCCCATTTCTGTCACTGAGAAGGTGTTTCAGTCTTTAACTAAAAAAGTTCATTAGAAAGTCCATTCTAAAGTTCTTTAGAAACAAGTCCAGGCTTGTAATACATCAACAGCCTTGCTCTCCACAGCTCTTGTGATCTTCCGTCATTCTTTCCATCATGTAACCACTTTTCTCTGGTCTTCCTATGGATCAAATCGGAGACAGCCTGTGGAGTGGAAACAAAGCGGATTATCTGTTCCTTCTAATAATACATAAACAGTAGATCCAGGCCCTTCAGCTAAAATCTCTCCTCTAAGTGGCTTCTTGCCTGGATATCTGACTAACACTTTGCCCCCTGCCTGTACCCACTTCTGACCCTCCCAAAGAACATCAATAGGGAGGAGAGGAAATATACTGATATTTCTAAGAAGATCACTGCTGTTTATTTTGGAAGGTTTGCTGTTATGTAGCCTCACTTTCCACTCTTGCTGAGAAGTATCCACTAACCAGTCAGAGTCCCAGCCACTGTCTTGAAGCTCATCTGTCAATGCAAATGTAACTTCAAACCTTCCTGCCAGATTCCCTCTCATTCCTAGATAGGCTTCAGCTTCAGATACATCACTCTTGGTTTCTATGTCATGGGAAGCAGTAGCATGGTGTCTGTTAAGCCCTGTTCTTTCAGGAACCTTACATAAATACTGAACTTTGCACTCCAGCTGTGGAATCTGTGCCCCAGCCCCTACCATCCTCTCATATGGTGTGCTTTTGGCTATTGGCCTAGAATTTAACAACATGACTGCCTGTGTGAGGCCCTGATCCCACCCCCTTAGTGTATGTGTGGGTGTAAGTTTGTGTATCTGGTCCTTCAATAGCCCATTGTATCTTTCAATGAAACCAGCTGCCTGTGGATGGTATGGGATGTGGCACAACCAGTACACTCCAGAATCTTTGGCCCACTGCTGTATTGTTGATCCAGTGAAGTGAGAGTCGTTATCACTTTGGACTTATTTGGGACAACCATAAGCAACGACAAGTTTCTGGAGCAGTTGAAGCGTTGCGGCTTGATCTGCACATTTGCAAGGATGAACAAGCATAAGTCCTGAATAGGTATCCACTGCAGTGCAACAATATCTCAGTCCATTGTTTCCCCGGGGCAGGGGACCGATGAAATCGATCTGCCAGATCTCTGCAGGCCTCTCACCCCTCTTAATCGACTCGGTGGAGTACTTTTGCAATGGCCATTGTCGCACTTCTCCACACACTGTACAGTTCCCTATTACAGTCTTTATAATGTCCATGGATATAGGCAATCCTCTCTGCTGTGCCCATTCATATGTTGCTTTCTGCCCCAAATGTCCAGATTACTTGTGGGCCCAGTTGGCCAAGTTCATCAAGACAGGATCAATTGGCACAACAGCCTTCACTTTGGCGATTTCATCTGCAACTCTGTTATAGTTCTCAAAGTCTGGGACTAGGGGCACATGTGCATCAACATGCCCCACTTTTATGGTGCGGGAGTGAGCTTCCTTCCAGATGTAGTCCCAGACATCCTTGCCTCCCCACACCACCTTTCCATTCATTGGACTTCCACGTGGGCATCCAAGTTGTCAGTCCTTTAAAAACCGCCCAGCTGTCAGTGTAGATAGTGACATGGGAAGAAGGATCCTCCTGAAGAGTCATCACCACAGCTTTCAACTCTGCATACTGACTGGACCCTCCAATTTTGGTCTCCTGCAGGACTGTGTCTGTACTTGGGTTGTAGGCTGCTGCTGTCCATTTACATCCAGACGAGGTGACTATGGCTGAACCATCAGTGAACCACGTTGACTCCTTCATGTCTTCTGACAGAGACTCAAAGGGTGGAGCCTCTTGAATGGGGGATGACTGCAGCACAGGAATTTCTTCTTCTGGCCGGGGGCTGGTAAAAGTAACAAGCCCTGCCAACTGTTTTGAAATGTCTCTAACATCCCCAGCTGCAATACCCCCTCTTTCTTGAAGGTACCACTTCCATTTCATCAGTGTCTGGTTCTGGGCTACAGCTGCCCTAGTGGTCAGTCCATTATCTCTCACTCATCCTGCTATTGGCAATGCAGTATGGATAATGACTGTGTCCTTCCCTGTAATGGTCTCTACATGTTGAAGTGCAGTGTAGGCCCCAAACAGGTACTTCTCTAGGGGCGTGTATCTCTTCTGTACCCTTGTCAGTTGTTTGGACCAAAATCCAATGGGTATTGCTCTCAGTCCTTTCTTTTCATTTGGCTGCCACAGACTCCAAGATATGGTACCATTCTGCTCCACTACATCCAGCTGAAATGGTACTCCTTGTCTCAGGGGTCCTAATGCTGCAAAATAGCTTCTTTAGCAGCCAGGAATGCAGTCCACTGCTCTGAACCCCATGAGAAATCAGTCTTTTTTTCTGGTGACATTATATATAGGCCTCAGAATCAGTCCAAGATGTGGGATGAACGATCTCCAGAACCCCACAACTCCAATGAACTTCTGTGCCTCCTTTTTGGTAGTAGGGGGCGACAGCGCCTGGATAGTTTGCACAACTGTCTCTGGAATTTTCCTCTGCGGCCCAGACCACATCATTCCCAGGAATTTCACTTCTGTGGCAGGTCCTTGGACTTTGTCTCTGTTGATAGCCCACCCTCTGTTCTTCAAGTGCTCTATCAGCAGGTGCAGTGCTTTAGTTACATCTTCTTTTGTCCCAGAGATCATGATGTCTTCAATGTAGTGGAACACAGCGACTTTCAAACTCAGGGTACTTAAATCTTGGGCAATCAGTCCATGACAAATGGTTGGAGAATGAACATAGTCTTCAGGAAGCACAGTGAAAGTGTACCGGTGGCCGCCCCACACCATAGCAAACTGGTCTTGACACTCTGGGTCTATTAAAATCGAAAAGAAAGCATTAGCCAGGTCTATCACAGCATTATATTCTCCTGCATCTTTAGCAATTTTATCAACAATTGAGATCATATCTGGTACAGCTGACTTCAATGGAGGTGCCACTTTTTTTAGACCTCTGTAATCCACAGTCATTCTATATGTCCCATCAGGTTTCTTTACTGGGAACACCGGAGACGAGAAAGGACTTACAGAAGGTCTGAGGATCCCTACTCTCAAATATTCTTGAATGGTCTCCCCAATTTCTTTGTAGCCTCCAGGAAGTCTGTACTGCTTGAGACAGACTGGCTTCTCTGGTGGAGGAATGTAGACAGGGATCCATTTCGCATGACCTCTGACCACAGCCTTCACCGCCCTTACCAGTTATGCTTTATCAGGATACCCGAATGTGAATGTACCTCTTTCAGTCTGAATTGACTTACCTTGAAGTACATCCATCCCAAGAATATTTTCGGGAAACTCTGATACCAAAACATTTGTCATAAATCCTGATCCCTTGCCAATAGCCAATTTCACACGTATCCTAACTGCTGGTGTAGTGTGCCCTCCCAAACCTTCTACATGAATCAATTCTCCTTTGTGATGGGAAAGATTTCCTTGCAAAAGTGTAACTTCAGCTCCGCTATCAACCAAAGCCATTACATGTGTAGGAAAAGATGACTTCCCCCACCATACAGTGACAGGTGCATATGGGCGTCGGTCTCCTGCTGTCACTGCCCTCACGGCTATTACAGGAGACTCACCTTCCCTTCATAAAGGATAAGGAACCTCCCAATCCCCTTTTCTGATTTTCTCTAATTCCTTGCCAGGATAAAGGGATTTGGGTTTGGGTTCATGTAGCGCTGACAACTTTTGTTTATAGTCATATGTGTTGTAAAGGTAAAAAGTTGATATAGCACCATCTAGTGGCCAACTATAAAGATACAAGACTTTTATTGTTCATCATTTTGAGAAGTGACATGGAAGTGATTGATTGTTTACTTCTGGACTTAAACTATGACCTACCCACAATGCTCATGGACCAGAGGAGAACTGAACTGCATTGTGGGGAGGATATAAAAGGGCTGGGAGCGGCCATCTTAGCTCTCTTGTTCCTGGGACGCGTGGCCTGCCAGCAGAACTCTGTGGGTGTGTGTGTCCCACAGGGTTGCGGCCTACCTGGTGAAGGAGCAGAGCAGCAGCAAGGATCCTGCCATCAATCACAGTGTGCTGGAGCAGCAGAAGTGATTGTTCCGGAGACCCATGGAGGAGGTAACCGAGGACTCCTGGTCGTTAGTAAACAGAACAACGGGACAGCATGGTTGTGGCTCCACACGGACTAAGGACTGCTGAAACGGAGACCCCCATCTGTCCGGATCCGGTGCGGTGAGAGGGTTAACACCCAGAAGTTTGTTTAACACTACACACATTTAGAGCTGTTACAGAGTGTTGCTGGGACTGATAGTCCCACTGAACAATTGAGTTGGAAAGCATTACATTTACACAGACTTCAATATCCAGAAACTGATACTAGATGTCTGTCTCCTTCAAGTAAGAACACTCAATCAATTTGCTTGATTATAATTACTTTTGTGTATCAACTTGCACTGCGCAACACTCCAGAAGAACTCTCTTGTGGATTACAAATATTAATTTGTGGACAGGACAGGACTATCTCTTTTATTGCAGGGCCCTGCATTTAGTCATAAGGGATAGTGACTTTACTGTTTAAAGCAGGGGGAGCTGCCTAGTACCTATATTGTGGGATATTCGCCTTCCTTTGTCTTTGCGCTTGCTACAGTGTGCTGGAGGTGGGAAGGTGTCCAGAGTTAAGACGATTTCACTTTGAACACTGGTCCCACCTGGAGACTCACCAATAAGAGGATGTTTCAGGAAGGTTCTGTGTGCATGGATATATTGATGTACATTTGCGTATGTGTACAAAGACTGTTGTAAATATTTACTGTACTGTCACACTACATTGGTGTGATAGTATAGTCACTGTAATAACTTTTATATATATACATAATTTTCCAGTAAAAAACCTTTGGTTATCACAGAAGTTTATGTGCAGTGTTGTTTTTCTCCTGCAGGTGGAGTCATAAGCACACAGGTAGAGGTATATATATATATAAGTGTTAGATATATGTATGTATATATTGTGAGCTATAATTGGTATTAGTGTCACTACAACACTGCACTACAGTTGTGTCAAGGGGATTGAGCAAGTTAAGAGGAGTGAAGAGATCAGAGAACAGGCCCGCTTTAAATCAGCAGCTCCACCGTGAGTTATTGCTACATGTGGGGGCTCATCCGGGATAACTGTCTCTCTGAAGTCAAGCACCCCCTTAAGAACCATAGAATGGATCCCCCCACTGTGGCACAGTGGTGTGAGGTGGAAGGCACCCGCTCAGAAGCGAGCATGGCAATGGAGCTCTGGGGAGATGTCTGGGAGAAAGAACACATTAATAGAGTGGTAAAAGCGCTGCCCCAGAACGAAGAGCTAAGGTGGTTGCAGTCAGACCCAATCATGAGACATTCCGCACTTACGCATTATTAGAATGGAGGAAAGAAGTTCCGGAAAACTTCAAGGGGACCAGTGTTGAACTCGCTGATAAGACCAAATTTTATCTGACCCACCCAGGGGAACAAGGGGAGAATCTTACTACCCTCCCACAGATGAGATCAGCGGAAGTCAAGGTTCCATCGCAGTCAGTCCCGGCTGCAATTGAACCAGAACTCCTCACAGCCCTGGGGAACTTTTTGTCCCAATGTCAAAAAAGGAAACCCAACATACTCAGGGACTGGGTATCAAAAACTGGGCATTTTCTCGGGCCGACGGCCTGTACCCAAAGAGGAAGACACCTTTGAGGAGTGGTTGGAACAGGCCACGCAAGCTTTGGATGAGTGGTTCATCCCTGAAACGCACAAAAAACAGCGGATTACTGAGAGTCTGAAAGGGCCTGCTTCCGAGGCTATCCGAAATTTGAAGCTCAGCATACAGAAATGTGTAGCCCAAGACTACTTAAATATCCTGCAAGATGTGTTCGGACGTACTGAAAAGGTCTCCGACCTGATTTATCAACTAGAACACACCTATCAAGAAGCAGGGGAGAAACTGTCAGAATATATGAGACGGTTGGACAAGGTCATTCACCAGATCTTGTTGAAGAAGGGGCTAAATCCTCGTGAGGTGTATGAGATTCGGGCCAAACAAGTTTTAAGAGGTGCCCAGCCTTTGGACCCCATCACGCTCCAGTTAAGAACTCGTCAGGACGGAGGCATATTGAAGTACCCGACCTGATTCGGATTGTGCGGGAAGAAGAAGCTATCCTGGAGAGGAAGGAAAAAATGCAAGAACCGAAACACGTTGTTGGAGTCAGGACAATTAGTGTGATGGATGATGATCCTCAGATTGAGCTCCTTAAGACTCAAGTGGCACAGTTAATGGAGATGATGGCTTTGCTGACCGCAAAATCCCCCATTCCACCCGACGGAGGAACTAAAGAAACTGAAAAGGTGTCAGACTTCACCCTTAGAAGGAAGTCTGGGCTCTGTTTCAATTGTGGAGGGATTGGACATTATGGAAAAGTGTGCCCAAGCCCAAGGGCAGCAGTACAACGCCAAAAGCCGGCGGAAAACTTCAAAGGGCCGCAGTGAAGGAGTCAACAGGGTGCCCTGCAACAGCCGCCAACTCCAATAAAACCCAGACCCGCAAAGTTCTAAGGGTAGGAGAGGGAACGAAGTTGAGTAAGCGCTCATGGAAACGAGGAGCCAAGATGCGCACTAGCAAACAAATTAAGCCAAACACCCACGGTGGGTTCCCTCCCAATCTAGTAGGACCCTCTCCGATCATCCCAATTCAGGTGGAAGGAATCTACGCCAAAGCACTGCTGGATACTGGAGCCCAAGTGACTTTATAATGCGAAGATTTCTATGAGAAGCATCTCAAACATCTGCCCCTGCAAAAGTTGGAAGAATTAGAGATATGGGGCCTGGGTACCCAGAACTTCCCTTATGAGGGGTATATCCCTATCAAACTCACCTTTGACCCGAGTGTAGCTGGAAAGGTGGAGACTTTTGACACCTTGGCCATAGTGTGTCCTCGTCCCCCTGGGGCTCACAGAAGTTCCCTTATCATCGGGACAAAAACTGATCTGGTCAGAAGACTCCTGACACCGCTTGTACAAAAGGAAAGTGCCCCGGCCATGAAGGTACACCCCATGCTAACCCAAGTGTACAAGGATATGGTACACGAACAGAAGGCCCCACTGGAAGGGGTGGGAAAAGTTTGGCGTTTAGACCGGGGCGAAGAACTGTTACAACCGGGTGAAGTGATATGCATGAGAGCCTCTGTCAAGTTGAGTTAGTTGAGTTGGAGACAACCTGGTCCTTTCATTGTCTTGGAGATGGACACTCGAGAAGAAGATGTCGGTCTGGAGATAATCCCAAAAGTGTTATCAACCAAGGCACTTAAGAGAAGCAGAGGGGGAGTCTCAGTCAGTGTTCGAAACACGACAGCTTTGCCTGTGAAGATACCAGCAAGGATGCTGCTTGGACAGGCAAATCAAGCGACCCCGGTCTCGCCATGTGATGTCAAAAGAGGACCGGAGGGGGAGATTCCCATAGAAGACTTCTACCTGAAGAACACCCCCCTTAATGCCTGTTTGGATGGAGAGGGCCAAAACCCAGCTCATGAGATGGAGAGAGGTTTTTTCAAGGAGTGAGTTTGATGTGGGGTATGCCAAGAATGCTGAGCACAAGATCCGGCTTGAGGAAGACAAATCTTTTCGAGAAATGGTCAGGAAGATCCCATTGGGAGATCTGGAGGACCTCCGAGAACAGGTGGCTGAGCTGAAAAGGACTGGGATTATCAGGGAGTCCAGGAGTCCATACGCCTCCCCAATAGTGGTAGTGAGGAAGAAGAATGGGTCACTGAGGCTGTGTATCGACTATAGGACCCTGAACCGATGGACCATTCCCGATCAATACACTACCCCTCGTATAGAATATGCCTTACAGAGCCTGTCAGGGGCGAAGTGGTTCAGTGTATTTGAAGAGTGGTTATTACCAGATCCCCATGAGTCCTGAAGATAGGGAAAAGACTGCCTTCATCACCCCCGTGGGATTTTATGAATTTAACCGGATGCCACAAGGTCTGTCTGGGGCTCCAGCAACTTTTCAGGGGCTCATGGAAAAGATGGTAGGCGACATGAACTTGATTGAGGTCCTAGTATACTTAGACGATATCATAGTATTTGGCCGAACTCTTGAAGAGCATGAAGAGCGACTGGAAAAGGTCCTGAAGAGATTACATGATGAGGGCTTGAAACTTTCAATGGAGAAGTGTCAGTTCTATCAACCTTCGGTGAACTATTTGGGGCACATTGTGTCTGAAGAAGGGGTAGCAACAGATCCCGAGAAGTTGGAAGCTGTTACCTCTTGGCCAAAGCCCACGAATGTGACTGAGCTCAGGTCATTTCTGGGATTCTGCTCCTACTATCGGAGGTTTGTTGAGGGGTTTGCAAAGATAGCTCACTCACTCACGGAACTATTGAGGAATCAAGAAGAGGCTGATGTGGATTCAGATAAACCTGGAAAGGCAGAAAGAAGGGCCCAGAAAGAAGAAGGAGTCTATTCAGAATCAGTGGACTCCGCAATGTGAGGAGACATTCAGACAATTGAAGTGGAGCCTTACTACTGCTCCGGTGTTAGCTTACGCGGATCCCACAAGGCCCTATGAATTGCACGTGGATGCCAGCCGAGATGGGCTCGGTGGAGTGCTCTACCAAGATCATGATAGACAATTAAGGCCCATTGCCTATGTGAGCCGAAGTCTATCCCCTGCTGAGAAGAATTACCCCACTCATAAACTTGTGTTTCTGGCTCTGAAGTGGGTCGTGGTGGACAAGTTGAGAGATTACCTGTATGGTGCGGAATTTGTGGTCAAAACGACAACAACCCCCTCACATACTTGCTCACCACTGCAAAGTTGGATGCCACAGGCCATAGGTGGTTGGCTGCTCTTTCAACATTTTCCTTCAGCCTGAAATACAGACCAGGAGTGGGTAACAGGGATGCAGATGCGCTGTCGAGAAGACCCCACAGTTCCCTGAGCTCTCAGGAGGATTGGACTCAGCTTGCCCCCGAAGGGGTAAGAGTCCTTTGTGAAGGAGTAGAAAAGCGGGAGAAAGGTGGAGCCAGAGCTGAAGAGGTCGGAGTGACTACAGCGGGGGTGCCCAGGTATTATTGTAATGTCTCTCAGATTGCAGCAGAAGGTCTACCTAAGTTATCGAGAAAAGACATTAGGAGAGACCAACAGGAAGATCCACTCTGTAACGTGATACTGGAGGCTTTGGAGAGTCAGCGCCCCGATTTACTTCTGAAAAGTGCCCGGAGGGAAGCTCTGTTGTTGCACAAAGAGTGGAGTCGGTTGCAGTTGCAACAAGGGGTGGTCTACCGAAGGGGCCCCTCTGAAGATCTGGAGGAGAAGTGGCAACTATTTCTGCCAGAAAAACACAGGGAGAAAGTGTTATTTGCCCTGCATGATTGTCATGGCCATCTGGGGTCAGAAAGAACTCTTCAACTGATAAGGGATAGATTCTATTGGCCTTACATGAGGAAAGAAGTGGAGAGTTACTGTCACTCCTGCCATAGGTGTATCCAGAGAAAGACTTTGCCGCAACAAGCCGCCCCAGTGGGTCATTTATCAAGCCAAGGTCACATGGATTTAGTTTGCATAGATTTCCTGTGCTTAGAACCCAACTTGAGTGGACAGGGAAACATCTTGGTAGTTACTGATCATTTTACCAGGTATGCTCAAGCTTTCTCCACTAAAGATCAGAAAGCAGTCACAGTGGCGAAGATGCTAGTGGAAAAGTTTTTCGTCCATTATGGCTTACCACAGAGGATTCACTCAGATCAGGGGAGGGACTTTGAGAGTACGCTCATCAGGAGATTGTTGGATCTATTGGGGATTCAGAAGTCTAGAACTACACCTTATCACCCACAAGGAGATCCTCAGCTGGAGAGGTTTAATAGAACCCTTCTTAATATGTTGGGGACATTGACCTCTGAGCAAAAGCCCAATTGGAGTAAACATATTACTGCTTTGGTACATGCGTATAACAGCACCAAGAGTGACGTCACAGGATATTCACCTTATCGGTTGATGTTTGGGCGAGAAGCTAGATTACCAGTGGACTTGGCTTTCGGAACTTCTCTGGATCACACCTCAGAGACCTCTCATCGAGGATATACAAATAGACTGCGAAAGAGTCTAAAAATTGCTTATGAGAAGGCTCGGACTATGTCAAACAACAGAGGGAGTAGAAATAAGAGGAACTTTGACCTCAAAGTAAGGATTGAAGATCTACAACCTGGTGACCAAGTTCTATTAAGAAATTTGGGTATTCCTGGGAAACACAAGCTGGCTAATCGCTGGAGGTCACAGCCATACATTGTATGTAAACAGCTTCCAGGACTTCCAGTATTTGAAATTAGACCAGAAGGAAGTGCTGGACCAATTAAGACTTGGCATTGGAATCACCTTTTACCCCTCACTGATGCAGTCAGGATAATCCCAGAGGAGGAGTTATCATCTACATCAGATGTTGCACGTCGGCCTGTAACTAGGTCTCAGTCTGGGTCTTTAACAACTGAAGATAATGAGGAGAGAGACATGGACATTAGCTGGTTGTGGTCGTCTGATACACCCGAAGCTGAAAGGAGTGTTTCATTCCTGACAACCAGAGAGGATAGTGAGACTCTCAGGCCAGAAGCTCCAGAGTTTGTACCACTGTCTGAGTCTCCCATTGACTTGGAGGAACCAAGGTCTGTAATAACAGAAAACAGTGTTTACCCAGAAATAGAGGACACACCAAGAGAACAAAGAGCAAAGAGGAGCATTCGCCCACCCAAAAGACTAACATACGATACACTGGGCGAGTGTTCTGAAGTAGCAAAGGTTACCAGTAAAAGGAATGTTGATGAGCCTAGTTCCTCCTCTGTCGATCTGGAAAAGGAGAGACCTGTTTCACCCCTTGACACATCTGTATCTGATACCAAGGTGACAGTTGTGGGTACACAGAATAGTTTCCCAACACCTGAAAATTGGTGGGAGGCTCCTCTGTCGGTCCTGTGCACTCGTCTAGAGGCCAAAATGAGTAGCAGGAACAAGGTCTTGCATATCTTTTGGGACCAAAGATTTAAAGCAGGGGGAGTATGTAGCACTGACAACTTTTGTTTATAGTCATATGTGTGTTGTAAAGGTAAAAAGTTGATATAGCACCATCTAGTGGCCAACTATAAAGATACAAGACTTTTATTGTTCATCATTTTGAGAAGTGACATGGAAGTGATTGATTGTTTACTTCTGGACATTAACTATGACCTACCCACAATGCTCATGGACCAGAGAAAAACTGAACTGCATTGTGGGGAGGATATAAAAGGGCTGGGAGCAGCCATCTTAGCTCTCTTGTCCTTGGGACGCGTGGCCTGCCAGCAGAACTCTGTGGGTGTGTCCCACAGGGTTGCGGCCTACCTTGTGAAGGAACGGAGCAGCAGCAAGGATCTTGCCATCGATCACAGCGTGCTGGAGCAGCAGAAGTGATCATTCCGGAGACCCGTGGAGGAGGTAACCGAGGACTCCTGGTTGTTAGTAAATGGAACAGCTGGACAGCGTGGTTGTGGCTCCACACAGACTGAGGACTGCTGAAACGGAGACCCCCATCTGTTCGGATCCGGTGTGGTGAGAGGGTTAACACCCAGAAGTTTGTTTAACACTACACACATTTAGAGCTGTTACAGAGTGTTGCTGGGACTGATAGTCCAACGGAACAATTGAGTTGGAAAGTATTACATTTACACAGACTTCAATATCCAGAAACTGATACTAGATGTCTGTCTCCTTCAAGTAAGAACACTCAATCAATTTGCTTGATTATAATTACTTTTGTGTATCAACTTGCAGTGTACAACACTCCAGAAGAACTCTCTTGTGGATTACAAATATTAATTTGTGGCTAGCTGAAGATTGAAGACTACAGGACTATCTCTTTTATTGGAAGGCCCTGCATTTAGTCATAAGGGATAGTGACTTTACTGTTTAAAGCAGGGGGAGCTCCCTAGTACCTATATTGTGGGATATTCGCCTTCCAGCATCTTTGCGCTTGCTACAGTGTGCTGGAGGTAGGAAAGTGTCCAGAGTTAAGACGATTTCACTTTGAACACTGGTCCCACCTGGAGACTCACCAATAAGGGGATGTTTCAGGAAGGTTCTGTGTGCGTGGATATATTGATGTACATTTGCGTATGTGCAGGGCTTTTTTTCTCAGAAAATAGGTGCAGGACTCACCCTCACAGCCCAAATCCCCGCCCACAACCATGCCCAAACTCCACCCCCAGACACACCTTCCTTATAGGAGAGAAGTACAGTGGCGTCAAATAACTGTAATAAGTGAGGCCTTAGAACTGCGTATCACACATGGTTCAGGAATGGGTAACACACAAAGTACAGGACTTTATAACACATAGGGCTCAGGAGTGTGTATTGTGCAATTGTGAGCAGTGCATATCACACAGGGTGCAGAAAAAAAACAGCAAACAGGATAGTACTTACATTCGATGCGAAGCGTCCCTTCTTCTCAGAAATATGGAGCATATAGCCCTGTGTACAGAGTGCAGGGGTCAGGAATATGTAACATAGAGCCCAGCACACAGAGAGCAGTGGTAACGTGTATAATATGCAGTCCAGCATACAGAGTGCAGGGCTCAGGGGTATGTAATGTAAAACCCATTGTACAGAGTACAGCATTCAGGAGTACCATACCGAGTCCTTAGATATGTAACATACAGCACAGCACACAGAGTATAGCAGTTCTGAGTATGTAATGTACGAGGTGTTACAAAATTCACACCACTAGACCCTGCACACTGTGCCATACATTACGTACTCTTGATCACTAACTCTGTATGCTTTAGACCCCTTTCACACTGAGGCACTTTACATGCGTTTTTGCGCTAAAAATAGTGCCTGTAAACTGCCTCTTCTGCAGCCCCAGTGTGAAAGTCCGAGTGCTCTCACACTGGGGCGGTGCACTTGCAGGTCAGGAAAAAAAAGTCCTGCAAGCAGCATCTTTGGGGCGATGGGGGAGGGGTGTATACACCCCTCCTCCACCGCCCCTGCCATTGAAATGAATGGGCCACGCTTTCAAAGCGCCTTAAAAGCGGTTTGAAAGCAGTGTTAAGTGGTCGCTTTTAACCCCTTTTTAACCCCTCCTTGGGGGTTAAAAGCGCCCCGCTAGTGGTGCCAAAGCGCTGCTATAACAGCGGTAAAGCACCGCTAGTTTTAGCAATTTACCACTAACGCCCGCACTGCCCCAGTGTGAAAGGGGTCTTACTGTTCCCCAGCAAATTTCCCTAGTCTTCATCCTCAAGTATCCCCCCAAAAGTAACCATCAAATCACTCACTTCTGCTTATCTCTTTGCTTACCTCTGTGTCCCTCATCCACAGCTCACCTCTTCTTTCCCATGTCCACAGCTCCATTCTGCACCCTATCCGCAACCCACCTTCCCCCCGATTACACGTCTGCACCCCTCTAACTACAGCTTACACCCCCATTCCACAACTCACAACTCACCTCTGCACCTCCATCCATATTATCTTTATTCCCCTTCTGCACCCCCATCTAAAGCTCACCCCAATCCACAGCTCTCACCTTTGTCACTCACCTATGCACCCCCAGCTTCCCCTACAGGTCTCACCTCTACACAACCTCCCCCACCCTCCACAGCTCTGCCTTCTGCAGCTCTTACCTCTATACAAAGCTCCCTTCCCAGTTCTCCTCTCTGGACAAATTTCCACCCCCCCTTCCCTTCTTTCACAGTTATCCTCTCACTGTGAACTCAGTCTCTGGAGGGCTCTTCCCCCCCCCCCCCCCCCGTTTTTCATTCAGAGCTCCTTCACCTCTTCCACTGCTGATCCAGTGCTCCAGTCCATGTGTTATGCCTCAGACCGTTGATTGAGAACTGTAGCTGGGGCGGAGTTTCTGCTCTCTGCTCCCTGCTCCCTGCTACAGTGTGAGAAGAGGGAACGAAAGCTGCTGCTTCAATCAACACAGGCAGCTGTATGTTGCTGTGCTGGGACCCGAAGATCTCAGTGCTAGTGTGAGATACATGACAGGTCAGAGCAGAGAGGGCTGCCTGTCAGAAGTGCCGGAACTGCGTTCCACTGAGTCCTGGCAGAAAAAAAGCCCTGCGTATGTGTACAAAGACTGTTGTAAATATTTACTTTACTGTCACACTACGTTGGTGTGATAGTATAGTCACTGTAATAACTTTTATATATATACATAATTTTCCAGTAAAAAAAACCTTTGGTTATCACAGAAGTTTATGTGCAGTGTTGTTTTTATCCTGCAGGTGGAGTCACAAGCACACAGGTAGGAGGTATATATATATATATATATAAGTGTTAGATATACAGTCAGGTCCATAAATATTGGGACATGGACACATTTCTAATCTTTTTGGCTTTATACACCACCACAATGGATTTGAAATGAAACAAACAAGATGTGCTTTAACTGCAGACTTTCAGCTTTAATTTGAGGGTATTTACATCCAAATCAGGTGAACGGTGTAGGAATCACAACAGTTTGTATATGTGCCTCCCACTTTTTAAGGGACCAAAAGTAAAGGGACAATTGGCTGCTCAGCTGTTCCATGGCCAGGTGTGTGTTATTCCCTCATTATTCCATTTACAAGGAGCAGATAAAAGGTCCAGAGTTAATTTCAAGCGTGCTATTTGCATTTGGAATCTGTTGCTCTCAACTCTCAATATGAGATACAAAGAGCTGTCACTAGCAGTGAAGTAAGCCATCATTAGGCTGAAAAAACAAAACAAACCCATCAGAGAGATAGCAAAAACATTAGGTGTGGCCAAATCAACTGTTTGGACCATCCTTAAAAAGAAAAAAACGCACCGGTGAGCTCAGCAACACCAAAAGACCTGGAAGACCACGGAAAACAACTGTGGTGGATGACCGAAGAATTCTTTCCCTGGTGAAGAAAACACCCTTCACAACAGTTGGCCAGATCAAGAACACTCTCCAGGAGGTAGGTGTATGTGTGTCAAAGTCAACAATCAAGAGAAGACTTCACCAGAGTGAATACAGAGGGTTCACCACAAGATGTAAACCATTGGTGAGCCTCAAAAACAGGAAGGCCAGATTAGAGTTTGCCAAACAACATCTAAAAAAGCCTTCACAGTTCTGGAACAACATCCTATGGACCGATGAGACCAAGATCAACTTTTACCAGAGTGATGGGAAGAGAAGAGTATGGAGAAGGAAAGGAACTGCTCATGATCCCAAGCATACCACCTCATCAGTAAAGCGTGGTGGTGGTAGTGTCATGGCGTGGGCATGTATGGCTGCCAACGGAACTGGTTCTCTTGTATTTATTGATGATGTGACTGCTGACAAAAGCAGCAGGATGAATTCTGAAGTGTTTCGGGCGATATTATCTGCTCATATTCAGCAAAATGCTTCAGAACTCATTGGACGGCGCTTCACAGCGCAGATGGACAATGACCCGAAGCATACTGCAAAAGCAACCAAAGAGTTTTTTAAGGAAAAGAAGTGGAATGTTATGCAATGGCCAAGTCAATCGCCTGACCTGAATCCAATTGAGCATGCATTTCACTTGCTGAAGACAAAACTAAAGGGAAAATGCACCAAGAACAAGCAGGAACTGAAGACAGTTGCAGTAGAGGCCTGGCAGAGCATCATCAGGGATGAAACCCAGCGTCTGGTGATGTCTATGCGTTCCAGATTTCAGGCTGTAATTGACTGCAAAGGATTTGCAACCAAATATTAAAAAGTGAAAGTTTGATGGATGATTGTTAATCTGTCCCATTACTTTTGGTCCCTTACAAAGTCGGAGGCACATATACAAACTGTTGTAATTCCTACACCATTCACCTGATTTGGATGTAAATACCCTCAAATTAAAGCTGAAAGTCTGCAGTTAAAGCACATCTTGTTCGTTTCATTTCAAATCCATTGTGGTGGTGTATATAGCCAAAAATATTACAATTGTGTCAATGTCCCAATATTTAAGGACCTGACTGTATGTATGTATATATTGTGAGCTATAATTGGTATTAGTGTCACAACAACACTGCACTACAGCTGTGTCAAGGGGATTGAGCAAGTTAAGAGGAGTGAAGAGATCAGAGAACAGGCCCGCTTTAAATCAGCAGCTCCACCTTGAGTTATTGCTACATTCAGTTTTGGGAATTGGTTTGGGGCTAACAGGAGGGGTCTGTTCTGTTTTCTCTAAGTCCAGGCTGATGTTATCTTCACTAGGAGTAGTGTTTCTAACCCTGACAGTTTTCCCTACTAAATGTTTCCACCTCTTCAGCATTTCTGCAGTAGAAATCCCATCTACCTCATCTTTAGGTACTCCTGCCTTTAATAGGTCCACCCACATTTGTTTCCTAGAAATAACTAGCCTGGTTTTCTCTTTACCTCCTGTCTTCTCTACTCTACTCTTCTCTACTCTGGCTTAAAAGGGTAGTGGCTTCATGAATCTTGCTGTTTAATCCCAGGCCTCCCAACAAGGACAATAATGGAGCCCTGAGATTAAATGCCGCAGACTTTATCAGCTTAGAGTGCAGAGCAGACCTAAAGGGTTCCATATCTGGACCCATCCATTTTGGAAACGTATTTAATCCGGTTATACAACCCATCTCACGTAAACTGGAAATACCCTCTCCTATTGCTCTCCATGAGTAGGTATTTTCCAGGTCAGTAGGACTAGCGTATACTCGGACTATACCATCTCTCACGAGGTCTAACAGTGAAAAATTCACGCTAAACTCTCGGGCTTTTCGCATTGCCTGACGCAATTGTGGATCATGGGTTAACACTCCCATAGTCACTGCTTCCTTACCTGACAAAACAACACTGTCCGCCCCTTCATCCCATAAGCGTAGGAGCCAGGTCGATAGGGGCTCCCCAGACCTTTGTTTGTATTGTTTTGCCAGCTCATGGAGTTCAGTTTGTGTAAACTCCCGTACTTCTTCAAATTCAACATCTCTGGGGTTGCGATAATGCACCTCCCCATCTGGCATATCCTCTCTATCATGTTGCCATTTCCTATGCTTAGTAATGAGAGGTCTGGCATACTTTTTCTTTCGTACTAGCAGTTCATCATGCAAAATATCAAACTCTATCTCCTCATCCTCACTATCATTTGAGGAAAGCACATCCTCACAATCCCAATTTTGGGATGTGACAATGGCACGTACCCTGGCTTTACTAACAGGTTTACGGCCCTTCCTTTTCCTTAAGGCATTCATTGATTTGGTCATGAGGGCAAATCATCAGCCCGACTAGCAGTTGAACGCACACACTCTGAAGCAACTGCTAGCTGGTCTTTTATTACCTTAACTTCTGCCTCTGCCTTCTCCCTTCTCTGTGATTCAGTGTAAATAGCATTAAGGAAATACCAGCCCACTGTGAACACTGTCCTCTTCTCTTTTTTACTTAAATCCAACCCCTTAAGACTAAAATCTACAAAATGATCTGAGACTTTATCACCCCAAGTCAGCTTCAAGGGAGAAGCATTTTTCACAAATTCTTTAGCAAGAGGCTCCCACTCATTGTCTCTTGCCCAGATAGGTAAGCTGCACACTTCCTTCTGGCCACCAGAACCCTCTGTAGCCTTGCTTTTCCTAAACAGCTTGCGCAGCATTTTAACTAGCACAAGCTACACAACACACTACAGAAAAACAGGTCAGCTTCAATTAAATTATAGCACAGATTGAGGCACGAGCCCCCAAATGTTATGCTTGCATCTATCTAGCAAGGTTACTCTGTGGTATAAGCAAGGAAGCTGAGATTTCTGCAGTGTGTATATTGTGCTTTTACTATACAAAGATGCTGTACATACAAAACTATTACAATCTTAGGAATACAATACAAGACTGACAGATATCTATAACAAGCAAAAATGCCTAGCAAATGAACAGCCTATGGTCTAACAGTACAAATACACTTAAAAGTTACTTATCTTCTGTTACTGTATGTTCGTGATCTCCATTGGCAACGATGCTTCTTGGACACCAGGCAGTGTTCTTGTATCATGAGTGGCGGCTTCTGATCTTCAAAGCATGATGGTGTGTGTCTGTGTCTCCCTACTCACCCCTTTTATGTGTCAGGCTGTTTGCCATAGTTACCAAACAACAGAAAACATGCCTGTTTACTGTAGCTGTAGAAACAATGGACTGTTGAAAACTGTATCTACGTACCCATTGTCTAATCAGGCCAACACCTGACAGTAATCTAACAGTCATTCTTTCAGTTTGAGAGCTGAAAGAACCTCAGAAAAGTAAATTTTTTACTTGTTTACTATAGCTATAGAGACAATAACCTGTTAATTGAACTGTCAATTGAATACAACAATGATATTTACCCCCATTGTATAAAACAGCATTTGTTTGAGAAATCTACTCAAGCAACCACTATTGTGTAATGTTATGTCCCATGTATCCTAAGTCTGATTAATAAAAAAAAATCATATTGTAGCAAACGCAACACAAGAACAGGCGGGAGGGATGAGCATTCCACATATTAAGGCGCCATCGGGACAATTGATTCACACCCCAGACGGGATCAACCAATGCTTTGTGAAGTTTTACAAATCCCTGTACACCTCCAGGACAGACTACAGTAGGGGAGACCTCACGACGTTCCTGGACGATATAGACATACCGACCCTTACGGTATCATACCGTAACAAACTAGATGCCCCTATGCAGACTGGAAAAACCCTGGGCCCTGATGGAATCCCGGTGGAATTTTATAAGCAATACGCCGCGGAACTTGCTGGTAGACTCCATACCTTATTCGCTGAGTCAACGTGCCTCGAGAGACTTCCTGACACCATGAGTGAAGCGATTATTGTTGTAATCCCCAAACCAGGGAAAGACCCCACCTTATGTTCATCATATCGCCCCATGTCACTCCTAAATGTGGATGCAAAAATTTTGGCAAAGATCGTGGCCAACAGGCTTAACTTAGTCATCACGGCCCTCATCCAGAGAGACCAGAGGGGCTTCATGCCGGGCAGAGGGACCGATTTTAATATCAGACGCCTTCTGACCCACATAGATGGAGCAGCGATGGACGTGATGGGAGTGGTGGCCTCGCTCGACGTGGAGAAAGCTTTCCACTCCATCGAGTGGGGCTACCTATGGGAGGTGCTCTCGCGATTCAGGGTCGAACCGGGTTTCACAAAATGGTTACGCATGTTATACCATGGCCCATCAGCTAGAATCCACACTATCGGCTGCCTCTCGGCAAAGTTCCAATTGGCTCGGGGTACGAGACAGGGATGTCCCATCTCTCCGGGTTCGTTTGCCCTCGCAATGGAGCCCTTGGCTATATTGCTGAGGGCGGACCCTGAGGTTAGAGGAATACGGGTGGGCCCTATAGAGGAAAAACTGTCGCTATATGCGGATGATGCCCTGCTCTATTTGACTGACGCAACGTCCTCACTGCCGATAGCACTGGGAACTAATTAACAGATTCGGCCGATACTCGGGGATCGGTATCATTTGGGACAAATCGGTTCTCTTTCCGCTCGGGTCCTCCACCCCTCGAATCCCACACCCACAGCTTAAATGGGTTGACAGTTTCACTTATTTGGGGATCAAAATCAGCAGTAAAGTACAAGACTATATGGATAACAATCTAAGGCCCCTCATGACACAATTAGTGGCTAAATGTTCTGCTTGGCGTTCCCTCCCCTTGACCCCAGTGGGGAGAGTCAACATATTAAAAATGATCTATCTCCCTAAGTACTTGTATTTTTTCAGAAACACTCCCACACATATTTCTAGAACTTTCTTTCGGAGTATGGAAAGCCAGCTGATATCCTTTGTCTGGGCTGGGAGACCCCCTAGAATGGCCAAACAGATACTATACCTACCACTATCGGGGGGGAACCTGGCACTCCCGAACGTTCATCTTTATTATTG
The DNA here is from genome assembly GCF_042186555.1 of Aquarana catesbeiana. Classification (NCBI taxonomy): domain Eukaryota; kingdom Metazoa; phylum Chordata; class Amphibia; order Anura; family Ranidae; genus Aquarana; species Aquarana catesbeiana. The sequence continues at coordinate 131,498,066 of NC_133329.1, forward strand.
GGAGGATGTCCTGGTCACGGTTCGGTGGTGGTTCTCCCAGACAAAACCCAGCGGTTAATTTGGAGGCGGCTATCCTGGGCTCTTTTGCAGCTCTGAGTAACCTCCCTTTTCGCGGACTTAGGGCTAGCTCAGCTATGACCACCCTGATGAGTCTCTTTTCGTTTCAGATATCGGCAGCTGCAACATGCCTTTGTGGCTCAATTCTCCACCCCCCTCATTTTAGAATCAGACTCCATCGAACGTCTCTTTATCTCTAGTGTTATGGGGAGGCCTCTTTCGACCTTATACCTTTATCTTACAGTGGAACATGACACCAAAATAACTAAAACTTGGGAAAAGTGGAGGGAGGATATTCCATCCCTGGATGAGGATGAGTGGGAGGAATGCCTGACCTCATACATTCCCTCAATGATTGCTGCAAAGAACAGGTTCATACAATTTAAGTTCTTACATAGGGCCTACTTTACCCCGCAGAAATTGACGCGCATTTACCCTTTCAGAGACCCTAATTGTCAAAGATGCAAACAGGCAGTGGGCACGTTCTGGCATATGGTCTGGTCCTGCCCCAAACTCCAACCATACTGGATAACAGTGGCCTCTACACTCAGTGAAGTGACAGGAATGACCCTACGAGTTGACCCACAAACATTATTATTAAGTCATTTGGAAGACGTAGAAGGGGATAGATATTGCAAACTGTGCATTACCTTCTCACTATATTATGCCAGGTGTGAAATTTTATTGCAATGGAAGATGGAAAATCCCCCCACTCAGGCCTTGTGGTGGAAAACGGTGAATTCGGTACTCCCCTTGTACAGGTTGACTTATGAGAGCAGACAGTGTCCACGAAAGTATGACAAAATTTGGTCCTCGTGGCTAGACGCTCCTGACAGTCTTGACCCACCCTCCCCCCAACGGTTATGAAACTCCATCTTACCATAGGTCTCTGCCTTCCTTCTACCAGCCGGCGATGCAACCCCCCAGTCTTTCCTACACTCCCCTTCTGATTACCCTTCCGCCTGGATGTACCTGTTCCTTCCTTCCCGGCAGGTAAAGCCCAGGGGCCGAATGGCCTGCCCCTGGAATGGCCTAGAGCCCACACTGAATTGCTTGCCCCTAGATTGGCAAAGCTGTTCCAAACCTGTTTACAAATGGGTTCTCTACCTCCCTCCATGAGAGAAGCACATATCATTCTTATCCCAAAGCCCAATAAGGATCCTAAGTTGTGTGCCTCCTACAGGCCAATTGCACTCCTTAATTGCGATCTAAAGATACTTACTAAAGTACTGGCCACTAGACTAAATAAAGTTATAAAATCCCTTGTTGACTCTGATCAAACGGGCTTTATGTCCGGTAGGTCCACGGACATCAATATACGCAGATTATTTGCTAATATTCATGCCCCACGCACCAACCAGGGTACCAGAACTATTGCCTCCCTGGATATGGAAAAGGCATTTGATACGGCGGAGTGGGTGTATCTTTGGGAGGTGCTGCGAAGAATGGGATTCCCATTAAAATGCATTGATTGGATACATACGTTATACACTGGCCCCTTGGCAAGCATTAGGCTAAATGGATCTTGCTCCATTTCCCCTGTAGAGGGGCACCAGACAGGGATGCCCTCTCTCCCCGGCCCTCTTGGCCCTGGCCATGGAGCCCATTACTGAGGCTCTCAGGTGCTCAGCTGAGGTCCGTGATCTCCGGGTGGGATGGTTGGAGGAGAGAGTGGCTCTCTACGCAGATGATCTGCTCCTTTTTCTTTTCAATCTTAGTTTATTTCAGAAAAAAAAGATAAAAAAAATACAAATGGAAATATAACAGAGAGAAAAAGTTTGCTACATTGAATTCTTACATCACGTGAATACATGAATTGTGCATAAAAGAAGAAAATAATGATACACAACTATACCATATATTAGCATCTGTATATAGTTTGACATAAAGTCTCTGGTTAAACAACGAAATATCCCATTGTAAACAAAGGTCTTTAGACACATGGGCAGTGTGTTATATGCGTGGGATCCAATATATGGTTACTCATGTGGTTTTGCGTATTGGTAGTATCGGAGGGATCTCCCCCTACATGATAAGCTGTCGGGACCTTTTTTGCTCACTTATATAAAGTAATTTTGTCGTTAAACTAATCTAGGTATATGGCCTTTGTTCATATACTAAGAAAACCTAGTTCAAAACAGAGAGAGAAATATATTAAAGAAGGGACGAGAGAATCACTGCGAGAAAAGGTAAAGGATGATGAAAAAAGTGGGGAGCACCCCAGCATGGCTAGCCAGTAGATGATAATGGGGCATCTCTGACCCATACAGAAAAGTCGTGGGAATAACGAAACATTGCCCACGCGGTCCAGGTGATGGAAAATTGTTCCTCCTTCCCCATTTCCTGCGCCAACAGACGTTCCAGATCTCTAATCTGATCCATCTCCACAGCCCAGTCGCCCAAAGAGGGTACCACTATTGTTCTCCAGTGACGGGGAATCACTGTCCTGACTGCGGCTAAAAAGTGGCGCAATATATCTTTTTTAATTGTTTTGAGGGGGCCCGGGAGCAGAGATAGTAGGGCTATCTCTGGAGTAGGTTTAATTGAGGTCGCCATCAGCCTGCTGTATAGATCAAAGACCTTTTGCCAAAGTTTCCTGATTGGAGGACATTCCCACCAGATGTGGAGCATTGTCCCTCTAGAGGACATGCACCGCCAGCAGGTATCTGACAAGGATGGATTGAACCGTTGGATAGTCGCTGGGCATCTGTACCACCTCGTTAGTAGCTTAAATCCTTTTTCTTGGGACTTAGTCGCTAAGGAAATCCTGTGTGTCAGAACAAAGCTTTTTTGCCAATCAGCAGGGGAGATGGAGTGTTGTAAATCTGTTTCCCATTTCTGCGTATATGTTGGAAGGTCTGGGGCAGATATGTTAAGTAGTATGGAGTATAGCAATGATACTACATGGGCGGGCGGGTCTGATTGTAAAAGTAGTTCGTCAAAGTCTGATGGGTCCGCCAGGATCTCAGAGATGGAGGAGAAAGTACGTACATATGACATTAATTGACCCCTCTGTATCCACATTGTTGGGGGCCCACTGTTCGTCTGGGGGGGTATGTCTGTTCTCAGAGATGGGTCAGCTCGTAAAACCTGCGCTAAGCGTCTATGACTATCCTTATTCCATGGTCCAAATCTATTACTGTGAACTGCCAGGGGGAAAGCCGGAGTTCCAAAGAGAGGTGTCATTGGGCCCTGTTGTAGTTTAGGGCCCAGGTAAAATCAGATGATCCCAAATCCGAAGGGTTTGCCGAGTAAGAGCAGTGGAGGATGAATTGTCTTTACGCTGTGCCGTAGGAGTCCACGGCAGGGCGCAAAGATCACCCTCATTGAGATGCCCCTCCAGTTGGACCCATAACTTGGAGGAGGAGTGGTGAAACCAGTCTACTATACGTGTGAGTACCGCCGCCTTATGATACGTAGAAGCATCCGGGACCCCCGCTCCCCCCCGGATCTTCGGGAGGGTCATTGTGTCATATTTTATCCTGGGGTGGTTTCCCTTCCATATGGATTTTGAAAAAATCTGTCGAAGCTTTTGAAAGAACGAGGTGGGAATATATATGGGGATGGTTTGAAAAAGATATAGGAATCTAGGGAGAACATCCATCTTCAAGACATTTACCCTACCCAACCAAGAGAGCTGTTTAGAAGGGTATGAGCCAGATCTGTTTGTGTTCTGATAAGTAGAGGGGTAAAGTTACTGGAAAATAGTTGGGATGCGTCTGTTGGAATATGGATTCCCAGATACCGAATAGTAGTAGAGCTTGTCTTAAAGGGGAAGGAGGCTGAGAGCTGTTGGAGAGCCGTTTTTGGAAGTGATATGTTGAGAATTTCTGACTTACTATGATTGACTTTAAAGTTACTAACATTTCCATATCTCCTAAATTCTTGCATAATAGCAGGCAGGGAAACTTGCGGTTGGGTGACAAACATGAGCAGGTCATCTGCAAATAAAGCCATTTTGGTATGTATAGGGCCTATATTGATACCATGGATAGCCGGATTGTTTCTAATGGCAATGGCCAAATGTTCCATAACTAGAACATAGAGAATGGGGGATAAGGGGCACCCCTGTCTCGTTCCATTGTGGATAGTAAATTTTGGAGATAGGGAACCGTTTAGTCTAATCCTAGCGGAGGGCGTTGTATAGAGGGACATTATTCTGGAGATCATGTTCCAGCCTAGGCTTAACTGCTGTAGGGCTAGGCGAAGGAATTGCCAGTCGACACGGTCAAACGCTTTCTCTGCGTCAACCGTAAGGAGGCACAATGGGACATTATGTGTCCGAGCATAATCCGTAATGAGAAGTGTTTTCAGGGTGTTATCCCTCGCCTCTCTTCCACTCACAAAGCCCACCTGATCTATGTGTATTAAGCGGGGTAATAATGGTTGTAGTCTATTAGCTAGCACCTTCGCGTACATCTTTAGATCTACTCCTATCAGCGATGTGGGTCGGTAATTAGCACAAATAGTCGGGTCTTTGTCTGGTTTTGGAATGAGGGTGATATGAGCCTCTAGTGTTTGCGGCGGGAATACTGAGCCCTCAGATATGGAGTTAAACACTTTTGTTAAGAAGGGGGTAAGGAGGGGGGCAAATTGTTTGTAGAATTTTGGGATGAAGCCATCAGGGCCCGGGCTTTTTCCAGATGGGGTAGATGCAATGGCGCGAGCTACCTCATCTTCCGATATTGGATCCTCAAGGTCCTCTATCGTTGCATCATCTAAAGTAGGAAGTGCAGTTTGTGCAATATATGAGGCCTGTGTTTCTGTTGTACTGGATGTAGATTCATTGGGGTTTGTTAAAGGTATGCTATATAGGGATTGGTAGAAGTCTCGGAATACCTGTCCCATCTCGGCTGGCGCTGAGACAGTCTTCCCGGTCCTGTCTTGAATGTGAGGTATAAAGGTGTTAGATTGTTTGGAATGTAGGGTGCGAGCTAGCGATCTACCACATTTATCTTTAAATTTGTATTGGTGAAAGGCTAGTTTGTTCGCAAATGTACGTGCTGACGCTTCGTATAGTTCCTTAAGCTGAGTGCGAGCGGTAGAAACCTCCGCAAGCACCTCCGCCGTGGGGGAATGCTTATGAGTAGTCTCAAGCATTTTAAGTTTGTGTATCGCCGTAGTTATTGCAGCTGAGCGTTCTTTTTTCAGGCGAGCGCCCAATTGCATAAATCTACCCCGCAAGACTGCCTTTAATGCCTCCCATTGAATCGGTGGTGAAGTGTTGTCAGAGCTGTGGTCCGCAAAAAAGTTTGTTATAGTCTCTGCTATCTGTGCGTCGAAGCCTGGTTCAGTTAGTATTGAGTCATTTAACCTCCAGGTCCATTCTTTTATTGGGGTAGAAGGGGCCGCAAGCGTCAAGGATATTGGTGAGTGGTCGGACCAAACAATAGGATCTAGTTCACATTTTGGGGACCAGTCTAAGCAGCCGTGGTCTATTAAAAAGTAATCTAGACGGCTGTAGGAATGATGCACGCTGGAGAAGTGTGTGTAGTTTCGATATTCTGGATATAGTATCCGCCATACATCAACAAGATGCATGCTATATATGGCACGTTTTAGAGCCCGTAGTTTAGGGAAGGAAACAGAGGAACGGGACGTTGAGGAATCCAATAATGGATCCAGGGGAGTATTAAAGTCCCCTCCAAGTATGAGTTTACCCTCAGCAAAATCTGCCAGAGTCTTTAAATATTACAAGGCTGATGGGACTTGGTGTGTGTTAGGTAAATAAATATTGGCTATTGTAAATTTAGTCCCCCAGAGGGATATCTTTACAAAGATGTATCTGCCCTGTGGGTCTGTCATATAGTCAAGCAATTCAATAGGGAGTGTTTTGTGAAATGCAATAGATACTCCCTTAGATTTTTGTGTCGGGTTGGTACTGTGGAACCACTTATTAAAGTATCTGTTGGAGCAGGAAGGGGTGGAATCAGACTGGAAGTGGGTCTCCTGCAGCAAGAGCACGTTAACCTGTCTTTTGTGCATCTGGTATAGAATTTGCCCACGTTTGGAGGCAATGTTAAGCCCATTTACATTATATGAACAAAATTTCACCTGTGGGTGTGAGGTCACCATGTGAGCCATGCTGGAGTGCTATAGGTTATAGAAAAAAAAAAAGGGGGAGGAAGGTTTGCAGAATGGAGAGCAGTACTGAGCAAAATAATAAAAAAGTGAATACGTAAGTGTGGGGAGGGGGAGAAAGGAATAGGGCAATTTGGTAAGAATAAAGATAAGAGAAGGAGAAACACAAAACAAGAACAAAAAACACAAAAGGATAAAGCAAGGTGTAAAGGAAAAGACACCTACTAATATGTGTCTGAGGTACTAATGTGTCTGCTAACGCAAAACACTGCGTGGAATATCACGCGCTAGGCACAAACAGTGCCCGTCCTATCTTGGGGGGGAGGTCGAGACGAATGGACCTGAGTCGTGGTCCAGACAGCAAATCAGGCAAATAAAAATGATATGTCGCACACTGAACATTTGATCCATTTGTGAAGCAAGCGACAACTTTTTCCTATAGGAAAAAGGATAGTATCTTCTGGGTGGGATTGAAATGGCTCCCACTGCAACACAGAAGTACATGGGTGGGGTGAGGGACTGTAAACTAAGCCTTGCTATGTTTGTTATTCCCCTTCTGGTACATAGCCTCTATTCCTAAATCTCATCAGATATATAAGGCCAGTTGGTTAAGACTCGTGAATGTGTTTGTCTTTACCTATTCACCAAAATAATAAAAACCCATTCCTATGAAATACTTTTGATGATAACAGTTGGGAACAGCCAACTAAATTTGTGGATAAGATTCAGGCATTTAGCCCAGGGGCACATAGCTAGAACACTTATATTAGTTCCTGTGTGTAGAAAGATTATTCAGCCAAACCCACCATATACATATATATAGGGCAGGGGGGGGGGCGGAGGACCCGCCCACGGACGCCACCGACCACCCGTGGGTGGCACCCTAAGACCTGTATCTTGCGAAGCAGAGATTAAGTAAAACCGGTGGTCAAAGTCCCCCAGAGCGGTATCCCCCACCCCCACCACCAACCCCCCATCACATACAACACAGGGGGGGGTGAGAGAGAACAATTTGAAATGGAACATAAAAACATAGAAAAAACGATTTAGTGCATATTGGCATTACCTGGCGCCCGTCACAGTGAGGGTCACAGAGTGACTATTGCCTATGCTCTCCCCCGAACCCCAGCCAGTTATTAAATCGGCAAAGAGCAGGGAAAGAGCTAGTATTTCCAAGTCCTATACTTACAAAACCTCTTACCAAGACTACTAGAGAGCTCCGGTTTTAAAGAAGAGGAAAGATACAGTCTGAGGGTCAGATATAAACATGACTCCAGAAATATGGCAAGACCACCGGGACCCCTCTGTAGAATAGAAGACAGGTCGAGGTGATACAAGACATCAGTTCCCAGCAAGCTGTTGTATCAATCTTCTGGGGAGGTAGGTCCCCTGATCCCCGGGCCGGAGGAGGCTGATCTAGACCTAAGACGTCTACGGCGCTGTGGGAGTGAACCAAGTCCCATCTGTCGTACTCGATCGTCCGGAGGATCCAGCCAGTTTAAGACATCTACTGGTTCTTGCTCGATAAAGAGGAAAAAGTCCGGCAGTTGATCTGGGTCTGATAGCGTGAACCTGCTTGCTCCTCTGGTCACCTTGATGCTGAAGGGGTGTCCCCATGTGTATGAAGCTCCGGCTTGTCGTATAAGGTCGAGGAGAGGACGCACCACACGACGCATGTACAGCGTATTGCGAGACAGGTCCGGGTACAGGTGTATAGGGGCTCCAAAAAAGTCTAATGAACCCAGGCTCCAAGCCTTTCGCATGATCTCTTCCTTCAAGGTGAAGTAGTGGACCTGACAAAGAACATCTCGGGGGCGACCATCTCGTGCCCCCTCCGGACCTCCCACTCTGTGAACACAGTCTATTTCAATTGGTGATGTTGCCTCCCTCCCCAGTACTTTATTGAGGATAGCTATGACAGTGGGTTTCAACTCTGTTCCAGATGTTGCCTCCGCAATGCCTTGCAGTCTAATGTTATTTCGGCGACTGCGATTTTCGCTGTCTTCTATGCGGAGTTGCTGATGGCGTAGGCGACGGAGGTGAGTCGCGTTTGAGGTTTCAAGTGCTGTTATACGTGCTTCATGGTCATCTTGAGCATTGGTTAAGACTGACACTGCTTCCTCATTTGCTGTGACTTGTTGTCTAAGAGCATTTAGCTCCATGTGAAGGGATTCTTCCATTTTGCTTGCCCATGATTCAAAATCCATTCTGAAGGCAGAAAGGAGGGCTGTAGCTTCCGTTCTGATGGGCTCTCCTGACAGGGGATGTGTGGCTGACTGAGATTCCCTAACGCCTGTGTCTAGTGGTGCGACTGAGCTCACCGATGAGGCTGAGGGTTCTCCACGGGGCCTTTGAGTCTCGAATTATTATCTTCCACTGTGCCGGCTGAAGTGGTATGTGGAGGTTTGGTCTTTCCTGTGGTACGGCCAGGCGCCATCTTGTCTTTGGGGGTCCGAGGATCGTTGGGCGCCGTTCTAAGAAGATATCTTTGTATGGTGCCTTGATGAGGGTCAGTGAGTTCTGAGATGTGTGAGCCAGTTGTCGCCATGTGTGTCTCGGGTGCGCTATGCTGTAAACATAGCCTGTCGTTGTCGGGGTGGCACGGTACTCAGGGATGGGTGTCCTCAGCCATCCATACTTAGGATCTCACTAACTGGGCCAAATTTCCAGGGGGGTGAGGGGGGGGCTGGAGGGTAGAGGCAGAAGACCAGGTAATGTCCAGAGACCCTCTGGACCCAGATTATGGCACAGGGAGAGCAGCTCTGTTGAAGGGGAGTAAAGTACCTGAGTCTGGAGGCTCTGTCCGGGCTAGTAGGCCTCAAGATGGCGGCGGCAGTCCTCCAGGAGCGGCCTCTGTGTTCTACCCCCTCATCCTGCAGCACCTTCCCAGGGATGCCCGGCCTCTTTATGCAGCGGTCCGCTGTCTCTCCGTCTGCGGATCGCGGAGCCGGAGGTCGGGGATGTAGAAAGTATAATAGGCCCCAAGATGGCGGCGGCCGCGGCCTCCAAGAGCGGCTCCTGTGAGCCTCCTTATATCTATTTAGGCCCCCTCACCTTGCAGCATCTTCCCAGGAATGTCCGGCTTCCCTTGTGTGGCGATCCGCTTCCTCTTCGCCCGCGAATCACGGCACCGGAGGCCGGGAGTGTAGGAGGCACAGTAGGCCTCAAGATGGCGGCGGCCTGTAGCAGCTGTAGGCCCGGCCGCGGGCCCGAGGACTCCTAAGCGGCTCGTCAGAGAAAGTAATCCCCCCTGGGAATTAAGCAGGTGTCTCCTGGGGATGGCTGGGGAGAGTTTCTATGCTCTCCTGTCTCTAGAACCCTTCGAATGGCTGTGGATAACAGCTAGCTAGACGGAGCTCCTCTGGAGCACGTCCTTCTCGTTCTCCGGTTGGCCACGCCCCCCCTGCTCCTTTTTCTAAATGATACTGGGGCCTCTCTGCAGGGCTCCCTCAAAATCATGGATACCTTCTCCACCTTCACAGGTCTGAGAGTGAATTGGCACAAATCCCAGCTCTTCCCAGTGGATGAGGAGGTTAGATCCTCCTCACCCCCCTCTCTCCCGCTGCAATGGGTTGACCATTTTACCTATTTGGATATAGTCATCTCAAAACAGAGTGGGGACTTTGTGCGGCTCAATCTTGACCCTGAGTTGACTGGAGTAAGAACCAAACTGAAGGTATGGAGCAACCTACCCCTTTCCCTCATTGGACGCATCAACCTGCTAAAAATGAAAGTCCTTCCTAAATTCACATACATTTTTAGAAACTCCCCACAATGGTTGACTTATGCCGTGTACATATGAGCGGACTTTTCGACTGGACTGGTCCGACGGAACGAATCCGTCAGACAATCTGACCGTGTGTGGGTTTCATTGGACCTTCAGCAAACCTTTTCTGTCGAAAATCAGATGCACTTTAGATTTGGAACATGTTTCAAATCTTTAGGCCGGAACTCCGCCAGACTCAGTTCCTATAGAGAAATCCGCTCGTCTGTATGCTGGTCCGACAGACAAAAAACGACGCATGCTCTGAAGCAAGTACGAGACAGAAGCGTTCGGTCTGGTAAAACTAGTGTTCGTATTTTGAGCTAGCACATTCCTCACGCTGCAAATTCTGTGATAGTTTAATGCAGCCCATTATTGTCTTCTTTATAATGCTAGAAGAACGAAGTTGTTTTGCTGCTCATATTCACACAGAGTTCTCACAAACAGATTTCTGGATTATTTCTCCTGATCTCATGAATGATATTGTATTTTTTAAAAGCCCGATCTCCATAATAATGTTTACAAATTTATTTTTTGAGTCATCTTTTATTATTTTTGATTTCATCAAGATCTTTTTTTATGATTATTTATAAATTATTTTCTAGTGATCTCCATATTTTTTTTTGTGTGTCAAGTTACCACAATAACATTAATAATGTTTTTTTGTGTGTCAAATTAACACAATAACATTATTAATGTTTTATTTTTTTGTGTGTCAAGTTAACACAATAACATTAATAATGTTTTTTTTTTTGTGTGTCACGTTACCACAATAACATTAATAATGTTTATTTTTTTGTGTGTCAAGTTAACACAATAACATTATTAGTGTTTTATTTTTTTCTGTGTCAAGTCAACGCAATAACATTATTAATGTTTTATTTTTTTGTGTGTCAAGTTACCACAATAACATGATATTTTTGTTTTTTTTGTAACCTCAAGGAGGTTGGTGTCCCTTATTTACAAAGAGACAAACAGTCAGCGCAAAAACACTCAGATAAAACGAAGCTGCTGAACACTAAAGGCAAATATATAAATCCTTTCACGTGGTATAAAACAAAAAATAGTGCAGCGCTAGATTATAAATCAATATTAAATGTCCGTAAATGAACGATAAATATCAACGGTGGTGCAGAGTGCTTCATGTATAGGACTATACCTAAGGATCCATAGACCGCTGAGGAAGTCCTCCGGACGATACGCGTGCGGATTGGTTTCATCCTGGTTTAGACGCCCCTGCAGCCATCTTAGACTGTCATCTGTAATTACCATGCGCTTTTTAGCCTAGCACTGGCCATAGTGCTAACTTTGTGAGTACCTGTCTTTTAATAAAGGAATCTGCTTTAAAAAGTTATACAGAGAGCACTATGTATTTTCTTTGTTCATTCCATGCATACCGAAAAGTTAAGTGGTGATCCCTACTAAGGAAGAGGTTCCTGCCTTTCAGCCAAGACATTACCCTGACCACCATTCGAGTGGTGAACGCCTATTAGACCTTCCTGTTAGCTCAGGGGTCCTTTTAACAAGGTGAGCGGTTTGACTGACAAGAGGGGGAGCACGGATTTAGAGCACTTTGGATCTGCATGAAGCACTCTGCACCACCGTTGATATTTATCGTTCATTTACGGACATTTAATATTGATTTATAATCTAGCGCTGCACTATTTTTTGGTGTCCCTTATTAATTTGACATTGTCTTTTAAAAATGTATTTGAATAAAAATACGTAGGCAAGTATTTTCAGAAAATAAAATATCTATTTATTCTGGTTAACAAAATAAAGATGAAGGCAACGCTGGAGAAACTTTAGGAATTTGTGAAGCCTTTTGGCCTCAGGGCACACATCAAGTCTTTGGAAAAGAAAATTGGGATCTTGAGGAGTCCATATAATAGGGAGCACAATCTGCTCCAGGAATCCCAGAGATCAAGAACAGCAGCAGATGACATATTTGTCCCCAGGCTATGGTACTACACCAGCCTGCGTCTTCTGTCAGACCAGACTGAACCCAGGTCATCACGTTCTTCTCTTCGCTGCAGCCTTCCCTACACCCTTCCCTGCAGCCTTCCTTGGAGGCTGTGGCTCTGGTGGTGGACTTGTGGCAGGAGGAGGAGGAGGAGGAGGTGGAAGATGGGTGAGATCATATATTTTGCTGTTGGCAGTTAACTCGCTCTTCAGCCCCTTGTGAAGGGCAACACTAATAATTTGTTCACAGAGGAGGCGTTTGCCCCGTCTCACATTCGAACAACCTGGTCGCTATATAGCATCCATAGGCCTTTTCAGCGTCGAGTGGGCTCCTCAGAACCTCTGTAGCTTCTCTAATGAGGCGCAGTGATGCCTCCTCTGTCACCGTCACCTTCCTGGGCCTTTTTGTTTGCATGCAGAGGGGAGGCACCTGCGATTGGGTGAGGCTCCTACTGGGCCCGGCCACCTCCTGGCTGACACTGGGCCCGGCCACCTCCTGGCTGACACTGGGCCTGCCCACCTCCTGGCTGTCACTGGGCCCAGCCTCCTCCTGCCTGCCACTTTCCAGAACTTCCTCCTGGCTGAGCTCATCCTGTGTATAGAAAAGGGACATAGTTTTAGTTTTTGGTTCATCAATCACACACAATTTTTAGCTCATGACTTGCAAATTCAATGTTAATACATATAAAAGAGTATCATTCTGACCCCAGCATTTTTTCAAGCTGGTGACAAACAATTTTGGGCGCTACTGTCAATTGATATGTATACATCATTTTTTGGATACAATCCTTAATAGTTAATAAATTATAACATCTAGTTAACATCATTAATATTAAGACACTAAATATGTATAAAAATAATATACCTGGCTGGGCGCATCCGCTTCTTCCAGGATGAAAGGCCAGGGTTGTTCCTCATCAGCCTCTGCTGGGGTGGAGGGAAGGGTGGAGGGAAGGCTGCAGGGAAGGGTGGAGGGAAGGGTCGAAAGCGATTCCCTGGCTTCAGTCTGGTCGTCAAGAAAACGCAGTTTTTCAAAGTACCACAGCTTGGGTACATACACATCATCTGCTGATGCTCCTGATCTCAGGGAAGCCTGGATCTTGTTATGCTCCCTCCTGTACATATTCCTCAAGATCCCAATTTTACGTTCCAAATTCTCCAAGGTTACTTCTGGGATCAAAGTCTGCACAAATGCCAGAAGTCTTTCCAGTGTTGCCTTCCTTACTGGTTTGTTGTAATATGCATTGTGCTTGACCTCCCACAGATTCCTCATCTCCCTGTGCTTGTCAATAAATTGTCACATGAATTCAGGGTCCTTAAACTTATTATTCATTTTTTCTGTAAGACAATACACAAGACAAAAACACTAATGTTAGCCTAAACTCTCATAATCTTATCCTAATATAGGCCTCAATCTATAAGCAGTATAGGCCACTGAAAATTTGTATAAAAATTACCTTCGTTTCGGTCGCTCGCAACTTCCGTTCCTACTTCCTCTGCTCATGTACGGCACATGCATGTTAGCTTTATATACACTGCGCAAGCATGAAACTCTGCCTGCGTCGCCCGCCCCTGACGTTCTTTTTCACAAATATTCCCCGCCCCTTCTCTCTACGGTGGACAGTAGGAGCAACATGGCGGAGACACAGCAGGTTTGTGTTAATTCTTCCAGTAGTGAAGAAAGCCCGGAGCCGAAACGTCCCGATCCGGGAAGAAGAGATTTAAGGCCTCCAATATGGCCTTTGAAGAGATGGTGGAGATGGTGTACATCTTGCGGAGGAAGGATTATGATGGGAAGCATGGACCGTACACCCAGCCAAATTTGCGCAAGGCCAAAATCATGTCCAAAGTGGTGAAGACCCTGCTTCAGAATTTTGGGGTACGATGCACCAAAGACAAATTGAGGAAACGCTGGTCCGACCTTAAATTGAGGGAGCCGGATCAGTACAGAAGAATAAAGAAAGTTCTTCAAAAAAGTAAATACTTGTCATGTGTTCCTATTCTGATTATTAACTTGCATGCTGCTCCATGTGCTTTTCTTTACCGTTGTGCAGTTTTAAATGGCTACTTTCATGTTCGTGTACACACAAATCGTTCGTAGGAAACATCGTTCATAGGAAACATCGTTTGAAAATATATAGGGTTTATTTAGTTGATACAGGGTTTAAACAACATTTTGGTCTTGGTAATTTGTCTTATTAAAGAAGTTTAGGACATTGTTGTCTATATGTCTTTGAAACTAGAATGAATAGCAAACTTCATTCAGTGGAATGTAAGGAGAGGACACTCGGCAACTGTTTACACATCTGGACTCAGGAGCACTATTGTGGGACACTAGAGAACATTTTTTAGGGTAACCCACACAGGGGCTCCAGGTGATACTTGGCGTGTCTCCATCTGTGACACTTGGCCAAAAAAGTAAGTATTGCAGTTTGTTTAAAAGGGTATTTTAATCATGTCTTCAACTTGGATCTCTTCCCAAACATGCAATTGTACACCACTTCTAAGCAATGTTTCATATTCCTATTTCTGGACTCAAATATCTGTGTGCTAAGTATACCTTTTGTTTAATTCTCATAGGGGAGAAAAGACTCAGACAGCAGGATCCCAGGGACCCCCCACCCTCGCTGGCCTGAATGGGAAATTACCCCACCCCCCCGAGGATGTTGAGGAAGGAGAGGTGCAGGAAGTGGGCAACATGGGCACCCCACCAGGTGAGTGTCTGACACCCCAGCTTCAGGTAATATATGTATGCCTGCATATTTCTAAATACAAGTTTTTTCATCAATTTTAGGTGATGTGCTGGTTGTGGAAGGGGAAGCATTGAAAACTGACAGCTCCCGACGCCCATCCACAGTCTGTGCAGTTGTGCTTGTCAAGGTCCGGGTCGTGGTCGCTGCAGGACAGAAGAAGAGAGATCCATGGAGAGCCGATACCTCGATCTGAGGATCCGATTCCGACCGGGTCATGTGCAAGTGGTGCAGGCAAATGTTCTTTTCCCTAATCGAAGGGCACTGATAACTGGAGCAACTGGTCTATTGGGCCGTGCTGTGTACAGAGAATTCAAGGACAACAACTGGCATGTTGTGGGATGTGGATATAGCCGGGCGCGGCCTCACTTTGAGTATCTTAATTTACTGGATACATCTGCTGTGAAAGAGTTTATCTGTGAATTCAAGCCACATGTGATTGTTCATTGTGCAGCAGAAAGAAGACCAGATATTGTTGAGAATCAACCTGAGTCTGCCACCAGGCTGAATGTGGAGGCATCTGCAAATCTTGCCAAAGTAGCATCTGGAGCATTCCTGATCTACATTAGTTCAGACAATGTCTTTGATGGATCAAATCCCCCTTACAGAGAGGATTCTGTGCCAAATCTCCTGAACCTGCATGGTAAAACCAAAATAGAAGGAGAGCGAGTAATCCTGCAGAACAGGGATAATGCTGCTGTGCTCAGAGTTCCTGTGTTATATGGGGATGTGGAGAAATTAGAGGAAAGTGCAGTTAAAATTATGTTTGACAAGGTACAGTTCAGCAACAAATCTGCTAATATGGACCACTGGCAACAGAGATTTCCCACCTATGTCAAGGATGTATCTAGTGTCTGCTTCCAAATAGCTGAGAAAAAATTGCAGGAACCTTCTCTGATAGGGAATTTATTTTATTTATCTATTTATCTATTTATTTATTTTTGGCTTGTGCTATGGCTGATGCTTTCAATCTCCCCAGCAGTCATCTGAGACCAATCACACATAAACCCGTTGGTCCAACTCCTCGACCATGGAACCCACAGCTTGATTGCTCCAAGCTGGAGGGACTTGGCATTGGACAGAGGACACCATTTAGAGTTGGCTTTAGAGAATCATTGGGGCCATTTTTAGTGGAGAAAAAAACGCGGCAAACTGTCTTCCATTAGTTTTGTTTTTTTTTTCTGTATGTCCAGCTGATTTCTGTTTGTTTTTGCTCTTTTATTAAAAGAAATTTAGTTTTGTATCGGTGTTATAAAAAAAATATACAATCTGAACAAAGTTGTCAGTGACAGAATGCTAGTTGTTTTGAAAGATCTATATTTTTTTCTTTTCTTTTTTTGCCATACAAAGACCATAAAAGAAATTGGTAAGTCACAGGTCAGCTTAAACTTTGTTCAAATTACTTTTTTCTAATAGTCAGTTTAGGTTTTATGCTGCGTACACACAAGCGGACTTTACGGCAGACTTGGTCCGGCGTACTGGATTTCGTCGGACAATTCGATCGCGTGTGGGCTCCAGCGGACTTTGTTTGCTCAAAAGTTGGACGGACTTAGATTTGAAACATGTTTTAAATCTATCCGACGGACTCTTCTTTCTAGCGGACAAACCGGTCGTCTGTGTGCTAGTCCGATGAACTCAAACTGACGCATGCTCTGAAGCAATTACAAGACGGAAGCGCTCGGTCTGGTAAAACTAGCCTTCGTATGCACATTCCTCTTCTGTTATCTTTTAATACAGCGCTTTTTTTTTCTTTATAATGCGAGAGGAATGAAGTTGTTTTTCTGCTTTATATTCACACAGAGTTCTCACAAACTACTTTCTTCATGATTTATCCTCATGCCATGACTAATATGATATTTTTAAAAAGCCAGATCTCCATAAATAAAGTATTAAATTAGATTTTGGACTCATCTTTTTTTTTTTATTGATTTCAACACTATTTATAATCTATTTTACAATGTGTGCTAAATTATACAAACATTTTTTTTTTATTGTATTTTTGTAGTTTCAAGTTACCACAATAACCTTAATATTTTGTGTTGTTTTAATGCACCTTAATGAGGTTGGTGTCCCTTGTTAATTAGACATAGGGGGGTTTATTTTCCAAAGTGCAAATTCTACTTGGAATTGCACAGAAAGAGCATTTTGAAGTGCCTTCGCTGTGGATCCGAGGGGCACATGCAAGGAACACCAAAAAAAAAAAACCTTTTTCTTGCACATGATTGTATGATAAAATCAGCAGAGCTTCCCCTCATTTCAGCTCTTTCCCTCAGATTTACAGCGACTGCACTTCCAACAAGTGCACTTGCTGTGCAATTTCTAAAGTGCACTTTTCACTAGTATTTTTCACTTCATTTTAGAAATTATTTAGCCTTTTGGCAAAAACACACATAGGGGTTGATTTACTAAAGGGAAAAAGATTGTGCACTTTGCAAAGTGCAGTTGCCCTCTGCAAGAGCAGTTGCTCCAGAGCTTAGTAAATGAGCAGAAGCTCTGCTGACTTCCATCATCCAATCATGTGCAAGCAAAAATGCTGTTTTTTGAATTTTCCTTGCACAGGATTGGGTACTCTTTGCAAAGTCAAGCCTTACCTCATTTACTAAGCTCTGGAGCAATTGCACTTGCAGAGGGCAACTGTCCTCTGCAAAGTGCACAGTCTATTTGCTTTTATTAAATCAACCCCCTATAGGCGTGCGCAAGAGGTGTGCCAGGTGTGCCTGGGCACACCCTAATCACTCTGTGCAGTGCTAACTCCCCATACTGTCCAGGTATCCCTCTTCTCTCCTCTCCCCTTGGCTGCCACGGAGGATGTTTCAGGATGGAGAGCAGGGGAAAGGGTTAGTCAATATGTCACTTACTGGCCCCTTCCTTTGCTAATTGAATGCAGTGAACACACTCACTGTGTTTATTCACAAACTGAAGCATAGTAAACACTGTTTACTATGCTTTAGTGTGTTTGAGCTTTGGGGTGCACACCCTAATGCAATAGGCTGCGCACACCTATGTCAACCCCATAGTCTTTTTGACCTGTACCTGCCTACTCCCAAACAAAATGTCGTTTTGGAATCAAAACACATAGTCAATAATGTAAGGTAACAAAAAAATCCATTTATTTTGGTTAACAAGAAATTAGGAAGGCAACACTGGAGACACTTTTAGAATCTGTGAAGCCTTTTGTCCCCCAGGACACACATCAAGTTTTAGGACAAGAAATTTGGTATCTTGCGACAAGGGAGCACATGGAGCACAGTCAGACCAGACAGAAACCAGGCAATCACTTTCGACTCTTCTGTGGAGCCTTCCCTGCACGCTTCTCTGAAGCCTTCCCTCCACGCTTCTCTGCAGCCTTCCTCGGAGGCTGGGCCTCTGGTGGTGGACTTGGGGCAGGAGGAGGAGGAGTGGCTTCATCTGCCAGATACGTTGTAGCAGTAAGCTCCCCTCTCAAGCCCTTCTGATAGGCCTGAAAAATCAAAACCTCACAGAGGAGGCGTTGCCCCTTTTCCAACTCCAGCAATCGGCTGGCTATATAGGTCCTATACGCTTCCTCTGTATTGGGTGGTGTACTCAGGATTTGGCTTGCTTCACGTATGAGGGCTAAGGATTCCTCCTCAGTTTGGGTCATTAGCCTGGGCCTTTTGGTGAGAATGCGGAGGGGAGGCACCTGACACTCCATGCGGCTTCTACTCGACCCAGCCACAGCCTCCTCCTTTCTCCCACTGGGCAAGGCCTCCTCCTCTCTCCCACTGGTCAAGGCTTCCTCCTCTCTCCCACTGGTCAAGGCCTCCTCCTGGGTGAGGTCATGTCAAAAAAAGGGACATAGTTGTAATTTTGGGTTACGCAATCACACACAATTTTCAGCTCATGACTTGCAAATATAATTCTCAAAAAATAGTAAAGGCTATCTATTTGACACCACCATTATTCCAGATGATCAACAATATCTGAAGTACCTAGGCGTGCGCACAGGGTGTGCCAGGTGTGCCTGGGCACACCCTAATCGCCTTGTGTGGTGCATATCCCCCCCTGTTTATACCACTGAAATTTCATCCCCAAAACAAATTTTACAAAAGCAAATACATTTTAGAAAAATAAAATAAACAAAATTACACTGTCCACTACCCTACTGACACCATCAGTACATATACACATGCATATGTATTTGAGGTTTGGGGTGCACACCCTAATGCAGGAGGCTGCGCACACCTATGCAGAAGTATATTTTTGGCCACTACTGTCTAGTGATATGTCTACATATTAATATTTGTGATGAAGTCATTTTTTATG
The DNA here is from genome assembly GCF_042186555.1 of Aquarana catesbeiana. Classification (NCBI taxonomy): domain Eukaryota; kingdom Metazoa; phylum Chordata; class Amphibia; order Anura; family Ranidae; genus Aquarana; species Aquarana catesbeiana. The sequence goes on from NC_133329.1 coordinate 131,516,963, forward strand.
AAGCACTTAAAAATTTAACATGTTAACATCATTAATAACATTTATACAATCACAAATTCCACAAAAAAGGATACCTGGCTGAAGCTGGGCGCATCCACTTCATCAGGGATGAAAAGGCCCAGTTCTTCCTGGGACTCCTCAGCTGGGGTGGAGGTGGATGGAAGGCTGGAGGGAAGAGTGGGGGGAAGGCTGGAGGGAAGGGTGGGGGGAAGGGTCGAAAGTGATTGCCTGGCTTCTGTCTGGTCATCCAGGAATCGCATTTTGTGGTAGTACCACCATTTGGGTACATAAACTTGGTCGGCTGCTGCTCCGGATCTGAGCGACTCCTGGATTTTATTGTGTTCTCGCTTGTACATGTTTCGCAAGATACCAATTTTCTTGTCCACAAACTTGAGGTCTGCCTGGGGGACTCGAGTCTTCACAAATTCTAAAAGTGTGCCCAGTGTTGCCTTCCTTACATCTCTATTGTAATATAGTGGGTGTTTGACCTCCCACAGGTTTTTCTTTTCCTGATATAAGTCTATAAATCGCGACAAAAAATCTGCCTCTTTAAAGGGATTCATTGTTGCTGAAATACAAGACACAAGATCAAAACTGTAATGTCAGTCAGAACTCCCCGGATTATTTGGTGAAGAACCTAGGGGACACATATACATACACACACACACACACACACACACACACACACACACACACACACCCCCACGTTTAATCTTACCTTCGTTTCTGACGCTTGCTACTTCCGCACGGACATAGGTAGGCCATCGCAATAGCTTTATATACACTGCGCATGTGTCATGCTCCGCCTGCGTCGCCCGCCCCTGACATTCTTTAGTACGATTTGTCCCCGCCCCTTCACTCTTCGTTACGCAGTGGGAGTAGATAGAGAAAGATGGCGGAGAGAATCAGTGGAAGTAGCGCGGAGGAAAGCCCGGAGCCACAACCATCCACATCCCGGAGGAGATATAAGGCCACCAACATGGCTTTTGAAGAGATGGTGGAGATGGTGTCCATATTGAGAAGGGAGGACTACGATGGGAAAAAAGGACCGTACACACGACCGAATATGCGTAAGGACAAAATAATGTCCTCAGTTGTCACCGCTCTAGAAGCAAAATTTGGCACAAAACGGTCTAAAGAACAATTGAGGAAGCGGTGGTCTGACATCAAAAGTCGTGAGCCAGAACAATATTGGCGAATAAAGAAGCTGCTTAAAAAAAGTAAGTACTTGTTGTGTTTTCCTATTGAGATACTTAACTTGCATGCTGATCCATATTTTTTTCGTTTATACAGCATCGTTCGTAAAGACCGTTCTTTGTAAAATACATATGATACTTTAGAAAATGATGTTATTTTTTCGCCAAATACGATGGTACAGGGTTGGACATATACATTTATGTCTTGATCATTTTTCGTATTCCAAAAATTTGTTGATGTGGTCTAGATGTGTTGGAAAATATAATGCTTCTTCAAAAATGATTCAGTGTAATGTAAGGACAGGACACAGCAGCTGGTTCCACATCTGGACTCACGAGCACTATGTGACCATAACTAAATTTTTGAGAGGTAATACACATAGGAGATCATTGAGGTGTCTGCATCTGTGAAACTTGCCTGAAAATGTGTATTGTTTAGAATTGTTGTTCAGAGGGAATGTTCATCCTGTCTTCTAAATTTTTGAGGACAAAAAAAGGCAATTGTCCACAACTTATAACCAACGTTTCATATTATTTTAAAAAATCTAAAATATCACTGTGTTTTAACTGCACCTTTTGTTGAATTATCATAGGGGAGAAAAGACTCAGGCAACAGTCCAAGGATACCAGGACCCCCCCAAGTCACCAGCCTGAGGCTGAAGATAGCCCAAGCCCAAGACCACACCCACCCGACGACCTGGAGGAAGGAGAGGTGGAGGAAGTGTGCGAGCTTTCAACCCCACCAAGTGAGTGACTGACACCCCAGCTTAAGGTAATGTATTTAGGCGTGCATATTTTAACCCTTGTTTTTTTCACTAATTTTAGGTGAGCTTCTGGTTGTGGAAGGCCAAGCGGCAGAGCCATTCAGCACAGACAGTGCCCAAAGACTGATTGGCCAGATAATGCTGTGGAATAGCCAACTTCACCTTGACTCCATGCAACAGGAAATGAAGAGAATGATTGATGTTTTGGGCAGAATATAATAACGTTTTGCCTAAAAACATCAAACATGTTCTTCATTTCCTTGTGAAGTTTGTTTCTTCTTGAAATATTTTTTTAAAGTTTTTTTGTTAAAAAAAAATTTTGATGATGCACACGGTGTGTCATCATGTGCTATCTTCCATCATAGGTTATCAATGTACTTGTTTTGTGTTTGCAACCCCTTCATCCTCAAAATTATTTAGTGGTGAGAGGAACAAAGGGATTGCACACACAAAACATGTACATTGCTCACCCATGATGGGAGATAGCACATGTTGACTTGACCCTTTTGTAATACTCAATTTTGAGCATCTTAAAAATTAACGATTTACAAGGGTGACATCACCAGCACCGTTCTTAAAATGTTGAACTTTGTAAGTTCTTTAATTTTTTTGTATGTTTTTCAAAACACTGTTGTGAATTTTAAGATTTTAAACAAGGTCTATTTTTGTTTAAATATGCCTTTAATAACGTTAAACCAAAATAAATATTTAAAAAAAATATATATATTATAAAAAAAAACAAAAACAAAAAAAAGTTTAAAAAAATGCACCTTTCAATGTGCACACAGTAAAATGCTTTTACTACTACAATGTGTGTGGCTGATTATTTCTCAATAATGTTTTTGAAATTTTTGTGTGGTTACAGTGACAAAGGGCCTTATTAACTAAAGGTAAATGCACTTGCCACTACTACAAGTGCACTAGGAGACAGACCAAACTAAATGCAAACAAGAATAAAAACAAGATATTTTTTCAAAATTGTATTTATTTATTTAAAAAAAAAAATTAAAGCTCTTGTTGAATAGCAATGGCCCCCCGACCATTAAAATAATTTACATATCGCTCACGCACTTGACGTGCGGTTCGGGGGGCCAAGCCAATACGGCCAATTTCTAGGCCTGTCATTGTTTCATCTTGTACAAGTCCGGCCTCAGGCCCAACAGAGGTAATATATGTAGCAGAATGTCTACGTAAAAAGTTATGTAGTATGCAGCAAGCAAGTATGATGTAATTAATTTTATAGTCTGCCAGATTTATTGCTGAAAGGAACAAACGGAACCGGCTAGCCAGAATCCCAAAGGCATTCTCCACAACTCTTCTTGCTCTGGCTAGCCGGTAATTAAATACCCTCCTCTCAGGGGTGAGTGTCCTTTGGGGGAACGGCCTCATCAAGTGCTCACCGAGAGCAAACGCTTCATCAGCGATGAAAAACTGAGGGGAGTCCATCAACATTCTGGTCATCAGGTGGCAATCCCAGGCCACTAGTCTGGAGATGCTGGCACAGCTCGATCTGTGCAAAGACTCCTCCGTCAGACATCTGGCCAATCTTCCCCACATCCACAAACAGAAAGTCCAAATGTGCCGAGACCACCGCCATCAAAACTACACTATGGAACCCCTTGTATTTATAAAAATAAGACCCCGAATGCGGTGGTGGCACAATGCGGACATGCTTCCCGCCAATCGCCCCGACACAGTTGGGAAAGTCCCAACGGTCAGCGAATTGGGAGGCCACAGTCTGCCATTCCTGTGTACTGGAAGGAAACTGTGGAGTGAAAAAAAAAAATTAAGATAAGGACTTTTAAACATAACTTGGATATCAGATTACACAAAAACATTAGTGAACAACAGCAGTCAAACATTATTAATATGTGTGTTTGTACTTTAAATTATAAAAAACATAAGGCCCACTTATAAGATGAATCACCCCCTCTGATGGCCCATTGATCAATTTGAATGTGGGGGGAGGTGTTCTAATTAGGTTAAGAAACACACCTGACAGTTTAAAACATTTGAGGGGTGGGGGAGGAGTACTAATTAGGTTAAGAAACACACCTGACAGTTTTAAACATTTGAGGGGTGGGGGAGGGGTTCTAATTAGGGTCAAAAACACACCTGACAGTTGCAAACATTTGAGCGGTGGGGGAGAGGTTCTAATTTGGGTAAAAAACACACCTGACAGTTGCAAACATTTGAGCGGTGGGGGAGAGGTTCTAATTTGGGTAAAAAACACACCTGACAGTTGCAAACATTTGCGGGGGTGGGGAGGGTCAAACAGTACAATGGAGCTGACAATATACATTGTTTAAGGGACTATAGGCTAGAGATATAAATGGACCCAGGATTGCATGGTGGGGAGGTTATTGAAGGTAAATATGCATGTAGGGCAATAAATGATTAATGTCCAAAAACAGGCATGCATGAAGATAAAGGGGACATTCACAGCATATTCAAAGCATGGTAATTAGGTAAGGAGGACATTTAGACTATACATTAGCAAACATTTAATACATATCATGTAATGTTAAAGGATAAAACTTACCTTCATATAGTCCTTCTGCAGGACCTGAATGATGGCAGAACAGGTCTCTGGGATTATTATCCCCAGAGCCTGGGGGGAGATGCCTGTCGAGAACTTCAAGTCCTGAAGACTTCTCCCAGTCGCCAAGTAACGTAACGTGGCAACTAGCCTCTGCTCCGCACTGATGGCTTGCCTCATGCAGGTATCCTGCCTGCTGATATAGGGGGTCAGCATAGCCAGCAGACGCTCAAAAACGGGGTCCGTCATCCTGAGATAATTCCTGAAATCCTCAGGATTATTCTCACAGAGCTCACGGAGCAAAGGCATGTGCGAGAATTGGTGTCAGAGAGCTCCCCTTGGCGGACGCGCTGCTGGTGTGCGTTGGGGTGCATTGGGGCGCGTCGGCGCGCGCGCCGCCGCGGGTGCTGGCATGCGAGCACATGCGTGTGTGCCGGGGCATGCGCCGGCGCGTGTCGGCGCGCGTCGGCTTGCACACGCGCCCGGCTTTGCCGCCAATCTGCCTATTTAGGCTGTCTGCACAAGGAGCTCGGTGCTGTCCGATCTTCAGCTCCCTGTATCCCTGCACCTGCTTCCTGCTTCCTGTTTGAACCTGATCTCCTGACCACCGGCTTGCCTTTGATTATCCTTGCTTTCTGCCTGCCACTGATCCCAGACTGTCCTGACTACGAATCTGCCTGCTCCTCTGTACCGCGTTGCCCGCCTGTTGCCAACCCTGCTTGTGACCCCACCTGCCTGCTCCACTCCATCTCTGCACCTGCTGCCTGTGCTTCAGTTGACTGGTGATCTCCAGAACCACCTTTACCTGGATCCTCCTGCGGCTAACCCGCCAGGCTCTCATACCATTCTGTGCTCCCGTGCCTCCTGTTGGAAGAACGAGTCCAAGTCCTGTCTGCTCCAACCCATCCTCAAGCCACTTCATCTGCCGGAGTGTCATCTGCACCCTCAGTAGTAATGCTACCTCCTGAGCCTAGGGTACCCATACCCGAAAGATTTTCAGGGGACCGTAGTAAATACCGGGCCTTTCGCAATGCCTGCGAACTATACTTCCCTCTGCAACCCCGCACTTTTTCTTTGGAGGCAACCAAGGTGGGCTTCGTAATTTCCCTCTTATCCGGTGAACCACAGACCTGGGCTCACCGCCTCCTGGAGCAAAAATCTGTAGCCCTGGATAACCTTGATGCTTTTTTTATCACCGTGTCACAGTTGTATGAGGACCCCAAGTGACAGCAACTGCGGAAGCCGCCTTCCACGCCCTTCAACAGGGGCGTAGAGCCGCAGAGGACTATGTGGTGGAATTTAGGCGGTGGAGCTCCGACACTGGTTGGAATGACGCAGCTTTGCGTTATCAATTCCGCATGGGATTGTCTGATCCCTTGAAGGATGAGTTGGCACGGATTGGAATACCCCAAACCCTGGATGAGCTCATCAATCTGTCTATTCAGATCGATCGATGCCTCAGAGAGCGTCGCTCTGAGAGATCTACCAGCCAATTTTGCCCTACCTGGATGCTCCCCAATGTTCTGAGTTCTCCCAGCCAGTCTTTTCTGGCACCGGCCACACCGGTTCTTGATAACTCCGAACCAATGCAGCTCGGTCTGCTCCGTCCCTCTCTCAATCCAGAAGAGCGACAGCGCTGAAGAGTCAACAACCTCTGCATGTACTGCGGGGAGTCTGGACACTACGTGAGGTCTTGCCATAACAAGACACGTAAGTCTCTGCCAATCTCTTCAATTTGTGCATCTGCTCTCCCTAACCCTGCTAATCACCTTGCTCTCTCTATCATCTTACAGCTTCCAGGAAGGAATATTCCAGTTACGGTCATAATTGACTCAGGAGCCTGCAGCTGTTTCATTGACTTAGCCTTCGCTGCAAACTATCACATCCCTCTCCAGTCTAAAAATCGGGGACTTGCTGTACATCTCGCTGATGGCTCCTCTCTTCGTTCCGGTCCCGTCACGCAGGAAACCATCCCTTTGTTGGCCACCATGGGCTCCAACCACCGAGAACTCCTGCGCTTGGATGCCATCTCTTCTCCTCTTTTTCCCATCATACTGGGGATGCCATGGTTGCAGGCCCATAACCCCAGCATCAACTGATCTAGCGGGGAAGTCAAGTTCCTTTCCAAATATTGCCAGCAACACTGCCTACATACGAGTCCTGTTGAATCTACCCAACTACTTTGCCTGGATACCGATTCTGAATTACAACAGGAGATCCCTGCGCCCTATCGGGACTTTCTTGAAGTTTTTAGTAAAAAGGGAGCAGAGAATCTACCTCCTCACAGGCCTTACGATTGCCCAATCGAGCTGTTACCTGGAGCGGAAGTTCCCTTTGGGAGGATTTTCCCATTAACAGAGCAGGAGTTGGATACTCTAAAAATATACATCGACGAGAACCTGAAGAAACGTTTATCTGCCCATCCACCTCTCCGGCTGGGGCTGGTATATTCTTCGTGGAGAAAAAGGATCATTCCCTACGTCCTTGTATTGATTATCGTGAACTGAACAAGATAACTATCAAAAACTGTTATCCTCTACCTTTAGTGCCTGAACTCTTCCAAAAACTGGGATCCGCAGTAATTTTTACCAAATTAGATCTCCGTGGTGCCTACAATTTAATTTGTATTCGGGAAGGAGACGAGTGGAAAACAGCTTTCCACACCAGATTCGGGCATTTCGAATACCTTGTTATGCCCTTCGGCCTGTGCAACGCACCCGCAACGTTTCAACATTTTGTCAATGACATTTTCCGTGATTTCCTGGACTTATATGTTATTGTTTATCTAGACGATATCCTGATCTTCCCCTCCTCAGTCTCCGATCATCGTAGGCACGTCAAAATGTTTTAGCTCGGCTCATGCAGCATGGACTTTACGCTAAACCGGAAAAATGCCAATTTGAACTTCAAAGCATCCAGTTTCTAGGCTTAATCATCTCTGTTGAAGGTATTAAAATGGACCCCCAAAAGGTATAAGCCATTCTGGAATGGCCTGCTCCCTCCGATAAGAAAGGGGTTCAAAGGTTCATTGGCTTCTCCAACTTTTATAGAAAGTTCATTAGGGGCTTCTCTGCAATAATTGCCCCCATCACCGAATTAACTAAACAAGGGAATCGGTTCCATTGGTCTCCTAAGGCACAATCCGCCTTCAAAAAACTCAAGGAGCTATTCACCTCTGCTTCTATCTTAAAACACCCAGATCCTGCTTTACCATTTGTCCTCGAAGTGGACGCTTCAGAGGTTGCAGTCGGAGCTGTTCTGTCCCAACGGCAAGGCCCTTCTCTACCCGGTGGCCTTTTTCTCTTGCAAAATCTCTTCAGTGGAGAGAAATTACGATGTTGGTGATCGGGAGCTTCTGGCCATCAAGTCCGCTTTGGAGGAGTGGCGTTACTTACTGGAGGGTGCAGCACATCCCATTCTGGTCTATACGGATCACAAGAATCTGGAGTACCTCCGAACGGCCAAGAGACTGAAACCACGGCAAGCAAGATGGGCTCTATTTTTCTCTAGATTTCAGTTCCACATAACATACAGACCTGGTTCCAAAAATATCAATCCGGACGCTCTTTCCCGTATGTTCCCTGATTCCGGCAAACCTGTGCATCCGGACACTATTCTTCCATCTGGAAATTTTCTTCTACTCCAAGGGGATCTGATAATAAAATAAGCCTCCTCAAATTGGACCCCGACTTCCGGAGATGAGGTGAGGGCCCAGGACGGCCTATTTTGGCACAAGGGTAAAATCGTGGTCCCTGAAGATCTGAGGGTGACAGTGCTAGAGCTCTGCCATGATCATAAGATGGCTAGACACTTTGGTGTGCTAAAGACGACTGAACTGGTTCAGCGCATATTCTGGTGGCCTCTGTTGGCGAATGACTGCACGAACTATGTAGAATCCTGTACTATCTGTGCACGGAGCAAAAATAGCCGGACAAGAGCCTGGGGGCTGCTAAAACCGTTACCCGTCCCGGAAAGACCGTGGAAGATGATATCGATGGATTTCATTGTAGAGCTTCCCCAGGCAGAAGGCTTTTCTACCATCTTCGTCGTCGTAGACAGGCTAACCAAAATGGCTCATTTTTTGCCTATGAAGGGCACGCCCTCAGCTATGGAGACAGCAAGGGTCTTCATCAAGGAGATTGTTAGGCTGCACGGAGTCCCATCAAATATCATATCTGATCGCGGTGTTCAGTTCACCTCCTGGTTCTGGAAGGCTCTCTGTGGTTCTCAGGAAATTGAGCTGGCACTCTCCTCTGCTTACCATCCCCAGACTAATGGACAGACGGAGAGAACTAATCAGACTTTGGAGCAGTACCTCCGTTGTTTTTCGTCTTTCTCACAGGATGACTGGGTTTCTCTTCTGCCAATTGCTGAGTTCTCGTACAATAACTCTTTACATTCGGCCATTAAGCAAACGCCCTTTTTTGCCAATTACGGCTTCCACCCGTCCTTCCTGCCCAGGTCTTTACCTGAATGTGCTATCCCTGCGGTCTCTGAAACCATGGACTTCTTCCTTACCAACAACAAACTCTTGCAGGAAACCATGGCTAAGACCCAAGAGTATAATAAGAAAATGTTTGACAAGAAGAGGCGGGGAGAGCTCATCCTGGAACCTGGCAATCAGGTTTGGTTGTCCACAACCAATCTAAGAATGGCCTGCCCTTCAAGGAAATTGGGCCCTAAATTTATGGGTCCGTTCTCAGTCAAAAAGAGAATTAACAACGTAGCCTGCAAACTCAACTTACCTGGTACCCTGAAGATTCATCCGGTCTTTCATATATCGTTGTTGAAACCTGTTATACCCAACACCTTTGCTGGCCGAAGTACTGACCCACCGGAACCCATAATTATTGATAACGAAGAAGAGTTCGAAGTGGAGGCTATCTTGGATTGCAGGAAAAGACACAATCAGTTGCAATACCTAATCAAGTGGAGGGGGTACGGACCAGAAGACAACTCCTGGGAGCCAGAAAGCAATCTACATGCCGAAGAGCTTCTGAGGACTTTCAGAAGTACCCACGCCACCAGATTGGCTCAGTTGGACATCCGGAGGCTGCCCTTGAGGGGGGGGCACTGTCAGAGAGCTCCCCTGGGCGGCCGCGGGTGCACGGCGTTTGGCGCCAATCTGCCTATTTAGGCTGTCTGCACAGGGGGCTCGGTGCTGTCTGATCTTCAGCTCACTGTATCCCTGCACCTGCTTCCTGTTTGAACCTGATCTCCTGACCACCGGCTTGCCTTTGATTATCCTTGCTTTCTGCCTGCCACTGGTCCCGGACTGTCCTGACTACGAATCTGCCTGCTCCTCTGTACCCCGTTGCCCGCCTGTTGCCAACCCTGCTTGTGACCTGGCCTGCCTGCTCCCCTCCATCTCTGCACCTGCTGCCTGTGCTTCAGTTGACTGGTGATCCCCAGAATCACCTTTACCAGGATCCTCCTTCGGCTAACCCTCCAGGCTCTCATACCATTCTGTGCTCCCGTGCCTCCTGTCCATACTACCAGGGGCCGGGAACCAGATACGTAAGGGAGGCCTCCCCCTGCTACATCGGGCTCATCGGTCTGGTACGTGGAAGTCTGACAATTGGTCACGCTGGCGCAACCAATTCTTCATCCATGAACTCCTCCTCGCCCTGTTCATGGACTGGACTCGGGTCAAAGTATTAACCCCAACACCAAGTCCCCACGTAGCACGAACTCGAGAACAAGTACGTCCACGCGACATGGCTTTAAAACAGTCGGCTGGTCAAACAAACTTATAACAAACGCACTGAAGAACAGCAAGGCCTATGAAGAACGACCTGAAAATCAGGAACGAGCGAACCAGAACGGCCTGCTAGGCAGGTTACGAACTGACCAACACGCACTGAAAAGCAGATATAAACCTCACAAGCACAAACTGAACCGCAGAAAACGATCGAAATAAGCTGAAGTGTGAAAAGCGCCAAACGTCTCTAACCAAACTTCTACTAACACGAGATAAACACGAGTACGTCCACGCGACATGGCTTTAAAACAGTCGGCTGGTCAAAAAAACTTATAACAAATGCACTGAAGAACAGCAAGGCCTATGAAGAATGACCTGAAAATCAGGAACGAGCGAACCAGAACAGCCTGCTAGGCAGGTTACGAACTGACCAACACACACTGAAAAGCAGATATAAACCTCACAAGCACAAACTGAACCGCAGAAAACGATCGAAATAAGCTGAAGTGTGAAAAGCGCGAATCGTCTCTAACCAAACTTCTACTAACACGAGATAAACACGAGTACGTCCACGCGACATGGCTTTAAAACAGTCGGCTGGTCAAACAAACTTATAACAAACGCACTGAAGAACAGCAAGGCCTATGAAGAACGACCTGAAAATCAGGAACGAGCGAACCAGAACGGCCTGCTAGGCAGGTTACGAACTGACCAACACGCACTGAAAAGCAGATATAAACCTCACAAGCACAAACTGAACCGCAGAAAACGATCGAAATAAGCTGAAGTGTGAAAAGCGCGAATCGTCTCTAACCAAACTTCTACTAACACGAGATAAACACGAGATTAGCAGAAGGAGCCCAAAGGGTGCCGTAGTGGGGCTTGAACTTCCTTTTTATAGTCCCGTTGTACGTGCTGTACGTCACCGCGTTCCAAACCAGCGGACTTTTGCAGTGATCGCGTGTGTCCAAGTCCGTCCCTTTTAAAGTCTGGCGCAAGGAGCCGACAAAGTCCGGCGTAAAGTCCGCTCGTGTGTACGCGGCAGTCTGCTGCCAATTGGAATAGTGGCACTTATTTTTATATTTTTGGCAGAAAGGTGCTTAGATTCAGCATCCGAAGTTCAGTTTTTGGCAGCTCTTAAGCACATGTGTTAATCTACATAAAAATAAAATGCATACAGTAATTCAAAGCACTGCTATATAATGCATTTACTGTTAATTAAAAGTTGATTTTTAAGTTACTCTGTCAGGTGCATTTTGAGCTAGATTTTGCACTATAAAGGGAATGCATACACAGGTGCTGTCATGCTGCATTTGTGTCCAGTAATGCTGGTAGTGGTTGCTTTACTCCCTACAAGAGTACAGCTGATGATGTGTACAGACATCATGGCCACCACTGAACAGATTGCAACAGGACATATCTTGCGGTCTTCATTTGCTGCCAGTTGCCAATGTAGAATGATTGCAATATTGTTGGCTTCTAAGCTTTTTTATTCAAGCTATGAACGCTTTGCCCCGTGGCTTGATCAGCACTCAAAGATCTGTGTATACACATGCAAAAGCTGCACTGATCTAAAATGTCTTAAAACAGCTTTAAAAACCAAGATTATATTTCCAAAAAAATATATGAAGGGCCCCATTACATTTTATTTTGTTTAATATTGCACGGTGGATATTCACCTGAACATTTCTTTTGTATTTCACATTTTCCTATTGATTGAATCGCTTGAACTGACACTTTTTGCCTGCAGTATGTTTATGATTAGGGCCAAAGTATTTACATTTTTTTACTAGGTATAGCAAGTAGCACTCCTCACCTCACACAATCCTCATCCTTCAAAATCCCTCAATCCTTTCTGTGCCACAACTGCCACCTCCCTATTGGAACCTTGTTCAGTGTGATTTTTGCACTCTCCAGTACACTCCTCACCTCTTGCAAGCTGCACCCTCTTATTTAATACATGTATCCCATTCCCCACCACATTTCTCAAGTCCTTGATCACGTACTATTATTTGTAATGTCTATTATGATGATCACCATCCATATTCTGTGTATGCTCCTCTATTCACCTCTCCTCTCCCCCTCCCACACATCTCCCAAGTCCGTCTATGTTTAATCTCCAGCCTGCTACTTACCATACTGCTATCCTCTGTTCCCCAAACCCAGGGGCGTTGCCAGGTGGCAAAAAGACCAGGGGTTTCAGCCCGAAGTCCAAGCCAAGCCCGACGGGGGGGGTTAGGCGTGGTGTATGTGACGTGGGCTTTTTTTTGGCTGGGCCGTAACCTAACCTGCATACACTGACTTACCTACACTGACAGTAGTGACCTACCTACACTGACCTACCTAACCTGCATACACTGACAGTAGGGACCTACCTACACTGACCTACCTAACCTGCATACACTGACCTACCTAACCTGCATACACTGACAGTAGTGACCTACCTACACTGACCTACCTAACCTGCATACACTGACCTACCTAACCTGCATACACTGACCTACCTACACTGACAGTAGTGACCTACCTGACCTACCTACACTGACCTACCTACATTGACCTACCTACACTGACAGTAGTGACCTACCTGACCTACTTACACTGACCTACCTACACTGACAGTAGTGACCTACCTACACTGACCTACCTACACTGACATTTACATATGCTGTCTGACCTACCTCAGCTCAGCCGTGGTTTACGGTGTCACAGCGGGCAGGCAGTCAGTCAGTAAGTTGTCAGAGGAGGAGCTGATGAGGAGAGGAGAACTGAGCAGGGATGTGGCACGGCGGCCGCATTGTAATTCCCGCCTTCTGGAGCCTGCAGCGCCTGTGATGGATTTCACATGTCCCACGGTCCCACCATTGGACCAGTGGGACGTCCATCATAGGCGTTGCAGGCTCCAGAAGGCGGGACCTGCTATGGCACTTGGCCGCACTCGGCCGCACTCGGCCGCACTCGGCAGGACTCGGCCACACTCGGCCACACTGATCTGTCCATCATGACAGTGCAAGCCTATGATGGACCATCAATCCTAGGATCACTGGTGGTGGGCGGGACCATGTGTGGCGTGACGACGAACGCACACTCTGTACACGTGACCGGGCGCCGGGCTGCGCGCTCGCTCATGCGCAGTGTGGCGCCGCACTTTTATGGGGGACTCGGGACTAATAATGTTATAATAAATGACCGTGACTCGGGGCTTTTCAGGGTCACATTCGGGGCTTCAGCCACCCCTAGCCACCCCCTCCCAACGCCCCTGCCTAAACCTGTGTCAGGTTATTTGCAACATGCCACATTCTACCTTTGCCGACTTCCTTTTACAAGATGCTATTTTTGCAGTCTTTTGCTTCATTACTTGAGATCTTGACCTCCCAAGCAAGCATGCAAATAATGAAAGTCAAAGTGGAATCAGTACAATTAATCTGAATACTTCTTCCAGGTCTTTGACTTTCAAAGTACTGAAGTCTTTGAATCTGCATTTGAATGAGGCCCCAAATATTACATTTCCCACAGTTTATGAAATAGTCAAATCATTACTGCTTCATGCTACTCTGTCTTTCAGGGCTGGTTCATACCGGGATTGTATGGGAACACAAGCATTCCCGTGCTGTGTACTTTGACAGCCCATTCATTTTAATGAGCTGCAAAATGCACTGGACCACAGAAAAAAAAAATATAGTGCTTGATTGCAAGGGCATTTTGCGCACCTGCGGTGCTGGAAACTCGCACGGAATGCTCCTTTCCCGAACTGCATATTGGTTTGTCAACTGGCCTTCTAATCGGACTGAAAGCTCTAAGTTTCTATGCTTCCAAATCTTTACTGGCGCTTGCTCTGATGTGCTTAGTCATTTGTTTCTTACGTGGTTAGCTCTGGTTATGTAGGGGGTTTTTATGCATGTTTCTGAAGAGTTTCAGGCAAATGGTTCTTTGGTATCTTTCCCACTAAATAAAAAAATCTATGAAGCCTTAAAGAAAGATGGAGAAATATGCTGTAAGTCTCTGACTGTATACTGCTAATTGTAATTTGCACCCACAAAATATTCTGCTGGGTAATCCTATGTTCATTGCAAGGATTTTAAGAAGCTTTTGCAGATTTACCCCAATTTTCTGTTCTGAAGGAAAAGTTGTTTGTATCACCATCTTCTTTCCAGGCTGAATTCTAATTGGGAGTGTGTGGTTCAATATAGCCACCAAGTGAAATCTCAGTGTTCTGGAGAGGAAATCTGAAAATCTTTACTACTTGTACCATGTTTTCAAACGGTTGCCTATTGACTGTAGCATTTGTATCCCTGAATCTAAACTTGTGTTTCAAAATAGCACACTTTTTACCCATTTGGGATGGTTTAATAACAGGTAAGCAAAGTGCAGTAATCAATACAACTAGTTAAAAATCATCTTTCATTGGTCAGACTTGACGTGAAATATGATTGGCTGCTACATCCCTTTTGAACATCATTGCTTTTTGCACTTTACAGCAAAGACTACTTAATGCATAACAAAAATAAATACAGCATCCAGTTGTGTTAACTTGGCCTCTCCTAACCTGTGTCTATGTCTTCACAACCTGTAATCCTTCTTCCCAGAACATTCCTCTCTACTCTTTTGGCCAGTCCACTACACAGCTCATTTCTCACAAGCCCTCTCTGGTCACCTCCACCAAATGATTATTCCCAACATAATACTCCCAAGTAGTCCTCCATTCAAAGCTTTATGATAACAGATAGGATGCTTCCATGTACCATCTCCGGGTCATTCATTTATACTCCTCGCTTCCCATAATTTGTGTCTGCTTTTTTAAAAGTTCTCATCTCTCTCCCTGTCAAAATAGTCAACTCCTCCTCAAATTCTTATACAATGTGCTCTTGTCTACTCCAGTACACTCTGCACCTCCCACAATCTGTGCCCCCTCATTCGATACATGCAATCCCCCTGCCTGCCACATCTCTCAAGTACTTGGTTACCTACTATTCTATGTTTTGGTCACTCCATTGCACTCCTCATCTGCTGTAGTTTGTGTATGCTCCTCCACAACCTCTCAACTCTCTCCCTGCCAGACCTCCAACATCTCCTCTGTTTACTCTTCTGTATATACTCTCCTTAGTTGCTGCAAATTGTCTGCTGACCTGCAACATGCCAGCTATCTTCCCCGCAGATGGTCTGCTCCTCCACAGATGTTTACTCATTTCCTTCCCACTAAACTTTCCTTCTCCTGCCATGAGGGTCCAGACTCTTGCACTCATGTCATTCCACTTTCTCACTTCAACTGTGATATCATCTTCAGATCCTTTGGCAACTCTCTATTGGACCCTTTACCACTCTCATCTCACGCCAACTATTGTCCTTCAATCGTTCCTCTCATAGCACACTTGTAATGTGTCACTCAGATCCTTGTTCTCTGCTTTGCAAGCCCCTCAAGTACAATCATCCTCCCCTATTATCCCCCGCATAAGTTCTCCATCCCGTAATAACTGCTGTCCGTTTTAGTACACTGCTCACCTCCTGCTATCGGTGGCTGCTCCTGGGAAACCTGTGACCCTAACCTCTGGTACACCTGTCCACTCCACCTTAGATCCTTGGTCAACCGTTTCCTATATCTGCCACACCTCTTTTCTCAAAACCAGCTCCCTACCCTCCTCAGATTCTTAATAGTTTACTCTTTGGTCTCCTGGCCATTCCACTAAACTCTTCATCTTGCACTATCTTAGCCCAGTGCCGTTTTTATGCTTTTTACATTTAGTAACATGAGGTCCTCTGAGTAGCTTAACTTAAAGGGAGGAATGTGATTGCCTCACTGTTTTGATTAAGATGCTAGGAGAAGGTTTACATTTTGTGTCCCTTGTTTACAGCAGGGTGGAGTCCTGGTAAATTTTGCAGTGTACACTTTATTTGCACATGCTAAATTCTTAAACTCCCTGGCTAGTTAATGCATCAGTTTGACTTTTTTTTTGCTAAGACTACTTGACAGAAATGCTACAGGATGCCACCTGTTCATGTTTTTGTGATGTACAATGTCAGATGGTGTGTGTGTTTCGCATTAACCCAAATTACTCTTTTGTATGTTATTGTAGACATCATGAGCAAATCATTGATGCTTCCCACTCAAGTACAATGTACTTTTTTCCTCCCAGAATTGTGAGAACATTCTTGTATTTTTAACAAGTGTTTGTTGAGTAAAAAAATAAAGTATATTTCTGAATTAAAATAAATAAATAAAACCGACAGCTCCCAAAGACTGATTGGCCAGATCATGGCCTGGAATGGGGAGATTGATGCTATGCGCAATAGCCTGGACATTATGCGCCATCGGCTGGACAATATGCAGCAGGAAATGAAGAACATGATCAATGTTTTGGGGAGAAGCATGATGCTGCCACCACTATGCTTCACTGTTGGGACTGTATTGGACAGGTGATGAGCAGTGCCTTGTTTTCTCCACACATACCGCTTAGAATTAAGGCCAAAAAGTTCCATCTTGGTCTCATCAGACCAGAGAATCTTATTTCTCACAATCTTGGAGTCCTTCAGGTGTTTTTTTAGCAAACTCCATGCGGGCTTTCATGTGTCTTGCACTAAGGAGAGGCTTCCGTCGGGCCACTCTGCCATAAAGCCCCGACTGGTGGAGGGCTTCAGTGATGGTTGACTTTTTACAACTTTCTCCCATCTTCCGACTGCATCTCTGGAGCTCAGCCACAGTGATCTTTGGGTTCTTCTTTATTTCTCTCACCAAGGCTCTTCTCCCCTAATAGCTCAGTTTGGCCGGGCGGCCAGCTCTAGGAAGGGTTCTGTTCGTCCCAAACATCTTCCATTTAAGGATTATGGAGGCCACTGTGCTCTTAAGAACCTTAAGTGCAGCAGAAATTTTTTTGTAACCCTGGCCAGATCTGTGCCTTGCCACAATTCTGTCTTTGAGCTCTTCAGGTAGTTCCTTTGACCTCATGATTCTCATTTGCTCTGACATGCACTGTGAGCTGTAAGGTCTTATATAGACAGGTGTGGCTTTCCTAATCAAGTCCAATCAGTATAATCAAACACAGCTGGACTCAAATGAAGGTGTAGAACCATCTCAAGGATGATCAGAAGAAATGGACAGCACCTGAGTTAAATATATGAGTGTCACAGCAAAGGCTCTGAATACTTAGGACCATGTGATATTTCAGTTTTTCTTTTTTAATAAATCTACAAAAATGTCCACAATTCTGTGTTTTTCTGTCAATATGGGGTGCTGTGTGTGCATTAATGAGGAAAAAAATGATTTTAGCAAATGGCTGCAATATAACAAAGAGTGAAAAATTTAAGGGGGTCTGAATACTTTCCATCCCCACTGTATGTTTGGGAAGGGGATTTGTTAGCTGAGGAAGTTCTTTTATCCATTTGTTGTCTTGTGTCATTTTGTCAATTTTTGATCTATAATAAAATTGTTATACTTTCTTATTACAAGCATTGTTTAGTAGTGCAGATTTTTGCATATGGATTGTTTCTACAATTTTTATATATTCTTCCATCATAATCAATAGTCACATTAATATATATATATATATATATATATATATATATATATATATATATGTTTTGAACTGAGCTTCATCGAAACTTTGAAATAAAAAAACGCTGCTGTTTTAATCTGTTTTCTTTGCAAGACCCGTGAGTGCCATTATACTAGTTAGATTTGTAAATCTATATGTAGTATATGTCATCCCCCTTAATAAAAATAGCCATTATAAGGCATATCTATAGAGTGCAGAGGTCAGGACTAAACAATGTACTGCTCTTTACATTGGTGATTAGTTTGGAAAAACACCCTGTTATATTAGTGGTCAGTAGTAAAAAAAATTGCCAACTTACATGGTCAGTGAGAAGAGGGGGGGTTATTCGCTTTTTTATATATGGGCCACTTGGTTAGGATACTGATCCAAAAGGCGTACGAACTTTGTCACATCCATTCCCTCTCGGGTTGGGAGTGCATCCCCCACTCATCACCATAATGCTGTACTATTAATGGCATGTAATCTTGTCAAAATTAGTACCTATACGGACAAGTGGTTTATGTGGGATCAGAAGAAGAATGAATTTATGCTAATATTAAACTTCCCATTACTTACTACAAATTATTTCAAATGTATACATGGTATATGTACTAAGATATTTGTGATTTTTTAAAATGGTTTTTGAATAAATAGATATTTTTTTTCAACCTTCTGTTTACAATTATTGGAAAGTTAAAAAAACCCGTTATTTCCTCCTGTGTACTTGGATTGGGATGTGGAATACATCAATCATTTCAACTGTCTAACAAGGTCTTATTCTTTTCTTTTATGTAGTCTGCAGTCAATAAATAAACTATTCTGGCAGAGGCTGTTGGAAAAGCATCATATTAAATCCTTGGCTAAGCTTCTTTACTGATTAATAAAGAAAGGCTGTTTGTTTTCCTCTGCAATGCATAACTTGTAATACTAACTACAATACCAGATAAATAAGCTGTATCAGATGACATTGGTGAACCCAAAGATTCTCTTACATGCTGTGCCATGATGCTTATTGACAGAGGGTTACACAACATTTTGGGCAGATTAAAACATGACATTGGAGAAGGTCAATGTGTTTCAGTATAATGTGGTCAGATAATTTGGTGGGGCCACCTTAATCTTCATATTACGTTTTGCAAAGTGGGGTTAAATGGGTTCAGAAACCTTAAACAAACTATGGTATGTTTGGCTATGTTTGGGTAGTGGAAAGGGGGAGAGGGGCTGGGGTGAACATACAATAGATTACCGTATATGTAATACAATAGAAAAGGGACACTGCAAAAGAACAGTTTAGTCCTCTTTGGTTCTCCGTCATATTGACGTTGTACCATCTGGCCAGAATTTGCATCAGTTACTTATGTCCTACTTACTGTACTGCATGCAAAAACACCAGCAGTGCCCATGCTTTTTCTGCTACTTGGCCCATCTTATAATTTACAGTTTCATTTTTTAAAGCTGGGCTCTCATGAGGAGAAGTAACATGATCTTTAAAATGGAAGTAAAGTAAATTTTTCCTATATTAGCTGACAGGCAGGGTATTTATGGTAGAAGAGATTATCGGCCTCTTCTGCCATAAATGCATCCTCCTGCCTGTCAGCCGTCATGTACACTGAGCCACGCATGCAGCGAACATTTACGGCTCCGATCTGTGCCACAGCGATGTGATTCCAGTTCACATGCGTGAAAGTGACATCATCATGGCCCAGCCAAATGGCTGGGCCATGATGGTCAAAGGCTCAGTACCCGAAAGGCAGACCGAGCAGAGATGGAAGCTCCAGGGACCTGCCTGATCTAACCCACTGCATCGCTGGAGGGCACTATTTGACAGGTAAGTCTGCCATAATGTACTAATATGCTGTACATAACCCACCTGGGGACCCAAAAAAGAAAATTTTATAGTCGTAGTTAACTACCGCTTTAAGGAAATTGACACTACTTACCCAATCACGAGAAAGGGCATCTGTTGCTCAGGTGTGAAAGCAATTCTTTAGTGGTAGCTGATGAGGAATGATGTTGTTTATGGTAGAGAAACAAAGTCAGCAAGAGACACGTGCCACACTGCTCCAAAGGGCTCAAAAATAATCCTACAGATCAAAAATAATCCTACATTTGCGGAAGATAGGACATCTTTGGCAAGTAACGGGGATCAATATAGAAAGTCAGGAAGCTTAAGGCTTCCTTTCCCCACATGTCAGTTTGGTGCCACTTGAACTAGCTTGTGCAATAAAAAATAACTGTGATTGGTACAGATGGATCATGTGGGGTTTCTCCCTCACCCCATAAATACAGTATATACACTATATTGCCTCTATTGCATTTTATAAAAGTTGTTGCCAGCTCCCATCTTGGGAGAAGGCTTCTATATTTTTTGGTTTACAGTCAGCATGGACAGTCTTTCCCACTGGAAAAATATAAGATTATGACTTTTTACATCTTTTAGGTGAGACCATTATCATTAATTTTACATTAGTCCACTAGAGGTAATTGTTACTATGGATTTAGGTTAATGGCCCTTTATAGTATACTTTACAGAGTATCGGTTTGAGGGGGACTCCTGGTGATTCTTGTGTCTTACCCCTGTATAACCTTGTGGGACTTCTGGCAATCTGTTTGACCTTTGTTTTCAGGGCAGACTGACCTCATGTCTATACCACATCTCTGCTATATAAACTATTCATGTCAACAATGTATACCTTAAAGTGAAATGTATTACCTATATCTTTTTGTTGTAGAAATAAGGGTTTAATTCTGTATATCAAATGGGTCTTAAGAACTACTTATGTGTTTATCTTCCTCATAAATTATACTCAATGTATTCTAACCGGATGTCTTGACCCCTAGTGAGTGTGGGTCAAATAAAGCTTAATTCTAAAAAGCATATGTGTCTTGTCTTAATTCCTGCTGTTTCCACAGAATTTAACCAAAAAACAAAACAAAAACAAAAAGGCCAATATAATGTATAATATTCAGACCCACTTTCAATAATAAATCAATAATTCATTGTGCTCATGTATATCAGTGATTTTTTGGCAAACTTCACCCAGTGTTTTTCCCTTCACTCCCCATCTCCATCTCCATATACTCTTACATGGTACAAAAAATATTCTAGTCATATATACAGTATAAAATACAAAAATAAGAATATATATTTAAAAAAAAAACAACAAAAAGCTCAATAGTGTAATATTGTCTATTCCACCAATAAATGCAAATCATTCAATATGTGTCAACATTCAGTTTGTAAATATCTGTGCAACCCAAAAATCCCCTGTGTTTATGGTGTCATGCAGCCAATCCCAAATGCTAAATAACCTTGCCAAACAGAATGCCCACACACCCAAGGGCTAAACAAAACAGGACAGAATCAATTTCCACATACAAAAATAAGAATGGCACTAACAGTGCAGCAAATTTACAGCTAAAATATTTGTTTTGCATTTAAAAGCTTACATGTACAGTAAGCAATATGCTAGTTTCGAAAAATGGCAAATCGTGCACTTTTGGTTCCAGGTTTGACATCACTTCCTGACTTCCCTCACTTCTAGTTTTGTCCATAAGACTTTATGCTAACCAAAGTCTTACATCCTAACTAACATCACTGGTCCTGGTGGCATCACTTCCTTTGTTATTACCTTCACCTGGCATGTCATTTTTAATACCATTTGTTGGGTTCTGTGGTCATGTGTAGGAAACCTGGACATCAAAAATTCTTTTAATCTGATGCTTAATACTACCTTAAATTCAGTGGTATTTTAAAGGAGCCCACCAGGGGTAACTCTATTGCAATTTTTGACAGAGAAATTTATAAAGTATGCACTGATCACAACAGTGGCAGCAAGTGGTATTACATTTGCTGTGAAATACAAAGGAGGGTTCAGGCAGGACATGGGCTATTAATTACAGGGCTCAACTTTCTTAAATGGGAAGGAGGGACAATTTTCAGAGCTTTCTTCCTGCAAAAGATATACACATTTCATCACTATCTCATAGTTTTTATATGTTACTGTTTATGTTAGGGCCCTCTCACACATGCGGACCGTTCATTAGATCAGTTCAGTCATGTTTTTTTATAATCAGTTGTTGTCAGTAAACATCAGTTTTCATCCATTTTCATTTCTGTTTTACATCCGTTGTCATCCGTTTTACATCCGTTGTCATCCGTTTTACATTCCTTGTCATCCGTTTACCATCCGTTTTGCATCCGTTTTACATCCGTGTATGTCCATTTTTCATCCTTTTATGTCCGTTTTTTTCAGAACTTTTTTCAGTATTTAATCAGTTTTTCATGAATTATGGGAATTTTCCCATGATTCTTTGTATTCCCCAGCGTGCATTGTGCTTCCCATGCTGCTTTGTGGTTTCAGCTTGCTTTGTGTTTCCTGATTCCTTGCTGTAGTGTACGTGCTTATTTAGAGCAATGGATTTGGTCAGATTTTTTGAGCATGTGCCATTATTTGTCATGCTATCTTATTGGAGGAGACAGAAAAGCATGACAAGGAAGATTTCTGCAATAAGATGCAGGTACTGGACACATCCCATGCTGCTCAAGAGGCCCACTGAAGGGGTTTTGCTCAGCAGTATGCAGATCTGCGACGTTTCCCACCAAAATTTTTTAATTTTACGCGAATGTCTGTACCAGCGTTTAAATTTTTTTTAGAAAAGTTGCATCCCCGTTTGGAAAGGATGAACATGGATATGAGACGTTGTGTGCCACCAGAGGAGCGACTTCTACTTACCCTGAGGTAAGCCAGCCAGCCTTTCTGCTTGATTATGTCCAGCATAATGTAGGATTCCTTTCATCATTTGTTCTACTCTTCCAAGGTTTCTGGTATCTGGACTATTCTATACGTCCCTAGACCACTACTTTTTGGTGGGAACCTCTACAATTTCTGGAATTGTGCACGACACCTGTCAAGCAATATGGGAGGAGCTTCGGTGTACTGCAATGCCGGTTCTAGATACATCCATGTGGCAGGAAATTGCAAATGGGTTTTGGAAGAAGACCCAATTCATTAATTGTGTTGGAGCCCTGGATGGGAAACACATCCTAATTCAGATGCCACCTGGATTTGGCTCACAATATTTTAACTATAAGAAATACTTCTCCCTTGTGCTTATGGCAATCTGTGACAGTAATTATAAGTTTGTAGCTGTAGATATTGGGGCGTATGGACATACTGCAGACTCAAGAGTGTTTACAGCATCAGAAATGGGGAGAAGACTACTTGAGGGCCACTTTCATTTGCCATCAGACAAACCTCTTCCAGGAACTGTAGGGCCAGATATGCCACATGTGCTTGTAGCTGATGAGGTATTTGCACTTTCTAGGCATCTCCTAAGGCCTTATGCCAGGCACAATTTAACTCCCCCCCAAAAATTTTTTAACTATCAGTTGAGTCGTGCAAGGCGCCTTATTGAATGCACCTTTGGCATTTTGACCAGCAAGTGGTGCATATTCCATACAACAATTCAACTGAGCCTGGAGAATGCTGAACTAGCTATACAAGCATGTTGTGTCCTCCATAACATTATATGTGAGAAAGAAGGAATTACTGTTGAGGAAGAGGATGAGATAGATTTACCTTCTGTACGGTTTAACGGACTGCGACCCAACAATTCAGTCGTTACCATGCGTGATACGTTTGCAAACTATTTCATGTCCCCAGAGGGAGAGGTTCCGTGGCAGTATCAACATATGTAAAAACACTCACCAGGCACTTTATTAGGTACAATTTGCTAGTACCATGTTTGACCCCCTTTTGGTACCCTGCGTTGTATTTGTTTTCCCATAGAAAATGGAAATTCAATAGTTTGACGAAATAATACATTTTCACTTTAGCAGTATAGCAGTCTTGTGACCTCTATCAGTGTATGATTAAAGCTTGTTTTCAGTCTCCTAGTGCCAACATTGATCATCACTCACCCTAGGACCATCACAGTCATTTGTATCAGTTGTTTTTGGTTTATTTAGAGTACAATAATAAAATTACATTTTCCATGCAGTCAATTATTTTTATTAATAATAGACAATGACCGCAACAAATATCACAAAAATAATTAAACTGTACAAGTGTAAAGGCTAGCCAGTGGCTAGCCTGTATTTGTGGGAGGAGTCTGAGAGGGCTATTTAAGCCTCCTCCTCTGACAGGCCAGGGCTCATCGGCGTTTCTGGGTTCAGAAGGGGGTGGGGCTTGCACATCACTTCCGGGTCCTTGCCAAGACCACGGTCGGCTGCAAAATGGTGGCGGTGCCTCTCTCGGTGCTCCACCGGGGAGTTCGCCTGCCTGCCCACCCACCTGGAGTCCCCTCGGCACCCACATGCACGGGTACCTGCTTCTCCCAGTGTTCCAGCGGGGGGGTGCTCGGCCACCATGGAGACTCCTCTCCCCATGTAAAGCCAGCTCCACGAGGGAGCCGCCCGCCTGGTGCCTGCCGGGGGGGTTCGTCTGCTTGCCAGCTCGCCAGCCAGCTCCTCTCTCCCCTTACCAGTTTGCTCCATGTGGGAGCCGCCCGCCCGCTTCTCCGGGTGTTCAGGGGGAGGGGTGTTCAGCCAGCTGCCTGCTCCTCTCATACAGCTCCACGAGGGGGCCGCCCGCCCGCTTCTCCCGGCGCTCATGCCGGGGAGAGGGGGGCATCCATCCTCCACCCACCCTTCTTCCCCTCGGCTTCATCTGGTCAGGGAGCCACCCGCCCACCTCTCCCGGCGCTCATGCTGGGGGGAGGGGGGGCCGTCCATTACCTTAGCCGCTCCTCCCTTCTTATCTTCGTATGCCTGCCAGAGGTGCGGGGGCCGCCCGCTTCTCCCGGGGCTCATACCGGGGGGAGGGGGGCCATCCACCCTCCTTTCCCTCGGCTTACTCTGATTAGGGTCCTGCCTGCCCGCTTCTCCCAGCGCTCATGCCGGGGGGAAGGGGGTTCATCCATCCATCCTCCTTCTCCTTGGCTTACTCTGATCAGGGTCCTGCCCGCCCGCTTCTCCTGGCGCTCATACCGGGGGGAGGGGGGCATCCATCCATCCTCCTTCCCCTCGGCTTCCTCTGATCAGGGTCCTCCCCGCCCGCTTCTCCTGGCGTTCATGCGGGGGGAGGAGGGGGGCGTCCGTCTTTTACCTTAACCGCCGCCCGCTTCTCCCATTTTCATCCTACTGTGCCTGCCAGAGCTGTGGGGGCCGCCCGCTTCTGCCGGCGCTCATGCCAGGGGGAGCACGTCCATCCATCATCCACCCACTCTCTTTCCCCACAGCTCCATCTGGTCAGGGTGGTGCCCGCCCACTTCTCCCGCCTCCCATGCCAAGGGGGCATCCATCCATCACCGTAGCTGGGTGCAGTCCCGCATAGTGGGGGGGGCCGCCCACTTCTCCCTTTCATCCCTCTGTTCCTGATAGCATTGTGGGGGCCGCCCGCCGGGGGGGCCGTCTGTCCGTTCATCCATCCTCCAACCACCCACTTTCCCCACAGCTCCATCTGTCCAGGGTGCTGCCCACCCGCTTCTCCCGGCTCCCATGCGGGGGGGTCGTCCGTCCGTCCATACATACATCTATCCTCCACCCACCCACTTGCCGTACCACGCCGTGCATCATGGAGGGGACGCCCGCACGTCTCCCAGTTCTCATGGGGGCGCTCACCCGACTGCTCACCTCCCGGTATTCACGTGGGGCTTCATGTGGGGGGGCGAGATCCCCGCATGCCTCCCGGGCATCCACCGCTTCAGTCAAAAGTGTTCATATCGTGGCATTTCGGCCCCAGGATTTCTGTCATAACGTTTCGGCACAGGTTTTCTGTTTAGGCGTTTAGTCTCAGCGTTTGTTTTTCTGTCATAGCTTTTTTTCTGTCATAGCGTTTCTGCCTCAGCATTTCTGTTGTAGCGTTCTGCCCCAGCAGTTCTGTTGTAACGTTCTGCCCCAGCATTTCTGTCATGGCGTTCGGCCCCATTGTTTGTCATGATGTTTCTGCCCCAGCAGTTCTGTCGTAGCGTTCAGCATTTCTGTCGTAGCGTTCAGCATTTCTGTCATAGCGTTCTGCCCAGCATTTCTGTCATAGCGTTCTGCCCAGCATTTCTGTCGTAGCGTTCTGCCCAGCATTTCTGTCGTAGCGTTCTGCCCAGCATTTCTGTCGTAGCGTTCTGCCCAGCATTTCTGTCACAGCATTCTGCCCAGCATTTCTGTCACAGCGTTCTACCCAGCATATCTGTCATAGCGTTCTGCCCAGCATTTCTGTCGTAGCCTTCTGCCCAGCATTTCTGTCGTAGCGTTCTGCCCGGCATTTCTGTCGTAGCGTTCTGCCCAGCATTTCTGTCACAGTGTTCTGCCCAGCATTTCTGTCACAGCGTTCTGCCCAGCATTTCTGTCACAGCGTTCTGCCCAGCATTTCTGTCACAGCGTTCTGCCCAGCATTTCTGTCACAGCGTTCTGCCCAGCATATCGGTCATAGCGTTCAGCATTTCTGTATTAACGCTCTGCCCTAGCATTTCTGTCATAGCGTTCAGCATTTCTGTCTTAACATTCTGCCCTAGCATTTCTGTCATAGCGTTCAGCATTTCTGTCTTAACATTCTGCCCTAGCATTTCCATCTTAGCGTTCTGCCCTAGCATTTCCGTCTTAGCGTTCTGCCCTAGCATTTCTATCATAGCGTTCTGCCCGGCATTTCTGTCATAGCCTTCTGCCCTGGCATTTCTGTCTCGGCGTATAGTCTCGGCATTTCTGTCATAGCGTTTCTGCCCCAGGATTTCTGTCATAGCGTTTCTGACCTAGGATTTCTGTCATAGCATTTCTGCCCCAGGATTTCTGTCATAGCATTTCTGACCCAGGATTTCTGTCATAGCGTCTCTGCCCCAGGATTTCTGTCATAGCGTCTCTGCCCCAGGATTTCTGTCATAGCATTTTTCTTTATTCGGTCATGGCGTTTTCTGTTAGAGTGTTCTGCCCCAGCTTTTCTGGCTCGGCATTCAGTCTCAACTTTTTATGTCTGCATTTCTGTCATAGCGTTTCTGCCCCAGGATTCTGTCTTTGCATTTCTACCATCAGTATTTCAGTCTCAGCGTTTCTATCATTGCGTTTCTGTCATGGCATTTCTGCCTCAGCGTTTCTGCCCCAGGATTTCTGTCATCGCATTTCTGCCTCAGTGTTCTGTCAGAGCGTTTCTGCCTCAGGATTTTCGGTCATGGCATTTCTGCCTCAAGGTTTTCTGTCATGGCATTTCTGCCCCAAGGTTTTCTGTCATGGCATTTCTGCCCCAAGGTTTTCTGTCATGGCATTTCTGCCCCAGGGTTTCTGTCATGGCATTTCTGCCCCGGGGTTTCTGTCATGGCATTTCCGCCTCAGCGTTTGTCATTGCATTTCTGCCCCAGGTTTTTCTGTCATCACGTTTCCGTCTCAGCATTTAGTTTCAGCATTTCTGTCATAGCGTTACTGTCCTTGTGTTTCTGCCCCAAGATTTCTGTCATAACGTTTCTGCCTCAGTGTTCAGTCTCAGCATTTCTGCCATAGCAGCCTCAGCATTCTCAGAGGGTCATTGTTGTTCAGTCACGGCATGTACTCCGGTAGCTGTTTTCATCTTCATTGTTTGTCATGTCTCGTCATTGTTTGTTCATGTTTGTACCTGGGCCAGTTAGCTAGGGCTCACATGTCAGGATCTGTCATGTCTACAGATCCATACGGGCTGAGGTTTCGTTTGTTAATGATTGTTGACCACAATCTTCTGGCCCATATACCATATGTCATATGATGCACATTCATTCACCACACCTGTACGATTACCCACCACGGTCTTTGGGTACACCAGCCCTGAGTTTTTAGTTAATTACCTGCCTCTGCGCAGTAGGTTACTCGGGCTCACTCATTACTTACATGGGGGGGTCCGTCATCAGGTTCATTTACGTGCAGTGGTCTTGTCAATTCTGCTCATATTTCCATTCTTAGGTGGGCACAGAGGGGCGTTGTTCATATGTCTTGTCTGTCATTTCTCTTGTTCGTGTTCTCAGGTTGGGCTGTATTGGCATCCATCATCCCCTTGTTGGTCCTTAAGTGGTAGGTTTGGGCAAATGTCGTCATGATTCGGGATTCCACTCTTGGCTCTGATCTCTTGTCCAGGATGTGGTCCGGAAGACTGCTCAAGGACGTCAGTCCAGTCATCTTTTCCGTTCCCCAGCCGGTTCCAGGGAGGGGGGTTTCAATCATTTTGGGTATGACTGGTTCATGCCATGGGACTCATTTCCCCGGGGTGGAGTCTGGCCCTCCTTCCTCGGTTCAGGATTCAGACTCGGTTGCCAGGTCACAGGCTGAAGCACGACCGGATCAAATCCGGTGGGACCAGTATGCTGTGTCTTGCTTGCTTGCGCCTTGTTGACAATGCTTATTGCGATAGTGCATGGGCCTCATCCAACTACTCCATCACATCCTTCAGGTATTTAGCATTTTGAACTCCTGCCAGTTGTCCTTTGGCACTCACCCTTGCACTTTCCCATATCAGTATGGGTAGGTCAGGGCTTGGGGGGGTTCACTGAGCACTTCTCTGGTGTCTGGTTGAAGTTTCGATCTTCTCGGCTATCATTTTGCAGGGGCTCCTCGGGACAGCCATTGCTCCCCTTCCTCCACGCATACTCTCATTCACAAGCAGTTCATTCTCATGTCTGGGTCGTCTCAGGCTTCAGGCTCCATCCAATCGTTCATGGGACGTTTAGTTGGGTTCTGGGTAGCTTCACAGGTTCTATAGGGGGTTCTGTCTCATCACCAAGTCAGGAGTCGGGGGAAGTTTCTCCTGTCATAGTGGACACTTATCGGGTATATACTGTTGTCATCCGGGCGCGCTTCTCCACTTGATGGATTGTCACCTTCCCTTCTTCACCTAAATTTGTGTCTTTTTGCCCTTTTTTAGGCATACTGACCAATCAGGCCAAGGCACACCTCAGGCCTTGGTGCTTAGGAGTATCACTTTCTCACTCGAAGACTCTGACTACAAGTGTAAAGGCTAGCCAGAGGCTAGTCTGTATTTGTGGGAGGAGTCTGAGAGGACTATTTAAGCCTCCTCCTCTGACAGGCCAGGGCTTACATTCAGGGTATGCCCTCTTTTCAGGCATACTGACCAATCAGGCCAAGGCACACCTCAGGCCTTGATGCTTAGGTGTATCACTTTCTCACTCGAAGACTCTGACTACAAACATATTTTTGTACAAACATATAACACATATATAACATTTAGTGTTTCAGTGCAAACTTGGTGGCCAACTACAACGGGGCAACTTAAAATGGGGATTCTTTAACGGTCCTGATAATAAGGACTGTGGGAACTGAAATAGGGAGTGGATGACTGGGAGGAATGACTGTATGAAGTGGCCTGTGAACTGGAGGACTCATAGGTGGGTGCCACTTGCGGTGGGGGTACAACATTTTGGGCAGTGGTGGCTGGTGCACATTGGTGATGGAGGTTAATGCCTGGATGATATGGATGGGGAAATAAATGTTGTGGAGCTTGCTCACCATGGTATGGACGTTGGTGATGGGTAATGACTGGTGGCATGGGTTCTCCGCACATTTCAGCCCTTATGCACACACCAGTAAAATTAAAGATCGACATTTGAACATCCATTTTACGCTCAGTTGGAACTTTAACTAGATGGTGGTACAGTGTCAGGAAAGGTCCCCTCCGCTGGTAATATCGATCATTCGACGTGCAGTACTGAGGTCCACCAGCAGGTGTCTCCTGGCAGTTTGGAGCTGTCAGAAGAGCTTTTTCCTGCTGGTATTCTGTCACATTTGGGCTGCAGTACTGGCGTCCACCAGCGGAGGAATCCTAGCAGTATGGAGCAGGTATTCCCCTCTGCAGACAGGTGTCACCTGACCTTAATTAGCAGCTGCAGTATAAATACCCAGCAAGTGCACACTCATCTTGCCCTGGTATTTTCCTTGAGCCCTGACCAGCAGCCTGCATCCTGATTACCTGAAACCTGATTCCTAGAACCTGTGGATCCTGTTCCCTGTCTGTTACCTGAACTCTGGACCCTGAGCCTTGTATCTTACTGGTCCCTCCTGTGATCCATCCATCCTCTCTTTGTCCTGTTTGTTTCCCTTCCCCAGCTGCTGACCTCCTGTTGACGACCCTGGCCTGGCTCTGTTTACGATCTTGGTATTTCCCTTACTTGTATATACTTGTTCTGTTATTATTATTATTTGTGGGGTTCTGTTTTGTATTGGTTGTGGTGCACTGAGTGATATTGGAGGTGGTTGTGTTATATTTATTCATTTATCTTTAATAAATCATTTATATTTTCACTTATACAAATCTGGGTTTCCTCTGTTGCAGTCCACACAGTTCTGGTCTTATCTGGTACATGACATACAGATTCCTAACAAAACTAGCATCCTCGTTATTGGGGTCTGAAAATGGGTCAGTGGTATCAGCCCTTCTTATTGCCCTCATCTCCTCCATAAAAGTTAACATGGCTCCATCCATGTCACCTTTGGGATGTCCGTGATGTTTCCTGCCTCTTGGTGTGGTAGCTCCAACAGAACGAATCTGAGGGGTGGAACATTTATTAGCACATTCTATTTAGTCAACATTTCAAAATGGGGCATTTTATATAGGATACTTACAGGCACACGTTGTCTTTCAAGCATGGCTGTTGCTGTCGATTGGGAGGGCGGGTTTTCTTCGGGACCTTGCTCGTTAACTCCCATGTCTTCCTCTTGCGCAGGCTGGGTATCCACTGCATCCCCCTCCTCTTCTGTTTCAGAAATGTTGCTGGTGGTACTGTAAAATATTTGTACATAGATGGATTGCAGCTCAGTACAGTATAGTTATTACAATACATAGATCCATGTGTGTCATTACTGTTAAAGTGGTTGTAAACCTTACAGACCACTGTTTTCTACAGGTAGATGCAAGAAATATCTCCTAAACCTACATGGTTTAGGAGATATTTGCTGAAAACACGTAGACAACGGCGCCTGACTAGGGCTAATAGGCTAATAGCCAAGTTAACAAACAAATGGCAATGGGGTCTGTACACTGCCCTAGGGAATATTTACCAAAAAAAAATCTTTAAAAAGTTCTGTTTTGTGAGGAGCAGCATTTTTAAGAATGCTCTAAGGTCAACATTAAAAATAAAAAATACCTTTAAATAAGATGACTGTGGGGTGCCCTGAACTGGTCTGGGAAGCATCATGGGATCGGACCATCCATTGCACTCACACACAAATGGATGGGGATCTGTTCCCCATCCATCTAGCACAGTGGTCATCAACCCTGTCCTCAGGGCCCACTAACAGGCCAGGTTTGCAAGATAACTGAAATACATCACAGGTGGTATCATTTGCTGCTCAGTGATTGTAGTATTCTAGTCTTCATCTCCCCAAAGTAATACATAAAACCTGGCCTGTTAGTGGGCCTTGAGGACAGGGTTGATGACCACTGATCTAGCGGGTCAGATCGGATGACCGTCGGGTGGTTTGTTTAAATCTAACTGCCCATAGAGGACAGTAGGCTGTGTCTGTGTCTGCTTTGCATAAGTGGATCGGACACGGACAAGCCTGCTCATTGGCGCTCAGCAGACAGATTACCCACTGAGCAGGTGGACTCTTTGTGGCGTCTACCCCATGGTAAAGGGACCTTAGATGAAAGTCTGATATAGATGTTACTGGGGGAGCTCCACATCAAACAAATTGTACCCCCTGCCTGTACCCACCCTCCTGAACCATACCACACCACTTGCCATTAACATAGGGTTGCTACCTTGCCGGGGGCCATCCTCCTGCTGAAGCAACTTGTCCCTTTGTTAATGAGGACAAGTGCTTCTTCCCCACAGCCCTGCCCCAGTGATTGTGTGGGTCTGGGGCAGGAGGCTTAATAATAAGGGGGCCCCCAGATACCTTCCCCCTCCATGTGTACATAGTTCCTGTAATCATTCATGAACAAAAAAATAAACAAATGAAAAATAAACTCATGCCCTCAAAGATCAAAACAGCGAACAAAAAGGCACCTGCACAGCCTGCCCAGCCTGCCCAGTGTCCCAGTGCCATTCTGGATCAGTTTAAAGCGCTATTAGCAGACATGGAGCAGGCAGCGAATTCATTGGCCTCTCTACCTCCGCAGGCGTCATCACAAACAAGTGACACCACTGTTATCCTCGCAGCCATAGAACAGAGTAGAACCTCCTTACTGGTCCGCACCGACCACCTGGCTGAGGAATGTAACCTCATCAGGGCAGACCTGGACAAATTCAGAGGCAGGCTTTCTGAGACTGAGACGCGAATCTCTGCTACAGAGGATCTCACTGCCCGCCATGACGATACACTTCACACACTGCAGCGCACTGTCCAATCCCTGGTGGCTAAATCTGATGATGCGGAAAACCATCTCCGGAAAAATAATGTCAGGGTCATGGGTCTCCTGGAGGGGGGGGGGACCGCCCGGCTGAATTTGCGGAAACACTCTTTAAGACACTTCTTAACCTGACTGAGGTCCCCCCAACATACACGGTGGAAAGGGCCCACAGAGTCCCAGCTGGATGGTGAGGTTTCTCAACTATAGAGACCATGATTGTATCCTCCGTGAAGCCCGCAAACATCCCACCCTCCCCTTTGAGCATACTGTGGTGCATCTTTATGCTGACTTCTCTGGGGACCTACAAAGATGTGGCAAAACCTTCACTGATGTCTCCCATATTGACTTGTTGCCAATGCAGCCCTTCTAAATGACGTTCAAGAGGCAAGGTATCTCCCTTCTGACCATACTTGAGCCAATACTCAGCCTCGGCTACAGTCCCGAACTTTGAACATCTCTCCTCACTTAGGAGAGAATTGCATCTTCAGGTTTCTGAAACCACTAGGATTGGCATACAATCTAGCAGACAGGAGTATTTTGAACATGGAGACAAAAATAGCAGACTACTAGTGCTATTAGCACAGCAGAATAGACCCCTTGCGGTTATCTCTGAAATCCTCACGCCTGGTGGCACATCGGCCACCATGCAAGAGGATATCCTACCTGAATTCACCACATTCTACACCACACTGTACGTCTCCTCATTGCCGGAAAATTTTGACCCTGCACCTATAATTTCTATGCTAGACACCCTGGCAATGGGATGGCTCTCTGACACTGAAAGGAACCTCCTAGTCTCAGAAATAACTCCAGAGGAAATTACACTTGCCATACAGTCTTTCCCAGCAGGTAAAGCCCCGGAATACTATAGAGCCCACACTGAATTGCTTGCCCCTAGATTGGCAAAGCTGTTCCAAACCTGTTTACAAATGGGTTCTCTACCTCCCTCCATGAGAGAAGCACATATCATTCTTTTTTTTTTTTAAATCAGATTGTTTATTGAGCCACCAGAGACAAAATACATATCATGCATCAAATCATTAAAAATGACACGGTATAAATTGTAACATCAGAATCATAAATGTCATCCTGTCCAAGTGTGCATTGTGTAAATAGAAATTATTACAACAGTGGCGTCAAATAGATTTTTGCATTAATATAGAAAAGAAGAACAGTGTTGTGCAAGAGTCAAAATTCTCCAACCCAACACAGCAAACAGACGACCAACTGGTCATCTAACCAAAAACCCTGCTCCTGGTCCGCTCAGACAAATAGGTAAATTTTCATTAAGACCAATTATGAATACACCCATTATCCTGTCATATTAGGGTATATGGACAAAAAGAAGAAAAAAGAGAAAAAAGAAACCCAAAAAGGGGGGGGGAGGAACCTCATTTCATACCTGTTATTCAATGCTCTCTAAACCTGTAGTAATCTGTGCATAATTAGTTGTGGGGGTGCTAGTCCAGGGGTGTCCAGCCAGGGTTGCCATATGGAACTAAATTTCCGAGATGCATTTCTATGCTGATATGTTAAATGTTCCCTGATAAGGATATAATTGACCTGCTCTACCCATTGTTTTTTGATTGGAACATTTAAAGATAGCCAAAATCTGGCCACCATCTTACGAGCCAGATACAGCAATCTGGTCACTGCTATATTAATGGGGGGGGGGTATATTTCTTTATCTACCGCTCCCAAGATGCATATCAGGGGGTCCAAAGGGACCCTAATTTGAAATACTGAGGAAATTACCTAGGTTACACCACCCCAGTAGCGATGCAACTTGGGGCAACGCCACATCAGGTGGATCAATGACCCCTCCTCTCCACAACGTTTAGGACATAAGGAAGAGCCTCTTCTACCCCAACGATGTAATTGTATTGGTGTGCGATAAGCCCTATGCAGCAAGAATAAATGTGACAGTTTATGTGATTGTGAAACGGAAGTAACCAGCCCTGCCTGAAGGCATATGTCCCATGTGTCATCACTTACTTCCCCCAGGTCTGCCGTCCAGCCCCGTCTACTCGACAGAGTTGTGATGTCTTGTATGGCTAACAGCAAATATGAGTAGATGTGAGATATTAGGCCCTTTTTTTCCTGCCCGAAAAAAATATCATTTATTAGGGGGTGGGTGGCAAGTGAGAGAACAGATGTCTGGCCCTGGGCCTGAAGAGCATGTCGTATCTGAAGGTACCGGTAAAATTGATGTCTAGGAAGTTTAAATTCTGTCTGCAGTTCCATAAAAGATTTTAATATATTCTGGTTAAATAATTGAGATATATTATGAATTCCGGCAGTCTTCCAGAGTTGGAAGCCGTCTAACTTGTATACTTCTGCTAAATTCGGATTATCCCACAAAGGAGTTTCTGCCAAAAAACCTAGAATTTTCAGACTAGATTTGACCGTGGACCATAGTTTTTTCAGAAGAATGACAGTTGTTTGTGGCAGATGTGGTAAACCCGCCTCCAAATTCGCTAGCACTGATGTATTTAGTGTTCCAGTCCGCAGCATGCTTTCGACTGAATCAGAATCACCCAACAACCCAAGACCGCTTAGTTGTAATTGGGAAGCATAGAAATATAGTTTAGGATTAGGGACTGCAGCTCCTCCCCGATCTTTACCATACCGCAGAGTGGAAAGACTTATTCTAGCAACTTTTTTTCTCCATATTAGGGATCTAAACAAAGTATCAATACGGTTGAACCATCTGCGGGGTATCCATTGCGGAGAGTTGTGCATGACGTACAATAGTTGGGGTCCCCAGACCATTTTAATTAAATTTATTCTACCAATTACTGATAATGGGAGTTTACACCAAGTATTACATGTCATTTGGAGTCTTTTAAAAAGGGGTAGTAGGTTATCCTCTAAATATTTCTTCGGGTCAACCGACACTTGCACTCCTAAATATTTAAATGAGGAGACTACTTTAAGGGGTTCAGCACTGGCCGGTAAGGTGATTGTTGGCTCATCCACCAGAAGAATGACCGATTTACTCCAATTAATGGAGAATCCTGATAAGGAGCCAAAGTGCTGTATTATCTGCATCACATTCGTGAGGGAAGCATCCACGTCCCCCAGGTAGAGCAAGGTATCGTCCGCGTAAAGGGAGATCTTATCAGACACTTGTCCTCTGACAAAACCCACAATGGACTGTGAGGATCTTATCGTGGCCGCCAGTGGTTCAAGGGCTAATGCAAATAACAGGGGCGAAAGTGGACACCCCTGTCTCGTACCCCTGAAAATGGGGAATGAATCTGAAAGATCACCATTTACGCGGATTCTAGCCGTGGGGGCTGCATACAACAGTTTAACCCATTGAATAAAGTTGTCTCCTAGGCCAAAACGCTTCAGAACTTCCCATAGATAAGGCCATTCAACACTATCAAAGGCCTTAGCGGCGTCTAATGATAGAATTGCTCTCCTACCTGTGTTATCGACAGGTATCTGAAGGTTAAGAAAAAGTCGTCTGATGTTAAGGGCTGTGGATCTCGATGGGATAAACCCTGATTGGTCTCTATGGATCACCTTATGAATACATATCATTCTTATCCCAAAGCCCAATAAGGACCTTAATGCCGCGTACACACGAGCGGACTTTATGGCAGACTTTGCCCGGCGGACTTTTCGACTGACTTTACGACGGACTTTCTGAATGAACGGACTTGCCTACACACAAGCAACCAAAGTCCGTCGAATTCGTACGTGATGACGTACGACCGGACTAAAATAAGGAAGTTCATAGCCAGTAGCCAATAGCTGCCCTAGCTTTGCTTTTTGTCCGTCGAACTAGCATACAGACGAGCGGACTTTTCGACCGGACTCGAGTCCGTCGGATAGATTTGAAACATGTTTCAAATCTAAGTCCATCCAACTTTTGAGAAAAGTGAAAAAAAAGTCCGCTGGAGACCACACACGATCGAATTGTCCGACGAAATCCCATCCGCCGGGCAAAGTCTGCCGTAAAGTCCGCTCGTGTGTACGCGGCATTAGTTGTGCGCCTCCTACAGGCCAATCGCACTCCTTAATTGCGATCTAAAGATACTAAAGTACTGACCACTAGACTAAATAAAGTTATAAAATCCCTTGTTGACTCTGATCAAATGGGCTTTATGCCCGGTAGGTCCACGGACATCAATATACGCAGATTATTTGCTAATATCCATGCCCCACACACCAACCAGGGTACCAGAACTATTGCCACCCTGGATATGGAAAAGGCATTTGATACGGTGGAGAGGGTGTATCTTTGGGAGGTGCTGCGAAGAATGGGATTCCCATTAAAATGCATTGATTGGATACGTACGTTATACACTGGCCCCTTGGCATGCATTAGGCTAAATGGATCTTGCTCCGTTTCCCCTGCAGAGGGGCACCGGACAGGCATGCCCTCTCTCCCTGGCCCTCTTTGCCCCGGCCATGGAGCCCATTACTGAGGCTCTCAGGTGCTCAGCTGAGGTCCGTGGTCTCCGGGGGGGATGGTTGGAGGAGAGAGTGGCTCTCTACGCAGATGATCTGCTCCTTTTTCTAAATGATACTGGGGCCTCTCTGGAGGGCGCCCTCAAAATCATGGATACCTTCTCCACCTTCACATGTCTGAGAGTGAATTGGCACAAATCCCAGCTTTTCCCAGTGGATGATGAGGCTAGATCCTCCTCACCCCCCTCTCTCCCGCTGCAATGGGTTGACCATTTTACCTATTTGGATATAGTCATCTCAAAACAGAGTGGGGACTTTGTGCGGCTCAATCTTGACCCTGTGTTGACTTGAGTAAGAACCAAACTGAAGGCATGGAGCAACCTACCCCTTTCCCTCATTGGACGCATCAACCTGCTAAAAATGAAAGTCCTTCCTAAATTTACATACATTTTTAGAAACTCCCCACAATGGTTGACTTATGCCGTGTACATACGAGCGGACTTTTCGACTGGACTGGTCCGACGGAACGAATCCGTCGGACAATACGACCGTGTGTGGGTTTCATCGGACCTTCAGCGGACCTTTTCTGTCGAAAATCAGATGGACTTTAGATTTGGAACATGTTTCAAATCTTTAGGCCGGAACTCCACCAGACCCAGTTCCTATCGAAAAATCCACTCGTCTGTATGCCGATCCGACTGACAAAAAACGACGCATGCTCTGAAGCAAGTTCGAGACAGAAGCGATCGGTCTGGTAAAACTAGTGTTTGTATTGGAGCTAGCACATTCCTCATGCTGCAAACTCTGTGATCGTTTAATGCAGAGCATTATTGTCTTCTTTATAATGCTAGAAGAACGAAGTTGTTTTGCTGCTCATATTCACACAGAGTTCTCACAAACAGATTTCTGGATTATTTCTCCTGATCTCATGAATGATATTGTAGTTTTTAAAAGCCTGATCTCCATAATAATGTTTACAAATGTGTTTTTTGAGTCATCTTTTATTATTTTTGATTTCTTCAAGATCTTTTTTTATGATTATTTATAAATTATTTTCTAGTGATCTCCATATTTTTTTTTTTTGTGTGTCAAGTTACCACAATAACATTAATAATGTTTTTTCTTTGTGTGTCAAGTTAACACAATAACATTAATAATGTTTATTTTTTTGTGTCAAGTTAACACAATAACATTATTAATGTTTTATTTTTTGTGTGTCAAGTCAACGCAATAACATTATTAATGTTTTATTTTTTTGTGTGTCAAGTTACCACAATAACATTATATATTTTTTTTTTTTTTGTAACCTCAAGGAGTCCCTTGTTAATTTGACATTGCCTTTTAAAAATGTATTTGAATAAAAACACATAGCTAAGTATTTTCAGAAAATAAAATATCCATTTATTCTGGTTAACAAAATAAAGATGAAGGCAACGCTGGAGAAACTTTAGGAATTTGTGAAGCCTTTTGGCCCCAGGGCACACATCAAGTCTTTGGAAAAGAAAATTGGGATCTTGAGGAGTCCATATAATAGGGAGCACAATCTGGTCCAGGAATCCCAGAGATCAAGACCAGTAGCAGATGACATATATGTCCCCAGGCTGTGGTACTACACCAGCTTGCATCTTCTGTCAGACCAGACTGAACCCAGGTCATCACGTTCTTCTTTGCTCTGCAGCCTTCCCTGCACCCTTCCCTGCAGCCTTCCTTGGAGGCTGTGGCTCTGGTGGTGGACTTGTGGCAGGAGGAGGAGAAGGAGGAGGAGGAGAAGGAGGAGGATGGGTGAGATCATATATTTTGCTGTTGGAAGTTAACTCGCCCTTCAGCCCCTTGTGAAGGGCATCACTAATAATTTGTTCACAGAGGAGGCGTTGGCCCCTCTCACATTTGAACAACCTGGTCACTATATAGCATCCATAGGCTTCTTCAGCGTCGAGTGGGCTCCTCAGAACCTCTGTAGCTTCTCTAATGAGGCACAGTGATGCCTCCTCTGTCACCGTCACCTTCCTGGGCCTTTTTGTTTGCATGCGGAGGGGAGGCACCTGCGATTGGGTGAGGCTCCTACTGGGCCTGGCCACCTCCTGGCTGACACTGGGCCCGCCCACCTCCTGGCTGTCACTGGGCCTGGCCTCCTTCTGCCTGCCACTTTCCAGAATTTCCTCTTGGCTGAGCTCATCCTGTGTATAGAAAAGGGACATAGTTTTAGTTTTTGGTTCATCAATCACACACAATTTTCAGCTCATGACTTGCAAATTCAATGTTAATACATATAAAAGAGTATCATTCTGACCCCAGCATTTTTTCAAGCTGGTGACAAACACTTTTGGCCACTACTGTCAATTGATATGTATACATCATTTTTTGGATAAAATCCTTAATAGTTAATAAATTATAACATCTAGTTAACATCATTAATATTAGGACACTAAATATGTATAAAAATAATATACCTGGCTGGGCGCATCCACTTCTTCCAGGATGGAAGGCCCAGGTTGTTCCTCATCAGCTTCTGCTGGGGTGGAGGGAAGGGTGGAGGGAAGGCTGCAGGGAAGGGTGGAGGGAAGGGTCGAAAGCGATTCCCTAGCTTCAGTCTGGTCGTCAAGAAAACACAGTTTTTCAAAGTATCACAGCTTGGGTACATACACATCATCTGCTGATGCTCCTGATCTCAGGGAAGCCTGGATCTTGTTATGCTCCCTCCTGTACATATTCCTCAAGATCCCAATTTTATGTTCCAAAATCTCCAAGGTTGCTTCTGGGATAAAAGTCTGCACAAATGCCAGAAGTCTCTCCAGCGTTGCCTTCCTTACTGGTTTGTTGTAATATGCACTGTGCTTGACCTCCCACAGATTCCTCATCTCCCTGTGCTTGTCAATAAATTTTGACATGAATTCAGGGTCCTTAAACTTATTATTCAGTTATTCTGTAAGACAATACACAAGACAAAAACACTAATGTTAGCCTAAATTCTCATAATCTTATCCCAATATAGGACTCAATCTATAAGCAGTATAGGCCACTGATGTTCGAAAATTTGTATAAAAATTACCGTTGTTTCGGTCGCTCGCAACTTCCGTTCCTATTTCCTCTGCTCACGTACTGCACATGCGTGTTAGCTTTATATACACTGCACATGCGTGAAACTCCACCTGCGTCGCCCGCCCCTGACGTTCTTTTTCACAAATAATCCCCGCCCCTTCTCTCTACAGTGCACAGTAGGAGCAACATGGCCGAGACAAAGCAGGTGTGTGTTAATTCTTCCAGTAATGAGGAAAGCCCAGAGCCTGAAACGTCGCGATCAGGGAATGAGAGATTGAGGGCCACCAATATGGCCTTTGAAGAGATGGTGGAGATGGTGTACATCTTGCGGAGGAACGATTATGATGGGAAGCATTGACCGTACACCCAGCCAAATTTGCGCAAGGCCAAAATCATGTCCAAAGTGGTGAAGACCCTGCTTCAGAATTTTGGGGTACGACGCTCCAAAGACAGATTGAGGAAAAGCTGGTCTGACCTTAAATTGAGGGAGCCGGATCAGTACAGAAGAATAAAGAAAGTTCTTCAAAAACGTAAGTACTTGTCATGTGTTCCTATTCTGATTATTAACTTGCATGCTGCTCCATGTGCTTTTCTTTACTATTGTGCAGTTTTAAATGGCTACTTTCATGTTCGTGTACACATGAATCGTTCGTAGGAAACATCGTTCGTAGGAAACATCGTTTGAAAATATATGCGGTGTATTTAGTTGATACAGGGTTTAAACAACATTTTGGTCTTGGTAATTTGTCTTATTAAAGAAGTTTAGGACATTGTTGTCTATATGTCTTTGAAACTAGAATGAATAGCAAACTTCATTCAGTGGAATGTAAGGAGAGGACACTCGGCAACTGTTTACAGACTCAGGAGCACTAGTGTGGGACACTAGAGAACATTTTTTAGGGTAACCCACACAGGGGCTCCAGGGGATACTTGGGGTGTCTCCATCTGTGAAACTTGGCCAAAAAAGGTAAGTATTGCAGTTTGTTTAAAAGGGAATTTTAATCATGTCTTCAACTTGGATCTCTTCCCAAACAGACAATTGTACACCACTTCTAAGCAATGTTTCATATTCCTATTTCTGGACTCAAATATCTGTGTGCTAAGTATACCTTTTGTTTAATTCTCATAGGGGAGAAAAGACTCAGACAGCAGGATCCCAGGGACCCCCGACCTCACTGGCCTGAATGGGAAATTAGCCCCCCCTCCTGAGGATGTTGAGGAAGGAGAGGTGGAGGAAGTGGGTAACATGGGCACCCCACCAGTTGAGTGTCTGACACCCCAGATTCAGGTAATCTATGTATGCCTGCATATTTCTAAATACATGTTTTTTCATCAATTTTAGGTGATGTTATGGTTGTGGAAGGGAAGCGGCGGAACAATTTCCAAGCGCCAGCGCCCCCCCGAGGATGTGGAGGAAGGAGAGGTGGAGGAAGGAGAGGTGGAGGAAGTGGGCAAGATGTGCACCCCACCAGGTGAGTGTCTGACACCCCAGCTTCAGGTAATCTATGTATGCCTGCATGTTTCTAAATACATGTTTTTTCATCACTTTTAGGTGATGTGCTGGTTGTGGAAGGGGAAGCATTTAAAACCGACAGCTCCCAAAGACTGATTGGCCAGATCATGGCCTGGAATGGGGAGATTGATGCCATGCGCAATAGCCTGGACATCATGCGCAATCGGCTGGACAATATGCAGCAGGACATGAAGAACATGATCAATGTTTTGGGGAGAATCAAATCCCTTTTTCCCAAAAAAAACATCGATCATGTTCTTCATTTCCTTTTTTGCTGACCACATTCTGGGCTTTTACTTTTTAATTATGCCTGTTTGTAAAAAAAAAATAAATAAAAAAAATAAAAAAGTTTTTTAAAACAAAAAAATATTGTTAATTTTTTTTTTTTTTCGAAATTTTTTCATAAACGCACATGTGAATGTGCACAGATTAAAAAGTTTGTGAATCAACAATGTGTGGCTTCTTCTTTCAATGCTCAATAACAGTTTTGTAAGTTATTTGGTGTTTATAGTGACAATGGGGCTTATTTACTGAAGGAAAATATACTTGGCACTACAAGTGCACTAGGAGAACCTAGGAGGCAGCCAAAAAGAAAGGCAAGCAATAAATACATTTCTAGATTTTACCTGATCATTATTTTTCATTCATAAAAATTAGACATTGTCTGGCATTGCAATTGCCCCCCTACCCGTAAAAAAATTAACATATTTATCCCAAATTTCACAGGCGCTTTGGGGGTCCAAGCCAGTACGGCCAGTATCCAGGCCTGTCAGAGGATTCTCTGTAAGTCTGGCCTCAGGCCCAACTGATGCAAGATAATTTCTTGAATTTTTGGGTAAAAAATTGTGCAGGATGCAGCATGCTAGGACAATATGATTAAGTTTGTAGTCTGCCATGTGGATTGCTGTCTGAAACAGGCGGAACCGGCTGGCCCACTATCCCGAAGGCATTCTCCACAACTCTTCTCACTCTGGCCAGCCGGTAGTTAAAAACCCTCCTCTTCGGGGTGAGGGTCCTTTGGAGGAATGACCTCATCAGGTGCTCGACCAGACCGAGGGCTTCATCTGCAATTAAGACAAAGGGGAGTCCTTCCACGTTATCCGCATCAGGTGGCAATCCCAGGCCACCACTCTGGAGACGCTGGTAGAATTCCGTCTGGGCGAAGACTCCTCCATCCGACATCCGGCCATTCTTCCCTACGTCCACATACAGAAATTCATATTGTGCCGACACTACCGCCATTAACACAATACTATGAAACCCCTTATAATTAAAATAGTATGACCCCGAATGGGGTGGTGGCATGATGTGGACGTTCTTCCCATCTATAGCCCCTCCACAGTTGGGAAAGTCCCAACGGGTGGCAAAATGGGATGCCACAGTCTGCCATTCCTGTGGCATTGAAGAAAACTGGGGAGTCAAACAAGAAAAAAAAAAAAAGTACTTTTGCACATAACATTGCAAGCACATTACACAAAAACATCCTTGCCCAATATCAGTATAACATTTATTTTAAGTATTATTTAAAGACTAAAATATAAGGCCCACTTATCAGATTCCTCACCCCCTCTGATGGCCCACTGATAAAATTTAAGGGGGGGGGGCTTATAAATTAATTTAAGGACACACAGACCATTTGGACACATTTTAGGGGGGGCTTATAAATTAATTTAAGGACACACAGACCATTTGGACACATTTTAGGGGGGGGGTTATAAATTAATTTAAGGACACATAGACCATTTGGACACATTTTTTTTGGGGGGGGGGCTTATAACTTAATTTAAGGACACACAGACCATTTGAACACATTTTTTTTGGGGGGGGGGCTTCTAAATTAATTTAAGGACACACAGACCATTTGGACACATTTTAGGGGGGGGGTTAAAAATTAATTCAAGGACACACAGACCAATTGGACACATTTTAGGGGGGCTTATAAATTAATTTAAGGACACACAGACCATTTGGACACATTTTAAGGGGATGTTTAGGCTAAATCACTACAATGGAGCTGACAAAATACATTATTAAGTGACTAGACTAGGTGGTTATGGGCCCAGCAGAGCATGCTGGGGAGGTTAGTGAAGGCAAATATGCATGAAGGATATAAAAGGAGCATTAAAAGCTTCCAGCATGCATGAGGAGAAAGGGGACATTCACATCATATTGCAATCATGGTAATTAGGGATTGAGGAAAGAAATACAATACAATAGCAAACATTAAATACAATAAAATGTGATGTTAAAGGATACATCTTCCCTTAATATAGTCCTTCTGCAGGACCTGAATGATGGCAGAACAGGTCTCTGGGATAAGGATCCCCAGAGCCTGGGGGGAGATGCCTGTCGAGAACTTGTGGTCCTGCGGGCTTCTCCCAGTCGCAATGTGGTGACTAGCCTCTGCTCCGCAGTGATGGCTTGCTCATGCAGGTATCCTGCCTGCTGATATAAGGGGTCAGCAAAGCCAACAAACGGTGAAAAATGGGGTCCGTCATCCTGAGAAAGTTCCTGAAATCATCAGGATTATTCTCACAGATCTCAAGAAGCAAAGGCCTGTGAGAGAATTGGTCATGCTGGAGCAACCAATTCTTCGTCCATGAACTCCTCCCCACCCTGTTCATGGACTGGACTTGGGTTGAAGAATGAATCCCAACACCAAGCCCAAGCAATGCACGAACTCTACAACGAGTATGTACACGCATAATGGCTTCAAAACGGTCAGCTGGTCAGAACAAACTTAACAGAATGCACTGAAGAACAGCAAGGCCTGTGAAGAGCGAGCTGAAAATCAGCAACGA
Organism: Aquarana catesbeiana; assembly: GCF_042186555.1. Lineage (NCBI taxonomy): Eukaryota > Metazoa > Chordata > Amphibia > Anura > Ranidae > Aquarana > Aquarana catesbeiana. Next base: position 131,560,779 of record NC_133329.1, read on the forward strand.
GCAGACAAGAACACACTGAATAAACCAATGCGAACTGACTACGCGCACTGAAAAGCAGATACAAATCTCACAAGCACAAACTGGACAACAGTTAAATGATCTGAAAAATAGTCTGAAAAGCGCGAATCCTCTCTCACCAAACTTCTACTAACATGAGGTAAACACGAAATTAGCAGAAGGGGCCCAAAGGGTGGCGCACAAGCTATTGCACTTCCTTTTTACAGACTCGTTGGACCTGGTGTACGTCACCGCGTACTAGATGGTCGGACTTTGGTGTGATCGTGTGTAGGCAAGTCCGTTTCGGTGGAACTCTGTCGTAAGTCCGTCGAAAAGTCCGACGTGATTCAGTCCGTCGAAAGTCCAGTTGTGTGTACACGAAATTAGACATTCTTCAATTCCATTAAACGAGTTTTCAGATTCAAATATAGAACTCTGACCAGACTTGTGGATAATGGGGGGTTGGCTCTTTCTGATTGTCACAAGTATTATTTGGCCACCCAGCTTGTGACCGCCCATTGGTGGTTACAGCTGGACATGACCAACTCTGTAACGGTGCTGGAGGCAGCTATAGTTGGGTCTCTGGAGGCCTTGCAGGGTCTGTTGTTCAGGGGAACTAAAACCCCACATCAACTTACTCCTTCCATGCGTACCACCATACAAGCATGGAGGATGAGTGAAGCTCTGAGGGCGCCCCAATCAAACTCCTGGTCTCCTCACACCCCACTCTGGCTGAACCCTAACCTTTCGCAGTTCAACACCATACCAGATTCGCAGGCCTGGGCTAAATATAAAATAGTGAAACTGGAACTCATTATCACAAATAAAGAGCTGACCCCTTTTCACATTTTACGCACCAAACTTAATGTACCCACACATGCACATTTTAGGTACCTTCAAATTGCGCATGCCTATAGGTGTCAATTCCTGGGCCAGCCAGTTGAGTTATCATACTCAGAGCTTGAATCTACCCTTCGGGATAAGGACGTCCCAGCTCTATGGGTCCCTGCTTGTTGCTGCCAGTCCTGAATTGTCCTCCCTCCGCTGGATATGGGTGGGTGGCATCCAGGAACTGGATGATGACGACTGGAGGGAGATTTGAGACTTTCCCTTCTCCCATCTAGTTTCAGCAAGAGATAAACTGGTCCAGTACAAAATTCTGCACAGAGCTCACTACACACCCCACAGGCGCCATAGGATGTCGGGGGGCGGCATACTCTCCGTTGTATTGGCTTTGCTCACACCAGCCCGGAGAGTTTTTCCACATTTTTTGGAGCTGCCCAGCAATTCAGCATTGCTGGCAGGAGGTTATTCAGGTGATTGTAAAGGCCACCAAGACCCATGTTCCTTATGATCCTAAATGCTGTCTGCTGGGGTTGGTTGAACAATTGGAAATGATTAGAGCGCGAAAAATACTTATATACTTACTACTGTATTACGTTCGTAAAGCCATCACGATGACCTGGAAACAATCACCCCCCTTCTGCTAGATTTTGGAAAAGCCTGATAAATGCCAGCTTACCCTTATACAGGGCCATCTATTCGAACAGGGGTTGCTCACAAAAGTTTGATAAAGTGTGGACATGTTGGCTAGACGATGACACCACAGCAAGTGAAGAAGTAAGAAAGACCTAGCTTAGAAATATATTTCAAGTGAATGAACCCAGATATTCTTTCATTTAATTACCCTGCTAACACCAGTTTGAGCACAGATCCCCCCTGAGCTGGAGCCTCTCCCCACCTTGGGGTAGTAGTTTTAGTTGTTTGCGTTAAGTTGTACATAATACCAATGTTAAGGCATGTTGCTGTGACATGAGAATTGCCCCTGCGTGGGCTAGTTTTGTTTTGAATGAAACTGAAAACTCAATAAAAAAGATAAAAAAAAAATAAAAATGAAAGATACATACAAAGGACCCAATTATTGTGGTAACAATTATAACCAAAGTGTGTTGTCGAAGACAGTGATTACAGTACAATAAAGGATGAAATTACATCATAGTGTCTTGTCTTTGGTTCAAAACATTGAAATCTCTGATTATGTGTGTAGCATTACCCCCGAAGGAGCTGCTTTTGTTTGTTCAGTCCGTTACTCTGCCTCTCAACCCCAAGAATGGTCTCAATCCCTCTGGCACACCTGCTTGATAATATTAGTGTGGACCCCAGCAATAGAGAGAAAACACAGTAATGATAAATCATGAAGAATATTTACCGAGGCCCTGGCTTCGATCACATCACCAGCTGTGGTAGAAAATAGAGACTCACACACAATATCAATGAACTACTCAGATGTGTTTACTGAGGCAAAAGAATAAACACAGTCAAGGATATGAATGGACACAATGTATGATTGACAAAAATATTATTCAGGGCACATACACATGTACTTGTAACCTGATGATAACCTGAGAGGGTATATGCGAACAGGTGCACAGGGAGCTAGGCCCTCAATACCTTTAACACATGTATTGAATACCTTCCCACTGAGGCCTCAGCACACAGACCAATACACAAAAAGAATGCACAACAGTGAATACAGTAACACAATGTAAGTTCTAACTATATTCCACTAAATGGTTCCCTCTAGGTTGCAGTTCAGAGCAATTCTCCAATGTATAGCAGTGATGCTTTGAATAGGAATAAAGTGGTCAAAGTTCCTTAAATTAATGTTGTCTTCAGCTAGCTCATATTATACTACAGTGTTGACTTGTGCACTTATTTGTAATCCAAGGGAAACAACAAGAGCAATAACTGTATAATAGGATGCTATGGATTTCTTAGCTGAAGAACTGTTCCCACTTGTAAATTCCTTCTTGTATGTGAGTAACACAGTACTGCCCTTACAGCACAGGGGAGAAAAGCAACGCCCCAGAGTTTCTGGTTTCAAGATATTCAGGTGCAGCAGATCCATCGCTGTGGAACTAGAAGTCTCATCAGCAGTCTGTAGGAAAGAAACTCAATCAGCAATACTACAGTCACTACTTTGAATGGGCATGTGCCCTCTCACCATGGTGGATCCCAACAGGCTGATCCGTCCAGAATTTGTCTCTGTATCTTGGCTCTGTATACTGTGTTCTCCCACTCTACAAGATTCTGGTCCGGCCGCACCTAGAGTATGCTGTCCAGTTCTGGGCACCAGTCCTCAGGAAGGATGTACTGGAAATGGAGCGAGTACAAAGAAGGGCAACAAAGCTAATAAAGGGTCTGGAGGACATTGGTTATGAGGAAAGGTTGCGATCACTGAACTTATTCTCTCTGGAGAAGAGACGCTTGAGAGGGGATATGATTTCAATATACAAATACCATACTGGTGACCCCACAATAGGGACAAACTTTTTCGCAGAAGGGAGTTTAACAAGACTCATGGCCACTCATTAAAATTAGAAGAAAAGAGGTTTAACCTTAAACTAAGTAGAGGGTTCTTTACTGTAAGAGCGGTAAGGATGTGGAATTCCTTTCCACAGGTGGTGGTCTCAGCAGGGGGCATCGATAGTTTCAAGAAACTATTATATAAGCACCTGAGCGACCACAACATACAGGGATATACAATGTAACACTGACATATAATCACACACATGGGTTGGACTTGATGGATTTGTGTCTTTTTTCAACCTCACCTACTATGTAACTATGTAACTATGTGTCTTTGCTCTGTATAATGGCGGCCAACCGACTCTCCTCACGCTGGGACGGTTCACCACTGGTGAAGATGCACCTCGATATTCACCTGGGATCCCCCTCTCTCAGGCAGGACATCCCAACTCACAGCGGAGGTCTGAATCGCATGGGGAAATCTTCTGAGAGAGCCAGCATCTCTCCCTCAGGTCTGGCCTCTTCACTCCCTCATGACTGACTGAACTTTTTCCTCAGGACACAAAATGGAGTCCTTTACTTTCCTCTCTGCAAAGAATCACGGGGTTTGCAGTTCTCCCTGTTTACCAGTCTATGGGGCCGTTTTGTGTGAGAACTTCATGTCCCAGAATCCATAGCTGCTCACCCCCTGGTCTGTACAATCTCTTCCATTGGCTGTTGTAACTCTGCTTCTAATTGGTTCTCCTCTTCCAGCCATTAGGAGCACAATAGAAGTCACTGAATCCAGAGCTGTGTGTGTGTGTCAGCTCATATTACGCTACCTCAGTTAGTGAAAACAGGAAGGAGGAGGGGGGGGGTGCGGAAAAAGCCCAGACATGACAGGCAACTTTTCTCCCTAACGGAAGCTGGAAAGCCTGTGTACATTGTTCTGGCCAACTTGGCGAGATTTGCGGGTTATATTGTGAGACACCCGCTACATGTGAATATGTAGTCTCTGTATATATGTTGGGGTACTATTCCAAGCAATCCCAGGAAACAGACCAGAAAATGAGAGAAGTAAATTAGAGATAGGGTAGGGTTATAATCAACTTAGAAGGGAAAGGTGGGTTTCGTCTTCTGTAAAAAATCTGCCGATCTGTACCTATATAAGCTCAGCTCCCAGTGCTCAGCTGACTTGTCAACTATCTTCTCTCTCTGGCTCACAGTTATAGTGGGCGGGGCTGAGCACTCCTGCTGACATCAGCCGGGGAGGAGGGGGAGAGAGAAGAGAGAGCCGACAGTAAGCTGAATGCCTGGAGCCGTGCTTATATAGGTACAGATCGGCAGATTTTTTACATTACACAGTCACAGGGACACATTATTATGGTACAGAGGTGATAAGACGATTTAGTAGAAGTTATGAGAGCAGCTGAAGCAGGAAGGGGGTGGTGGGGGCGTGGGAGCTGGTACAAGCAGACAGGCAGGCAAGGAAGGGAGGGGGAGGAGGACAGAGGAGACACAGGAGAGCAGGGCTGCGGATGATAGAATCACGTAAACGGACCATGGTGTCAGGACTCAGCAGCCCTGATTATAGTGGTCAGTTTACAGGGGGGGAAGGTATAGCCAGGCAGGATCAGCCAGGTATTTCAGATGTTGAGTGGTTGTGGATGTGGTTATGACTAAGGCCTTATAGGCTGAAATGCGTCAACTGTTCTCATTTGTGTTTGGTCACTGTGGCTTATCAATAAATATTACACTTTTTAAGAGCAATCACCGGAGTGCGGATCATCTTTTCCTCATTTCCCTACTCAGCCAGCAACTGTGGATCGAGCACCCGGGATCTCTGCTTTCTATGTGATGTATGGGTAGTAGCACTGACTCTTTTGTTTATATTTCAGATGTTACAGGGGGCCAAATGACACAGCACAAGCACTGTGCTGTACAACATGCTTTAAGGGAACAGGATCTGTTTTTTGTTTTTTTTTTGGGTTAACAAACTTTTTAAGCAAGGGATATAAACAACCAATTTTGCATTCCAACAAGCAACTAAGGCTGAATTAACATGTCAGTGGAAGATTGAAAAAAAGCTCCAGCAGGGATATCCTATGGATTAATACATAAATAGTATTGCAATGTGAGTACCAACTACAAGGAGGATTTTAGACATTCCTTGTGTAGGCCAAGTGTGCATCATTTAGTGATCTGTGAGGAACAATATATCCATAAAGCCCATATTTTATCAAATTTGTAATACTTATCTTGGCTTGTGAAAATCTATCTTTCCACTTACACCATTTTTGGCAAGTCCAATGTCCCATTATGTATGTCCAATGTACATCCAATGTGTGTATATACACGTTGCACTCAACAGTGCTCATACAACATAAACATTTAACTATTGATTTCAATATATCTCCAGGACTGACTGACCAGGGCTTATGGTGACAGTTTAGAAGAAAATTTGAGACTCATTAGTCTCTATTTGGCTCATATAGGTTTATTGGGATGTCTTAGGCCCCCATTCACACCTAGCATTTGGAATCGTAGGCAGAATTGGCACAATTCTGCCCGGGATTCCAAGTCGCACTGAAATTGCGGCAGAGCACGCAATGGGTATTTGAGTATTATTCACCCATTGAATTATAGTACAGATGGAAGGATTTCTTATAGTCCCATCATTGATGAATGTTGACAAATTAAAGTGTATCACAATGAATGAACAGTTACACTCTGTACCACTGATGGACTTCTGCATACGCGACTTCAAAGTTGTAATATGCATTAGACTTTTTATATATTTTAGGTGACTTATTAATAAAAATAAAGTTTTAACAAAAATATTTTTAAGGACATGTTTGTGCATACCTAGAAAGTCCCATATGTTTTGGTTCAATAGTCATGTAGTTATTTACTTGTTTAGTCTAGGAATAAGGTGAGGTGAATTACTCACCTTGTTCTTGAGGTGAGGATGCCCAGGGCCTGCCCAAATCCCTGGAACATTAGAGAGCAGACAAGAGTGCCTGCTGTCAAGAGAATGAGGAGTAAGATAAAAATGTTACCTTATTCATCAGGCCTTGTCTAAAAGAGCAAATACCCATGCTGTGGGGAGAGACCCACTACAAGTGAACTTTTCAGTATAGCTGGACTTAAGCTTTAATTTGCACAGTACTACATCCCCAATGCATTCTGATTAACATACAGGTTATATAATGTAAAGCCCTCCTTAATACATCATGAGGGCGGATGTTTTTTGGATTATTTTTATAAATGAAAGTGAGTACTTTTTGGGTGAACTGAAAAATGAGAGAGTAATTAAAAGATAAAGAGGCTGCATACTCAGTAAGTGAAAGTGCTTAAAAAACAAGGTTTTAATATTACATTCAATTGTTATAAATAGAATGCACAGAACTGTGTGACCATATGAATCTGTGTTCATAACAGGTGGCTCAGTGAAATGGTCTTAAGGGATAACCTGCTCTCCTAAGCTCTTCACTTTTGTGTTCTCCGTGCATATACAGTAGTTCGTTTATACATATGGACATTTAAGCTCAGGCTATATGTAGGAACCCCGCCCTATGCTGGAATGTCGCTAGCTAAATTTGGTGTTCTTTTTGCAGCCAGGCTGTAGCTAGTATGAGTTTTGTTTGCTTGCTCAGAATGTAAAAAATCAATATCTGAGTTATAAATATTTATTCTCTGCAGCCAGTCACTGAAACGTTTTGTTCAGTGATGGGGTTGAGAGAAAGTAATAAATGTTTGAAGCAACTTTCCAGGATATACGCTCCACCTGGAGCGTATATCCAGAGGAGCTGGGCAGGAAAATGGCTGTCTGGGTCGAAACATCTGTAAAATAATTTTGGATGCTGAAGAGTGTCTCACAGAAGTTGGGTAGAAGCAAAAAGGATGCAACTGCTCACAAATCAAGGTACCCTCTGTCTGCTATCAAAGGGTCAAGTTGTTTAGAGAAAGAGAAAGGTCCACTGAAACTTGTTGTAGATCTGATTTGGCTGCTCCTAAAGAGTCAAACTACTATCAGCCAAGCTTGAGAAAGGCTAACACCAGCTACACTAAATTGCAGTTGGGAATGCAAGATTCACTCTGCTACCTGTGTAGACCAGTTCTGTTGATTTTTTATGTATCCTGCACCTCTAAACCTTTCTCCTAGAGTTGGGTTCAGCAACATATTGTAAAAGGCTAAAGTGACTGGCATCCAACTTTTTCACCACATTAAACACCAAGAACAAAACACCCAAGGCTGAAATTTTATCCTGCCACACCACCTAGGTGTCATTCCACACCACCCCAAAAGGCAGAGTGCTACATATACCTAGAATGATAATGTAAACTTAAAAAAAGAAAAGTGGTATTACAGTTAGCTTGTTGCCTATTGTTAAAAAGGGGGATTTGAGACATATATTGCAGAACGTGGCACCACATCCAATGATAACTGAGTGAAAACAGAAAAAAGATGAAAAAAGTATTTCACATATATAATTCTTTTATTTCTGAGTGATATACAATTGTCAAAATGGAATATTATCTAGATGATGGTCTCAAAAACATTTTTTGAATGATGTATAACAATCCAATATGATACATTTATATATGAACTCAATAGTGATTATGATATATTTCTTAGTACCAAATAAGTCCTCCTGAAGAAGCTAAAGGTGAAACGCGTACCGATCCATTGGCACTGATATTAAAGTTTTGTATGCTTGGCCTTTAAGCCAGAAGGAATCTTCTAGGACTACCTGGCCTACCATTCTCATAGGCCAGCCATGCGACTTCCCCGTTTCAGCTTCCTCATCTGTTCTCTTGTAGAGACAGTGTACTTTTTCAGATATGTTCATGTATATATATTACCTTATTATCTTTTTTCCAAACATACCGTATATACTCGAGTATAAGCTGAGTTTTTCAGCACTTTTTTTGTGCTGAAAATGCCCCCCTCGGCTTACACTCGAGCCAAGCACTTTTCTGCAGCAGAGAATGACATTTTCAAACCAACTTTGGGGTCCTGTACCTTGGGGCCACTTGGTGCTAGGAACCCAGTGAAACTAGCACTACAACATATCCAGAGCTGGGGTTCCTAGCACCAAGTGGCCCCCCAAATATGGGGCCCCAAAGTCGGTTCGGAAAATGTCATTCTCTGCTGCAGAAGTGCATGAACAGATTTTGGGGCCCCGTATCTCAGGGCCACTTCGTGCTAGGAACCCCCCCTGGATATGTTGTAGTGCTAGTTCCACTGGGTTTGCACACCAAATTTGGGGTTCCTAGCACCAAGTGGCCCCGAGATACGGGGCTCCAAAGTCGGTCAACTGTGTCCATCTGCAGCAATGTCATTTCGGGGCCCTTTGGGTCCAGAGACCCCAAATTTTGGCTGCAGCTAGGGGGCATCTAGGAACCCTTAACTACCGAGTTTGAAGTTTGGGGGACCTATGGCTGCAAATGGGCACAGTGAGGCATGCAAATGGGCACAATGAGGCTGCAAATGGTCATTGTTGACCCTCTTTTCCACTTACAGTAGCTGCGCATTTCTCACCCTAGGCTTATACTCGAGTCAATAAGTTTTGCCAGTTTTTTGTGGTAAAATTAGGTGCCTCGGCTTATATTCAGGTCGGCTTATACTCGAGAATATACATTATGTGTTTTTTAATGTGATTCAAATAAGTTATATATTTTTACAAAATACGAGACCATTCTTCTTTCCTATTTGGGATTATAGTGGCAACCTTCAAAGTCCGTTTTCTTGTTGCCCACTGTTGTCAGGAAAAGAAATTATTACCTGTCTTCTCTGTTGCCCCTATGTCCCTTTTTCTTCAGCTGCTTGATTTACTCACAATTTCATTGGAGCAGACAGACAAGGCAACCAGAAAAGATGACAGATTGTGTATCTCTTACTTTTCTACCTTAGGCAGAGATCCATGGGATGTTATGTTAGAAGCCCGAAAGCGGGTGTATAGTTCCAAAGTGATTGCAGATCATTTGTAATCATTTGTAATATATTATTACGATTTATATGTTATTTAAAACTTCAGGATCCTGTGTATTTGAGTCTGCTCCTATTGGAGGTCAGTTTCTAAGAAGCAAAGCAATATAAAAGGAATACTAAAGTAGGGCAATGCGTGGATAACAAAATCTCTGAGAAGAATCCAAATGTTGAATTGAATTTTACTGCATAGCAGCACTTACAGTCTATGATTGTTAAGACCATCTAATAAAACAAAAGCAGGTAAAACGTCCTCCTGCCCTATGTCATGTGGTACATAGTTACATTTTAGGGTTACATACATGGAAGTGAAGCTCAGGTCTATTTTGATGGTTTTACTTTTGTTCTTTCTTCCACAAATATTTTACACTGACTATGGACAGATGAATAAAATCTGGCCTGCAATAACACTAGCAACTAGTATTACCAAGGACTTACAGTTCTTTAGAGCTATGAAGTTAAGACTAAAAGCAAGTATAGTATATGGCATAGATATGATAGTACATCTCCAAATAAGGTGTTTCCAGTGAAGGGTACTACTAATATAGCATACAACGACATTTTAAACAATCGTGTACTTCCAATCCTGTAGTAGCAGTTTAGGGGAAACCCTTTTCAATTCTAGCACAACTGTCCCCCTGTGCACAAAGCCAGGTCCATAAAGACATGGTTGGATGAGTTTGGTTTGAAGGTAGTTAAATACACTGCACAAAGCTCTGACCTCAAACTTATTTAGAAACTGACCTCACAAATGTTCTTTTGGCTGAATGGGCATACTCCTAAATCATCTGGAAAGCCTTCTTGGAAATGCTGAAAACTGAGCGGTCAGAGGTCTTTGATAGGATCAATGCTGCATCCACCTAGGTGAGTAAAAAAGTTTTTTTCCTTTGAAAGTCAATACTTCTCTTTTAAGATATAATACTTCTCTTTTTAAGATATACTATATATATATATATATATATATATATATAATCTTAAAAGATTATCTATATATAATATATCTATATATAATATATCTTAAAAGAGAAGTATTGACTTTCAAAGAAAAACTGCTGATCGCTCAGTCTTCAGCATTCTGCTCTCCTCCAAGCTCACTGGAGCGCTGGGCTGTGACATGAGCTGACAGTGGGTTTTCAGCTTTAACAATTGCCCCCCACCCCCCACCCCCCAGCATTGGTGGTCAGTTCCTGGCTGTAACAATAATTAACAGCACTGGTGGTCAGTGGCTGGCTGTTAAAATAGCCCCCAGCTTTGGTGGTCAATGGCTAATAATTATGGTTAATAATAATCCCCCCATTATTAATGACTGGAGGTAACAATGAAGAACCCTCCCCCTCAGGATTGGTGTTCAATGGCTCGCTGTACAATTACCCCCCATCCAGCTTTGGTGGTCAGTGACTGATGGTAACAATAACTCCCAGTATTGGTTTGCAATGGCTGGATGTAACAATGAACCCTCCTCCCTGCATTGGTGGTCTATGGCTGACTGTGACAATTTCCCCTCCCACCAGTGTTGAAGGCCAGTGGCTGTCTGGAACAATAACCCCTCAGCATGGTGCTCAGTGGTTAGCTGTAAAAATAACCCCCCAAGCTTTGGTGATCAGCGGCTGCCAGAAGCAATAACCCCCTTCAGTATTGGTGGTCAATGGCTGGAGGCAACAATAAACCCATCTTTGTCACGGGTATTGGTGGTCTTTGTCTGACTGTAACAATTACCCACCCCCCAGTATTGGTGGCCAGTGGCTGGTTGGAGGTGTGTCAGAGAAGTTCCCATAATGGACGCAGTGCTGGGCGCTCTGGTGCGTGCTGGTGCACGCTGGTGCACGCATTCCTGTGTGCGCTGTTGTGCGGCCTATTTAAACTGTTAGTGCACTTTGCTAGGTGCTGTCTGATCTGCAGCTTCCTGTGTCCTTGCTCCTGTTACTCTTGAACGCTTGATCTCCTGACTACCCAGCTTGCCCCTTGGATTATCCTTTGTCTTCTGCCTGCACCTGACCTCGGCCTGCCTTGACTCTGAATCTGCCTGCTCCTCTCTACTTGGTTGCCCGCCTGTTGCCAACCCTGCCTGTGACCCGACCTGCCTGCTCCACTACTGCTCTGCATCTGCTGCCTGTGTGCCAGCTTGCCTGCCTGTTGTCAAGTGATCACCAAACCTCCAGCACCTGGATCCTGAGTCGGCTCTTCTGCTACCACCTGCCAGGCTCTCATACCACTCTGCACTCCCGTGCCTCCTGTCTATACTACCAGGGGCCGCGAGTCAGACACGTATCATTATACCAATTGTACATAATTCCAATAGATTCTATAACAAATTATTTATTTTTTTTAAACTATGCTCTTGATAATAATTAAGACCTTTTTTTTATATATCTGAGGTCATCCTATATTAACCTGGTCTAAGTTGGTTTTATTCTCTCTTATACAATGTATGACGCAATCTTTTGAATAGTTAGATGCATGCTAAAATTGTTTTAGTTAAACTACTTTTAGTTTATGTTGGAACTACAACTCAATATTATTACCATATATGTGATCTTTTCTTTTGTTGCCACCATATGTACTTAAGTATAGTAATTGTTAAAGTTCAATAGACAAATTTGACAAGAAAAATCAATTGCAAACTGCATATGTTGTAATTTTTGAAAATTTGCAATTGTCTATATTCTGGGTGTGGCAACAACATGGTAGCTCTTAGGTCTCATAATAAAGAAAACATCTGCAGTGAGGTCCAAGCTTTCCCTTTTCACTCCTGGTGGAGGAGTGAATGTAAATTTCTGTAGCATTCCTGTGAAGAACAAGAAAAGCTCCATCCTGGCCAGACTTTCCCCAGCACACACCCTGCGTCCTGTGTGTAAAATAAGAATAAATGGTTATCAGGGCAAAGTTAATATTAAAATGGACACTCTATTTTCATTCACTTCCCAGCCCATGTGTAATTAGTGCAGCATTTGCATCTATTGCTGTTGTGTTTAGACTCGGGCAGGCAATGTCCTTCAAAGCATCAACGAGGATGGGGACTACATCAGACTGGCCCTTACTCGCTTTCACTTACATAGTATTTTTGTCTTCCTCTGAAGTATACTGACCACCACACAAAGCAATCGTAGATCTCACCCCTTGTCTTCTGCAATCCCATCTCAAAGATACCAATACAGCCCTTATCCTCTAAACCAACTGCTTTATAGTGTCATGTAGTACAGTGGACCCTCTGTGCCACCAATAAGGAGTCTGGTACATCACCAAGGTGCAATCCCATGGTATCAAGCAGAAGGTCAGGACAAGCAGCAGGCAGAAGCAGAATCAGTGGGTAGTTCCAGCTTCAACCAAAGTATCCAGAGGAACTGGAAACAAGCACCTTTGATCAGGCTCAGATGGACTGCTTTAAATTCACTTTAAGGTCTGTTTACTGGCACAAGGTATGAAGAGCACAGTGTGAGTATACCACAGTCCAGGTGGGGGCAGAGGAAAGAGTGCAGGTCCAGCTGGTCTAAACTTCTAAAACACAGCAGAAGGAAGAAGGCATCTAATGCCGTGTACACACGTGTGGACTTTTCGACCGGACTGGTCCGACGGACCGAATCCGGTGGACAATCCGACCATATGTGGGCTCCATCGGACCTGCAGCGGACTTTTTCGGTCAAAAATCTGACAGACTTTAGATTTGGAACATGTTTCAAATTTGTCCGACGGATTCGAGTGAGGTCAAAAAATCCGCTCGTCTTTATGCTAGTCCGACGAACGAAAATCCACACTAGGGCAGCTACTGGCTATCAACTTCCTTATTTTAGTCCGGTCGTACGTCATCACGCACGAATCCATCGGACTTTGGTGTGATCGTGTGTAGGCAAGTCCGTTTGTTCAAAAGTCAGTCGGAAGTCCATCGGAAAGTCAGTCGGAAAGTCAGTTGGACCAGTCCGGTCGAAAAGTCCGCACGTGTGTACGCGGCATAACTGTCAGCGACTTACACTCAATGTGCAACCACAGGCAGATTGTTTCACATAGGTAGTATACAGTATATTACTTGCAAATAAGTTAGAGAAGTGCATCTACAGTATGCTGTTCTTTCTTTATTTAATAAGTGCAGGTAAGCTGTTAGTGGGCTCTGATGCATCCCTTGTAATAAAACTTGTGTAGTCAGCAATTTATTTACTCACCTTTGGAGAAAGCAAAGAATTCATCTCTCTTTAGAAACTTCCCATCAGCATCAAGGAAATGATTGGGGTTAAATTCCCTAGGACTCTCCCATTTGGTTTCATCATATAGAATTGATGTAAAAAGAGGGACCACTGGGGTTCCCTGTTAAGAAAATAAGAGATAAGATCATTTTTAATTCCAATATCAGAAGCAACAATAACTACTAAGCATAACTACTAACAGATATATGTAAGGAGTAGGGAAGAGCTCGATGTTTGGGTTGAACATAAGTTCGACTCGAACATCAGGTGTTTGCCCTTTCACAGAAAGAATGATGGTGATTGGCTAATGCATGCACCTGACCGGCATGCTTTGGCCAATCCCAGTGTCCTCTGCTAAGAGAGCCATAATTGGCCAAAGGCAGGGTGCCTTTGGCCAATCATGGCTCAGGGGGACTAAGTTCACGCCCCATACTATATATGGCTGCTTACACGGCGGCCGTGTGTAGTATTTTTGGCGTGAACAGAGAGATAGCTTGAATTAGATTAAGCAGGTAAGTTGTTCAGTTAGTGGCAATGTATTTCATATATATACACATTCAGTCTAGTATATACTGTGTATATATATATATATATATATATATATATATATATATATATATATATATATATATATATACACATACATACATACATACACACACACACACATATACATACACACACACATACTCTACATTTAGCATAGACAATATTTTTAGTGTTTACTCGATATTCAGTCAGTGCAGGCAGTGTATTAGTATATATATATATATATATATATATATATATATACACTCAGCATCCAGTGTAGTCTATATCTACAGTGCATTCGGTGGTGTACTATTTCTAATACACTTCAGGCGGTGTATTAATATATATATACACATACAGTCTCGTATGTGTATATATGTCTATATCTATAGATATATATCTATATATACACTGCATTCTTTGTAACCTATATCAACAGTGCATTCAGTGGTGTACTGTTTCTACTACACTTCAGGCGGTGTACACAGTATCTAATACAGTGTGTACAGTTTCTACTACACTTAAGGGGCTGTACACAGTATCTAATACAGTTTGTACAGTTTGTAATACACTTCAGGTGGTGTACACAGTATCTAATACAGTGTGTACAGTTTCTACTACACTTCTGGTGGTGTACACAGTATATAATACAGTGCAGCAGTTTTACAGTTTCTAATACAGTGCAGGCAGTGTACACAGTATCTAATACAGTGTGTACAGTTTCTACTACTTTTCTGGTTGTGTACACAGTATCTAATACAGTGTGTACAGTTTCTAATACACTTCAGGCAGTGTACACAGTTTCTACTACACTTCTGGTGGTGTACACAGTACACAATACATTGCAGCCATCGTACAGTTTCTAATACAGTGCAGACAGTGTACACAGTATCTAATACAGTGTGTACAGTTTCTACTACTTTTCTGGTGGTGTACACAGTATCTAATATACATTTTAGAGTTTCTAATACAGTGTGTACAGTTTCTACTATACTTCTGGTGGTGTACACGGTATACAATACAGTGCAGCCCTTGTACAGTTTCTAATAAGTGAAGGTGGTGTACACAGTGTCTAATTGTCAGAAACCATGAAATCAGGCCGAGACAGAAGTACAGTTAAATCACACTTGTTTAATAATAAAAGTAAAAAGAACAAACGTAGTCAAAACATAGCCAAAGTTCAGTAACCGGAACGGATAATCAGCCAAGCCAGAAGTCAATCAAGGTATCAATGTAGTGGAACAGCAAGCAGGATCTGGAGCCAGAAGGGATGTCAGCAAAGCAAGTCTTGAACAGGATCGCAGGAGATTCTCAAGGAGTTGAGGAACTAGAGGAGTTTCTGTGATGTGACCAAGGTGAAGGCAGAGCGCCTCTGGACTGGACAACTTAAGTAGGCAGGAGAGATAGGAGCTGGCAATTAGCCGACAGCTGAGCGGCCAGCTCAGAGAAGGAAGGGCTGAGCCCACCCCTGACACTAATACAGTGTGTAAAGTTTCTGCTACTTTTATGGTGGTGTACACAGTATCTAATACAGTGTGTACAGTTTCTGCTACTTTTCTGGTGGTGTACACAATATCTAATACAGTGTGTACAGTTTCTAGTACACTTCTGGTGATGTACACAATACAGTGCAGCCGTAGTACAGTTTCTAATACAGTATAGGCGGTGTACACAGTATCTCATACAGTGTGTACAGTTTCTACTACACTTCAGTTGGTGTACACAGTATAAAATACAGTGCAGCCGTTGTACAGTTTCTAATAGAGTACAGGCAGTGTACACTGTATCTAATACAGTGTGTACAGTTTCTACCACTTTTCTGGTGGTGTACACAGTATCTAAAACAGTGTGTACAGTTTCTAATGCACTTCAGGCGGTGTACACAGTATCTATCACAGTGTGTACAGTTTCTACTACACTCCTGGTGGTGTATACAGTATCTAATAAACTTAAGGGGCTGTATATATATATATATATATATATATATATATATATATATATATATATATATACACATACAGTCTCGTATGTGTATATATGTCTATATCTATAGATATATATCTATATATACACTGCATTCTTTGTAACCTATATCAACAGTGCATTCAGTGGTGTACTGTTTCTACTACACTTCAGGCTGTGTACACAGTATCTAATACAGTGTGTACAGTTTCTACTACACTTAAGGGGCTGTACACAGTATCTAATACAGTTTGTACAGTTTGTAATACACTTCAGGTGGTGTACACAGTATCTAATACAGTGTGTACAGTTTCTACTACACTTCTGGTGGTGTACACAGTATATAATACAGTGCAGCAGTTTTACAGTTTCTAATACAGTGCAGGCAGTGTACACAGTATCTAATACAGTGTGTACAGTTTCTACTACTTTTCTGGTTGTGTACACAGTATCTAATACAGTGTGTACAGTTTCTAATACACTTCAGGCAGTGTACACAGTTTCTACTACACTTCTGGTGGTGTACACAGTACACAATACATTGCAGCCATCGTACAGTTTCTAATACAGTGCAGACAGTGTACACAGTATCTAATACAGTGTGTACAGTTTCTACTACTTTTCTGGTGGTGTACACAGTATCTAATATACATTTTAGAGTTTCTAATACAGTGTGTACAGTTTCTACTATACTTCTGGTGGTGTACACAGTATACAATACAGTGCAGCCCTTGTACAGTTTCTAATAAGTGAAGGTGGTGTACACAGTGTCTAATTGTCAGAAACCATGAAATCAGGCCGAGACAGAAGTACAGTTAAATCACACTTGTTTAATAATAAAAGTAAAAAGAACAAACGTAGTCAAAACATAGCCAAAGTTCAGTAACCGGAACGGATAATCAGCCAAGCCAGAAGTCAATCAAGGTATCAATGTAGTGGAACAGCAAGCAGGATCTGGAGCCAGAAGGGATGTCAGCAAAGCAAGTCTTGAACAGGATCGCAGGAGATTCTCAAGGAGTTGAGGAACTAGAGGAGTTTCTGTGATGTGACCAAGGTGAAGGCAGAGCTCCTCTGGACTGGACAACTTAAGTAGGCAGGAGAGATAGGAGCTGGCAATTAGCCGACAGCTGAGCGGCCAGCTCAGAGAAGGAAGGGCTGAGCCCACCCCTGACACTAATACAGTGTGTAAAGTTTCTGCTACTTTTATGGTGGTGTACACAGTATCTAATACAGTGTGTACAGTTTCTGCTAATTTTATGGTGGTGTACACAATATCTAATACAGTGTGTACAGTTTCTAGTACACTTCTGGTGATGTACACAATACAGTGCAGCCGTAGTACAGTTTCTAATACAGTATAGGCGGTGTACACAGTATCTCATACAGTGTGTACAGTTTCTACTACACTTCAGTTGGTGTACACAGTATAAAATACAGTGCAGCCGTTGTACAGTTTCTAATAGAGTACAGGCAGTGTACACTGTATCTAATACAGTGTGTACAGTTTCTACCACTTTTCTGGTGGTGTACACAGTATCTAAAACAGTGTGTACAGTTTCTAATGCACTTCAGGCGGTGTACACAGTATCTAATACAGTGTGTACAGTTTCTACTACACTCCTGGTGGTGTATACAGTATCTAATAAACTTAAGGGGCTGTACACAGTATCTAATGCAGTTTGTACAGTTTCTAATACACTTCAGGTGGTGTACACAGTATGTAATGCAGTGTGTACAGTTTCTACTACACAGTATCTAATACAGTGTGTGCAGTTTCTAATACACTTCAGGCGGTATACAAAGTATCTAATACAGTGTGTACAGTTTCCATTACACTTCTGGTGGTGTACACAGTATCTAATACAGTGCAGCTGTTTTACAGTTTCTAATATAGTGCAGGCGGTGTACACAGTATCTAATACAGTGTGTACAGTTTCTAATACACTTCAGGTGGTGTGCACAGTATCTAATACAGTGTGCACAGTTTCTACTACACTTCAGGCAGTGTACACAGTATCTAATACAGTGTGTACAGTTTCTACCACTTTTCTGGTGGTGTACACAGTATCTAATACAGTGTATACAGTTTCTAATACAGTGTGCACAGTTTCTGCTACACTTCAGGCGGTGTATACAGTATCTAATACAGTGTGTACAGTTTCTACTATACTTCTGGTGGTGTACACAGTATACAATGCAGTGCAGCCGTTGTACAGTTTCTAATACAGTGCAGGCAGTGTACACAGTATCTAATTGTCAGAAACCATGAAATCAGGCCAAGACAAAAAGTACAATTAAATCACACTTGTTTAATAATAAAAGTAAAAAGAACAAACGTAGTCAAAACATAGCCAAAGTTCAGTAACCGAAATGGATAGGCAGCCAAGCCAGAAGTCAGGGATCAATGTAGTGGAACAGCAAGCAGGATCTGGAGCCAGAAGGGATGTCAGCAAAGCAAGTCTTGAACAGGATTGCAGGAGATTCTGTGATGTGACCAAGGCGAAGGCAGAGCTCCTCTGGACTGGACAGCTTAAGTAGGCAGGACTAACAAGCAGGATATCATCAACAGCTGAGTAACTGTGGAGAGATAGGAGCTGGCAATTAGCCGACAGCTGAGCGGCCAGCTCAGAGAAGGAAGGGCTGAGGCCAGCCCTGACAGTACCCCCTCCTCAATGACTCCTCCCCCTCGGAGGACCACCAGGCTTGAGGGGAAAACGTCTATGGAAATCACAGAGAAGGACAGGGGCATATACGTCTGAGTATGAGACCCAAGAGCGTTCCTCCAGACCGTACCCTTTCCAATGCACCAGGTACTGTATGCGCCCACGGGAGTCAACAATGGACTGTACTTCATACTCCTCATGGTTCTCAACCTGTACAGGGTGAGGACATGGCACCGAGGTGGAGAAACGGTAGCAGACCAAAGGTTTTAATAAGGAGACATGAAATACATTCGAAATACGCATATTAAAAGGAAGGTCTAATGCGTATGCCATTGGGTTAATCCTGCGAAGAATACGGAAAGGCCCAATAAACCGAGGTACAAACATCAATGAGGGAACACGAAGTCAGAGATTGCGAGGTGAAAGCCAGACCCTGTCCCCAACCTGGTAGGAAGGCGCAGGCAGGCGTCTGCTGTCAGCATGGAGTCTGTCCCTATCATTAGCATGTCGCAAAGCCTCCTGGACTTATGCCCAAGTGGAACGAAGACCACGGAGATGCTCCTCTAACGCAGGAATATTCAAACAAGCGAGTCAGACAACATGGAAGGTTGCAAACAATAATTCGCCATAAATGGGGACAATCGGGAAGCATTGTTGTGAGCAAACTCTGCCCATGGTAATAGGTCTAGTTGTTATGATGGTCAGAAATATAGCAACGTAGAAATTGCTCCAAGGACTGATTGGCTTGTTCTGTGACCCCATTTGATTGCGGGTGATACGCAGAGGAGAAAGAAAGCTGAATTCCCAACTGTGCACAAAAGGCTCGCCAGAACCGGGACACAAACTGACTACCCCTGTCCTAGACAATCACCTTGGGTACCCCAGCAAAAGATCTCCCGAGCAAAAATGGAAGCCAGTTCCTTAGAAGTGGGCAACTTCTTAAGTGGAATACAATGACACATCTTTGAGAACTGGTCAACCAACATAAGGATAATGCCCCGTACACACGGTCGGACTTTGTTCGGACATTCCGACAACAAAATCCTAGGATTTTTTCCGACGGATGTTGGCTCAAACTTGTTTTGCCTACACATGGTCGCACAAAGTTGTCGGAATTTCCGATCGCCAAGAACGCGGTGACGTACACCACGTACGACGAGACTAGAAAAGGCCGGTTCAGAACCAAGCGCGGCACCCTTTGGGCTCCTTTTGCTAATCTCGTGTTAGTAAAAGTTTGGTGAGAGACGATTCGCGCTTTTTCAGACTCGTGGCTTTCAGATCGTTTTCTGACGTTCAATTTGTGCTTGTGGGTTTGTATCTGCTCTTCAGTGCGTGCAGTCAGTTCGTATCAAAGTTTTCTGTGTGATCTTGCCTGCTCGTTGCTGTTTTTCAGGTCGCTCTTCACAGGCCTTGCTGTTCTTCAGTGCGTTCTGTTACTTCGTTCTGAGCAGCCGACCGTTTTCTAGCCATGTTTCGTATGCGTACTCCTCGTAGAGTTCGTGCTGTGCGGGGGCTTGGTGTTGGGGTCCTGACCTTGACACAAGTCCAGTCCATGAACAGGGTGGGGAGGAGTTCATGGACCAAGAATTGGTTGCTTCAGCGTGACCAGTTCTGTCATATGCCTTTGCTCCGTGAGATCCGTGAGAATAATCCTGATGATTTCAGGAACTTTCTCAGGATGACGGACCCCGTGTTTCACCGTTTGTTGGCTTCGCTGACCCCCTATATCAGCAGGCAGGATACCTGCATGAGGCAAGCCATCACTCCGGAGCAGAGGTTGGTCGCTACCTTGCGGTATTTGGCCACAGGGAGAAGTCTGCAGGACTTGAAGTTCTCGACAGGCATCTCCCCCCAGGCTCTGGGGATCATTATCCCAGAGACCTGTTCTGCCATCATCCAGGTCCTGCAGAAGGAGTATATGAAGGTAAGATTTTTATCCTTTTATATCCCATTTTATTGTATTTAATGTTTGATAATATATTGTATTTCTTCCCTAATTACCATGATTGTAATATGCTGTGAATGTCCCCTTTGTTCTCATGCATGCTGGATTTTTAGGTAATTATTATTTTATGTCCTTCATACATATTTGCCCTTCAATAACCTCCCCAGCATGGTGTCTCCTGCCCTATATTCACCTCATGTAGTCACTTAACAATGTATTTTATCAGCTCCATAGTAGTGCTTTACCCCAAACACCCCCTAAAATGTTTGGAAATGTTATTTTTGATTTAAATTCAGGCAAAGTGCCAGAGGCTTTTTTTTGTGGTGTCCCCAAATTTTTTTTAACCCTCCCCCCCAACTGCTAAGTCAGCTGATCCCAATTCTCTATCTATCCTCAATCATCTATCTGCTGACTTTGCCAAACCCATACACACTATACCCACCTCTTTACTGGTCAGATTTAGGGATGAATTCCCCAAAGCATGTAGTGCAAGGGCCTGCCTGTATACTTTCCAATGGTACTGTTTAAAGTTTTTGTATCCTATTATTATCTTGATAGGTAATAGCAGAATGTTCAAATGTCCTCAAATGTGTACAGTGTGTATTTATATCTTTGTATTATGACACTTCTTACCTGTCCAGTGGTCTGCCAATAGTGTAACTAAGGAGGGGCTGTTCCAAGTAATACCCTGTATTTAGGCATTCATCTCTCAATGAAGTGAAGAGAGTTACCTGTCCAAGAGTTCCCCCCCCTATAATGTTAGAAATGGCCCGTGAAAGGGGGGGAGGGGGAATATGATAGGTGTACCTTATACTTTGGCCTTGTTAAATTCCCCTTAGTAAATGCTATCTGGAGGTTGCCCCATAATGTTTGTGTCTAATCTGCTTGCCATGTTTCTGTGAAAAAATAGTAAGGTTTATTTTTTTTTCCTCAACAGTTTCCTTCAACGCCACAGGAATGGCAGACTGTGGCCTCCCACTTTGCCCAGCGGTGGGACTTTCCTAACTGCGGAGGGGCAATTGATGGGAAACACATCCACATCGTCCCACCACCCAACTCGGGGTCGTACTATTATAATTACAAGGGGTTTAATAGTATAGTGATGTTGGCGGTGGTGTCGGCTAATTACGAGTTCTTGTATGTGGACGTGGGGAAGAATGGCCGGATGTCCGATGGTGGAGTGATCGCCCAGACGGAGTTCTACAGGCGTCTCCAGAATGGCAGCTTGGACTTGCCACCTCCAGAGGACAATGTTGAAGGTCTCCCATTTGTGTTTGTTGCTGATGAAGCATTTGCGCTGGGGGACCACCTGATGCGGCCATTCCCGATGAGGACCCTCACCCCTGAACAGAGGGTTTTTAATTACCGGCTGGCCAGAGCCCGAAGAGTGGTGGAGAACACATTTGGAATCCTGGCCAGCCGGTTCCGATTATTTCTGACACCCATCCATATGGCGGAGTATAAACTGAACCATATAATACTTGCCTGCTGTGTTCTCCATAATTTTTTAAGAAAACATTCAGCCAACTATGCTGGCTCAGTTGGGCCTGAGGCCGGAATCCCTAATCCATCAACATTGACGGCGCTTGAAAGTGGCCGTCCTGGCTTGCCCTCCCTGAATGCCCGTGATGTCCGGTTACGCTACCTGGAGTTCTTTGCGGGTAGGGGGGCTATCAATATGCCAGACAATCTGTGACACCTTTTTCAAATAAAAAACAACCAAAAGAAATTCTTGGTGGACATTTACTGCTTGTGTTTGTTTTAGCTGACCCTGACAGAAATGTGTTGAGTGCAGAAAATGTCGTGATTGGGTAACCTTATAAAAAACAGTGTTGGCTGGTACTTCCTAAATGCAAAAACACATTTCACTACAAGTGCACTTGCAACTGCACTGAACCTGCACTTGTAGTGCAAAGAGGATTTGCCCTTAGGAAATAACCCCCATTTTTGCATAAAACAGCAATTACATCACCCCAAAAGTGTTGTAGTGTTGAGACAATAATCCACACATTCTTGAGTAAGGCACTTTTTTATACGTGCACAATCACATGTGCATTTCCCAAAGGTTTTTAAAACAAACCAACATGTTTGTTGTATAACAATGTTTGCAGTAGCATTATGAAAAATCAAAATATCCATTTCAGATAAAACAGGCCTGTGTAAAACCAACAAGAAAGCCAAAAAACTTGAACTTACAAAGTTCACATTAGGTAAAACCTGAAGGCTATATCAGACATCAGTATTTAGGAACTGGGTTTGATATAGCATTCAGATGGGGGGAAATCACCCCTGGAAAAGCCAAATTTGGAAGATGCACACCAATTTACGAATGTCAACATGTGCTATCTGCCATCAGGGGGGATCAAGGGACGTGTTTGGGGGGAGCAAGCCCTTCCTCAACGCTACTTTATAATTGAGGAAGGGGTTGCACCCCCAAAACGCGTCCATTGATATCCCGTGATGGCAGATAGCACATGTTGGCACACTGTGTGCATCCTCCAAATTTGGCTTTTCTAAACATTTAAAAAATTTTGGTACGATAAAACAGGTGATTTTGTGGGGTTTAAATTCGCCCCAAAACATCAATGATGTTATTTGTTGCTGGATGTTTTGCAATTGGAGATTACACCCCATGATCTCCCCGATCAGTATCTGGGCACTTTCAGATGTAAAACGTTCTGGATCACGATCACCTAAAAAGAGATAAAGAACAAAAAAAAAGGTCTCAAAAATCTGCCACCAGCCATCTCTTTTACCTGAGTCTGTGGTCGCAGACACTCACCTGTTGTGGTGCCAATCTCCACCACATCTTCTTCTTCCTCCTGCTCAGCTTCTTGGGTTGGGGGTATTTCCCCTTCTTCCAGAGGGGGGGGGGGGGTCTCTGGTCTCCTGGGATGAGGGGTGTCCTCCGAGTCTTTTATCCCCTATGTAAAACAAAAATGGTATACTTAGCACACAGATATTTGATGGCAGAACTATAGAAATAGGAAACATTGCTCGGAAGTGGGGTACAATTGTCTATTTTAGCAGAGTTCCAAGATGTATATTTTTTATTGCCCTTTGTCAAGCTGCAATACTTTACCTGTTTGGTACAAGCTTAACAGATGTAACCCCCCCTATAGTATACACTGGAGCACCTGTGTGGCCCCCCCTAATAAAAATGGTGTTCTTGTGTCCCACACTAGTGCTCCAGTGTCCAGATGTGAAAACAGCTGCTCAGTGTCCTCTCCTTACACACAATCTAGTTTGCATTTCGTTCTAGTAACAAACCCATCTACACAAACAAATATTTGGCATCCAAGTAGGCCCCCAAAAATGTGTGAAAATGCATATGGCCTAAACAATGGTGTTCTAGAGGCCGAAAGAAAAATGTTTGATACGAACGAATAATGTGCCCATGAACATTAAAGTTGACCTTTTGAAACGTTACAACTAATAAAAGCATATGGAGCAGAACGAACGTAATAAAGACAGAAAGAATAGGAACACAGCACAACTACTTACTTTTTTGCAGCACTCTCCGGATCTTTCGGTACTGCTCTGGCTCTCTCAACTTCAGGTCCGACCACCGCTTCCTGAGCTGATCTTTAGACCTTCGTACCCCGAAATTCCGCTCAAGACTCCTGACCACTTTCGCCATGATCTTGGCCTTTCGGATGTTCGGGTTGGGGTAAAGCCCATATTTTCCGTCATAGTCGGACTTCCTCATGATGTCGACCATCTCCAACATCTCCCCAAACGACATATTTGTGGCCTTAAAACGTCTCCTTCTGGATCGGGACGTGCCTGGATCCGCCCTTTCCTCCTCCTCCTCCTGGTTGCTACAATTAGCCCGCACCTGCTGTATGTCCGCCATCATGCTCTTCCCCCACTGCGCCGAACGAAAAGGGGCGGGGAATACACTAGAAAGAACGTCAGGGGCGGGCGGAGTTACACGCATGCGCAGTGTATATAAAGCGTAACACGCGTGCGTATTACGTTTGATCAGTGAGCGGAGGAAGGAGCATTGGACGCGGCGATCGTAAGAACGAAGGTAAGAGACAAACTTGGGCCTATACTGCTTCTAGATTGAGGCCTATATTGTAACAAGATTAGGAGAGTGTCACGGACCTGGCCGGGACGGAGGCTGTTGGAGAGGACTGTATGCAGGCCTGTTGCCCACCGATTATGGGCCCTAGCATTTGGGGCAATGGTGCTCTCTGTGAGCTGTATGCCTGGGGACCCTGGGGTTGATGTTACTATGGATTCAGCTCCATGTCCCCCCAAAACACACAGACTCTGGAACCCTTTATATGCCATATTAGAATGGTGACTGATTTATACCATTGGGACTCGTACTGTTAAATGCTAATGTCATCAACTCTGCTATAATGTGTTTAGTGTGGCTCTAAGAGTCTTTTCACCCATTGTTGTTTATGTTAATTGAGAGAGCTGATCGCATTAGCCACCAGCCCTGGCTAATAGACGAATGGTCTAGGCTGAGGAGGGGGGAGATTGTTGTTTGTATTGTTAATTGTATTAATGTGTGAAGCCCGGTGCCCACAAGACTGTCATCTGGTCTGGGTACATTTTGTAGTAAATTAGGTCATGTTAATTAGGTTAGCTTTGAGTCTTCCCTGACATAAAAAGGTCTGTGAGATCTCAAAATAAAGGCAGTTCTGATGTACTCCAAGACTGGTGTTGTCTAGTTCTTGGGGTTCCTATAGCCAGATCCATTGGACTTGTGTTCCAGAACTTAGGAAGCGGTATATGACGGAAGCACTCAAGCGGAGTGTGGGACGTTTCGTGACATTGGTGGCAAGCAGCGGGAAAGCTTCCTGAAGTCTGAAGTCTGGGACATCCAAACCTCCAACTCAAGATCAGCATAGCAGACTTCAGTCACCCCAGCGGAGATATGGACCTGGCATCAGAATTCCCGGGGCTGCTGCGGATCATCCTTTCAACGTACACCAGGACTGTGTCTGAGGATGAATACCTGGAGCTCAGGCAGCTGATTCGGGTGGAGCTCTGGATTGCAGCCCTCCGTCTCGCTGGTATAAAACAGGGCAAGTGCTTTCCAACCCAAGAGCAACGGGCCAGTGACCAACGGGCATTGCGGATGGCATTCCTGGGAGAGCAGCCCCAGGAGCAATGGGTGACTGAGTTGGACAGGTTGGTCCAGCAGGAGATAGAGCTGGACAATCGTTATCGGGCTCTGCAATGGCACGCAGAGGAGGGATATTTAGGGGAGACGACAGAATGCTTTTCGGAGGGATATGACTTTGGCGGCCCTGGATTGCTGTGGGAGAACCTTACAGATCTTTTTATGTTTGGCGATGAGGGGGAACCTGACCTTGAGGACATGAGAGACTATAGAGAGTCTATGCTCGGTCTTGCAGGGGTCTCAGAGCTCAAACCTGATCTGGACCATTTGCTAAGGAAGGAACAGCATCTGGAAAGAGCATACAGGAAACTGCTAGAACAAGTTCAGCAGCATGCCAGAGAATCGGCAGTGGAAAATCCGGAGATTGCCGTCCCCAAACCTGAAGTGCTGACAACAGGGCAGAGCTCTGCTAACCACTGTCCAGAAATGATAGCATCTTCTGGGTTCCATGGACAGGAGATGGTGAACCTCTATTCCCAGACATCAGTTGCAGAGACATGGGATTTGATAGACTTTTCTGCTGAGGAAGAACAACCTGATGAGCCTCCAGCAGAAGAGCTGCTATCAGGGCCAAAGTTCACTGTGTTCTGCCCAGCACCAACAGTGGCTTCGGCCTTACTGAGAGAAGAGGTAGTCAGCCTTTCTCCCACAACACTGACAGGGACATGTGATTTTCTGCCAGCAGCATCTATGGAGTTAAAACAAACTTCTCCAGCTGAAGATCTGGTAACTGAACAGAGGGTCCAAGACCTCTGTCCCACACTTTTACCAATTCCAGAGACTGGGGATTTAATAGACGTTTCTGTAGAGGAGGAACCACCTGGCAAACCCCCAGCAGAAGTGCTGGCAACCGGACAGAGGGTCCAAGACCTCTGCCCCACACCTGCAGCAATTGTGGAGGTCCAAGGAGAGAATGCAGTCATCACCTCACAACTGCAGCTTGATCTGGTGTCGGTTGATGGGGCTTCAGTCCCCACCTGTATACCCCAGGAATGCTGGGCAGTCGGCCCAGATCCCCAACAGCAGGATGGAGTGAGCCCAGTCCCCCTGTCTTCTCTCCAGCGGCAGAAAGGATTCCAGGGAGAAGAGCCAGTCCGGGCCTCTCCCCAGCGGCAGATATGTTCTCTGAGAGAGGCAGAGGTTGGCTGGGTGAGTGATACTCTGTTTGGAATAATTTATTTGGGGTACGGTGTGGGTACAGGCAGTAGAGGACTGGAGCTGTTTACTAACTTCGGAGTCAACCCGTCTGGGGTCTCCTCCTGTGTTAGTCTCCTGCCGAAAGGGGAGAAATGTCACGGACCTGGCCGGGACGGAGGCTGTTGGAGAGGACTGTATGCAGGCCTGTTGCCCACCGATTATGGGCCCTAGCATTTGGGGCAATGGTGCTCTCTGTGAGCTGTATGCCTGGGGACCCTGGGGTTGATGTTACTATGGATTCAGCTCCATGTCCCCCCAAAACACACAGACTCTGGAACCCTTTATATGCCATATTAGAATGGTGACTGATTTATACCATTGGGACTCGTACTGTTAAATGCTAATGTCATCAACTCTGCTATAATGTGTTTAGTGTGGCTCTAAGAGTCTTTTCACCCATTGTTGTTTATGTTAATTGAGAGAGCTGATCGCATTAGCCACCAGCCCTGGCTAATAGACGAATGGTCTAGACTGAGGAGGGGGGAGATTGTTGTTTGTATTGTTAATTGTATTAATGTGTGAAGCCCGGTGCCCACAAGACTGTCATCTGGTCTGGGTACATTTTGTAGTAAATTAGGTCATGTTAATTAGGTTAGCTTTGAGTCTTCCCTGACATAAAAAGGTCTGTGAGATCTCAAAATAAAGGCAGTTCTGATGTACTCCAAGACTGGTGTTGTCTAGTTCTTGGGGTTCCTATAGCCAGATCCATTGGACTTGTGTTCCAGAACTTAGGAAGCGGTATATGACGGAAGCACTCAAGCGGAGTGTGGGACGTTTCGTGACAGAGAGTTTGGTGTGACATTAGGCTTTGTCTTGTGTTGTGTCTTGCAGTGAACATGGATATGGTACTGAAAGATAAGGACTTCATTTCAGTCTTCATAGAGATGCTAAGGGAGCTGCCCTGTCTGTGGGAGATTAAACACCCCCATTACAAGAACCAAGCAAAGAGGAAGGCAGCACTGGAGCAATTGTGTGAAATTGTGAAGCAGGTGATCCCCACGGCAGACATCACTTTTTTAAAGATTTTCATTGGTGGCCTGAGGAGCACATATCTGAGGGAGCGCAATAAAGTCCTTGATTCGCAGAGATCCGGAGCAGCAGGTGACATCTATGTCCCCAGGATGTTGTACTACGACAGGCTGCACTTTCTGGTAGGCCAGACTGAACCCAGGCCATCCCTCTCCAGTCTTCATTCCACGCTTCCTTCCCCCCCGGCTGAGGCTTCTGATGCCCAACCTGGGCCTTCCAGGCCGCATGTGGAGGAGCCCAGATTGAGCCAGGTATAGCATTCCTCTAAATATTTCTGCTTGTCCAATCAATGATGTGAACTATATGTTAGTTGGGAGTACTAATTAAGGATTGTGATTGATGATGCAAAACATTACAACTATGTCCCTTTTTCATACACAGGGAAGTCTCAGCCAGGAGGTAGCCGGGCCGAGCCGGCTGGCTGATCTGCAGACCCCTCCATCCCCCCTGGAAACAGAAAGTGGCAGTAGGAGGAGTACCCTAGAGGAGGCGGCTATCAGATTCTTTTGTAGGGCTACAGAGGTCCTGGGAGCACCACACACCAGGCAGGAGAACATTGCTGCATTCATAGCATATAAAATGCAGAGGATGGAGGAGGGCCAAAAAGCCATGTGTGAGGCCCTCATATCTGAGGCTCTGGCGAAAGGTATGAGGGGCCAAATTACACCTCACACACAGCTTTGGGATGGTCCTCCTCCTCCTCCTGCAGGTTCTACTCCTCCTCCAGGTCCTACTCCTCCTCCTGCCACATCTCCAACTGCACAGCCACAGCCCGGAAGGAAGTGTGAAAGGAAGACCAGAGAGTGATTGCCCTGGATCCAGTCTGGTCGGCCAAAAGATGCAGCCTCTTGTGGTACCACAGCCTGCAGACACAGATGTCATCTGCTGCTATCCGAGTCTCTGTGAATCCCGGACCAGACTGCCCTCCCTTACATATGGACTCCTCAGGCCACCAATTTTGATGTTTAAGAATTGATGTCTGCCGTGGGGGTCCCAGGCTTCACTAATTTCTGCTGTTGATCCAGTGTTGCCTTCCTCTTTGTTTGGTTCTGATCCCTTAATAAAGGATTTTTGTTTTGAATTATACTCTCCTATGTGTTTTACTTCAAAAATGACAGTTGGTTTGTGAGGATTCAGGTACATTTCTAATATACAATGTGAAATGAACAAGGGTCACCAACAACAAACAATCTCCTTGAGATTAAATAATAAAAGATATCAATGGTGTTGGGGTAACTTGACACACAAAACACACACAAAAATATTCTGGAGTAAAAATAAAAATAACATTGAACAAAGATCAGCCTTGGAAAAAATCCAAACATTAAAGGAAAAAAAAGGCTTAAAATAAAAAAAAAAAAAAACATAAAAAATATAAAACTGTCAGATGTGACAACTAATAACAATATATTCAGGGAATCCCACTAAAAAAACACAAATAAAACCTTGTGAGAAGTGTGTGTGAATATGAGCAGCAAAACTACTTCATTCTTGTCACATTATAAAGAAGAAGAGAGTGCGCTGTATTAAACCATTTTTTACATTGCAGCGTGACAAAAGTGCTGTATCCATTGCGAACGCTAAGTTTACCAGAACGAGCTGTCCCATGTCGGAATTTCTTCTGAGCATGCGTGGCACTTTGTGCGTTGGAACAGGCCACACACGGTCGGAATTGACGCGATCGGATTTTGTTGTCGGAAAATTTTATCTCCTGCTGTCCAACTTTGTGTGTCGGAAAATCCGATG
The DNA here is from genome assembly GCF_042186555.1 of Aquarana catesbeiana. Lineage (NCBI taxonomy): Eukaryota > Metazoa > Chordata > Amphibia > Anura > Ranidae > Aquarana > Aquarana catesbeiana. The sequence goes on from NC_133329.1 coordinate 131,590,447, forward strand.
GAAAATGTCCGATGGCGCCCACACACGGTCAGAATTTCCGACAACACGCTCCGATCGGACATTGTCCATCGGAAAATCCGACCGTGTGTACGGGGCATAACTGTGTTGCCCTGGGAGTTGGGTAACTCCACAATGAAATCCATAGACAGGTGGGTCCAGGGTCTCTCTCCATTGGGTATGGGTTGTGGGAGGCCCACTGGAAGGTGTCGTGGAGTTTTACTCTGAGCACACACGGAACAGGCAGCTACGCAGGCAGTAACATCAGCAGGTAGACTAGGCCGCCAAAATTGTTGGGAAATGGCCCAAAAGAGTTGATTCCTCCCAGGGTGGCCAGCAGCCTTGGGAAAATGGTAAGTCTGGAGCACGGCAGTACGGAGACCCTCTGGGACAAAGCAGTGGTCGCAAGATTTCTCAGGAGGAGCATGGACCTGAGCAGCAAGAATTTTGTCACCCAAAGGAGAAGTGAGACTGGTGCGAACCGTAGCCAGAATACGTTCAGGAGGAACCGGAACCGACTCCAACTTGGAAGTGGAGGAAAATTGTCGTGACAAGGCGTCAGCCCTTACGTTCTTAGTACCAGGTAAGAATGAGACAATGTAATTGAAACTTGACAAGAAAAGAGCCTATCGCGCTGTTCTGGCAGAAAGGCGTTTAGCTTCAGACGAGAATGTGAGATTCTTATGGTCAGTAAGAATGAGAACCGGCACGGTGGTACCTTCAAGGAGATCTCTCCTCTTTTTCAGGGCTAAAATGATCGCCAACAGCTCTCTGTCACCAATCTCATAATTGCACTCTGCAGGTGACAATTTCTTGGAAAAGTAGCCACAAAGATGCATAGCGCTATCAGAGGTAGGACGTTGAGACAGAAGGGCGCCAACACCAGTCTCAGAAGCATCAACCTCAAGGCTGAAAGGTAACGTAGGATCAGGATGTGCCAACACAGGAGCAGAAACAAAGGCAGCCTTGAGACTCTCAAAGACCTTAATGGACTTCGGAGACCAACTCTTTGGGTTACTGTCCTTTCTGGTCACATCAGTCAGGGGCTTGACCAGAGACAAGAAGTTACAAATAAACTTCCGATAATAGTTGGCAAAGCTCAGGAAACGCTGCAGAGGACGTAAACCCACGTGTCGGGGCCACTGTAGAACTGACGAAAGTTTCTCTGGGTCCACCGAAAAACCAGCAGTGGAAATGACATAACACAGGAATTTAACCTGTTCACGATGGAACTCACACTTCTCCAGTTTACAATAGAGATTGTTCTTAGTTTCTGAAGCAAACGACAGACATCTGTGTGGTGGCTCTCCAGGGACTTGGAAAATATGAGGATATCATCGAGATAAACCACCACACATAACTGCAACAACTCTTGGAGGCCATCATTAATAAATTCCTGGAAAACTGCTGGGGTGCTACAAAGGCCAAAAGGCATTACGAGGTACTCATAATGACCTGTTCTGGTATTAAACGTTGTTTTCCACTCGTCACCCTCTGTAATCCTCACAAGATTGTATGCCCCTCTCAAATCGGAGAAAGGCTCTGACAAAGAACAGTAAACAGTGTGTGCCACATCCCATGAGTCTGAAAAAGACCAAGGAATTCCCCTATGGTGGGATTTTCCAGGCACTACCATAAATAATACAGTATAGGTACAAAAATCGAACAAAGTAGATAATTTAACAAAATATACAAATCAAATACAGAAACTATGTACAATGGGATACTTCAAAAGCAGAGTACATATCGTTAAGAATACAAATAGCATAACAATGGAGAAAAGACCAAAGGTCGGGATATAATAAGTCTCACTGAACCGACGCGTTTCAGAGAATCCTTCATCAGGGTTCACCAAGTGAGAGTTACCATCTATGGGATTACAGAGTAAGAGAAAGTAATTAACATCACACACAAAGCAGATGACAGTCCCCCCACACCCAGTGAAGGTATGTGTGAAAGTCATACTCCCTTCCAAAGTACAAATGCTATAAGAGTATCCAAGGCATAAAATCAACTTCACAAAGGTCTCCCAGGCCGTGTGCGTGTAAAGGTAGCCTAATGGCTGGCCATACAGGATGGTATTGTAGAAGACTGATGTAACAGAGGAAATCCCAATTTGTGCTAAAGAACGCCGCGCCTGAGGGTTTGGTGCGGCGTTTGTGTGCAGGCTGGGGTCCAAACGTCTCAGGACCTGAAACCAAGGACACAACCCCATAAATAACGATAATTTAAACAGTCGAAGTGTGCAGTGATAGCTGCTAGGATCGATAGTATGTCAGATCCCAAAATGTGTAAGGGGTATGTACACATATGTAGGGACCAGCAATAGGGAACATACCTGTGAACTGGATCCAGAGGTGAGACCAACAGTTTGTCATGTAGAGGAGAGGCTGAGAGTCCGGGCTGGCCACCATACAGCTACAGGTAGTAAAAAAGACCTGGTTTGGAGAAAAGAAGGTGATTCTAATGTAGGTGGGTATATTCCAATAATAAGGAAAAAAGGCCAAACAGCATCTTGAATAAACATAAAAATAAAAATAAAAAAGAGGAAAGGATCAGAGTGAATGGGCTCAGTGTTTATATCCACCAGGTTGTGCTGTCAGCTGATTATAATGAAGATCAGCTGAAAGGATGTGTATTGCCCTGAGCTCTCTCATCCCACCCCCCAACAACTGAATAGTTGTCAGCCTGAAAGGGATGTGCACTCAGCCTAACAGGGGAAATCCCAATTTATGCTAAAGAACACCGCGCCTGAGGGTTTGGCGCGGCGTTTGTGCACAGGCTGGGGTCCAAACGTCTCAGGACCCGAAACCAAGGACACAACCCCATAAATGACAATAATTTAAACAGTCAAAGTGTGCAGTGATAGCTGCTAGGATCGATAGTATATCAGATCCCAAAATGTGTAAAGGGTATGTACACATATGTAGGGACCAGCAACAGGGAACATACCTGTGAACTGGATCCAGAGGTGAGACCTATAGTTTGTCATAACAGCTGAATAGTTATCAGCCTTAAAGGGATATGCACTCAGCCTGGTCCAATCAATGGGCCCCCTGAGTGTGGACCGCGCCACGCCTCCCCGCAAGCGCCGGCCCCGAAGACGCACTGCGCGTGCACGCCAGCCGAGCTGGACGCAAGGCAGCGGCAAACGTCACGGCGCCGCGCATCGGAGTTGCGCGCCGCCATCCACTCCCACCACCACGGCAAGCCTGCACTGGAGACAGCCAAGCTGATCCAGGTCAGTTATGGAGGAGCGTCAAAAAGCAACTCCCCCAGCGTGTCCCAGAGAGGGACACCCTTGCTGTGCCGGTTCTGCGCACAAAGATAGCAACAGCTAAGTAAGAGTGGGCTTAAGCACCTGTACCATCCATAACAAAAAAAGGAAAAAATTTAAAAAATAATCTGCAAAAAAGAATCAATGATAATAACATGGCATGCATGCATGGGATTCATGCATGCAGAGAGCACAACCAAGATAGTATATGGATATAATACAAATGCAACCTCAGCATGGAAGACAATTGTGAAGAAAAAAACCATACAACAGCCACCGATCAGGCATCCAGGGTTCGGGCCCACTCATGTATCAATCTTGGAGTCTGATCTGGTAAAGACCACATTAATGCCCCCATCCCCAACAAATATAGAGGCATTAGATGTAAGCAAGCCCCTCAAATATCAAAGGAAACGTAAAGAATGTGTATATGCGTGCAACAAAAGCCATCATAAAAGTGAGAACAGATAAGGGGGAGATATGGGGGCTGGGGTCAAATATAGACCCCCTGCATCCAACAGTAAAGCAACATGGGGTGCTAACATGGCAAATGCTGAGAAGTATGCCTACTTCTCCATACCCCCGGAGTCAAAGCCCTCCAAGAATGGCTTGAAGCATGTTGTATCATTGAGTCCCGGGGGCCTGGTCGCCCGCAGATTGTAAATCCATCTCAGTTTGAGCTGGAGGAGATCCTTGTTCCAATCTCCCCCCCCTCGAACTGGGGTGCACTCGATCCAAAATTAAAAATTTGATTTTTGGGAACAGTCCCTGATGAACCAGGGCAGTATGTCTCCCCAGTGGTAGATCGGGGTCGCATGTCTGCATGCTCCTGATGTGGCGGTATGCCCTATGCCAGAATTCCAAATTGGTCTTCCCGACATAGAAGCATCCGCAATCACACCGGAGCATGTACACAACCCCCTTGGTCTTACAGTTGGCAAAGTGTTTGGGCCTGAAGGTACTGCCATCAGGTAGAGTTGGATTTTTGGTAGTATACATATACTTACAGTACCTACAGACCCCACACATAAATGTGCCCCTATATTTGCAGTGCTGGGCAAAATTCTCATCCCTGAATTCGCTCCTTACCAGCCTGGAGGACAAAGAAGTAGCCCTCCTGAAAGTAAAGAGCGGACTCTCGGGAAGGAGTCTATTCAAGTTTGGGTCCATAGTAAGAATGTGCCAAAACTTAGACACAATTCTTTTGACTTCTGCGTGTTGATTGCAGTATTCGCCCCTCTCAAATCAAGCTTTGTGAAAACGGTTGCTCCCTTGAGGCGGTCATATAATTCTGTAATCCACGGAATCGGATAGGCATTCTTAATCGTGAAACGATTAAGACCCCTATAATCAATACAAGGTCTCAGTTCACCACTCTTCTTCTTCACAAGAAAGAAATCAGCACCAGCAGGAGATGAGGATTTGCGGATGAAACCTTGAGAAAGTGCGTCTGCAACATAATCCTCCATGGCCTTATCCTCCAAGACCGACAAAGGGTAAACCCGGCCATGAGGAGGTATGGCACCAGGTTGAAGGTCAATTGCACAATCATACGGCCGGTGTGGAGGCAAACTACCGGCTTGACCTTTGTCAAAGACATTGCTAAAATTACTGTACTCCTCTGGGCAGGGAGGAGAGTGAAGAGGTGCACAGGACCTTGGCTACCTTCTGGAAGCATGTCTCACTGCATTGTGGTGACCAGGAGAGAACCTCAGCATGGAGCCAGTCAAAAGAGGGGTTGTGCCTCTGTAACCAAGGATAACCAATAACCAGCGGAAACTTAGGTGAGAAAATAACTTGGAATTGGATTATCTTATGGTGAAGAGCCCCTACGGCCATGGACAACGGAACCGTCTCATGAGTCACATGGGCAGGCAGTAGAGGTTTCCTGTCAAAAGCCTCAATGGCAAATGGAGTGTCACGCAGCTGCAGCAGAATCGAGTGCTTCGATACAAAGGCAGCATCAATGAACAGGCCTGCAGCCCCAGAGTCGATTAGAACCTGTATCTCGACGTACGACTCAGCCCAAGAAAGGGTGACCGAAACCAGGGACTTATCCTTCTGGATAAATGGGGATGAAACAATGCCACCTAAGGTCTGTCCATGACAGGACCTCAAGGTTCGGGCGTTCCCTGGACGGGTAGGACAAGACTTCAAAAAGTAACCTGCCTGGCCACAATAAAGGCACAATCTCTCCCTCCTCCTAAAGTCTCTCTCATCCGCAAAGAGACACGTGAAACCCAAATGCAAGGGTTCACCTTCACTGAACAACTCGGCACTAGGAGGCATGAGAGGTGAGGGAGGCAGGGGTGGGACTGCAAAGCTCGGAGACAAATGTACAGGAGGCTTCCTCAAGCGCTCCTTGAAAGAGAGTCTTTCTCTGAGCCTGGAGTCAATAAGGATGGCAAACGTGATCAACTTCTCCAGCTCAGTGGGTATATCGTGGGTTGCTATCTTATCCTTGATGGTATCCGAGGGACCATGAGAAAAAGCAGCCACGAGGTCCTCATTGTTCCACGCAACCTCTGCTGCCAGAGTACGGAATTCAATAGCGTAGTCGGCAACAGTTCTCGTACTCTGTTCGATGGACATGAGGCACTCGGCAGCAGAAGCGGAGCGTGCGGGAACGTCAAATACCCTTTTAAACAAAGCCACAAACTCAGGGTAGCTCAAGGCAACAGTTTTTTGCGTCTCCCATAGAGGGTTTGCCCAGGCCAAGGCTCTCCCAAGGCAAAGATATCACGAAACCTACTTTGCTTCTGCCCGTGGGAAACGCCTGGGGCAGCATCTCAAAGTATATCTCAACCTGGTTGAGAAACCCTCTGCATTGGACTGGATCACCCCCAAATCGCTGGAGAAGTGGAGCGATACCAGACATGCCTCTTATAGAGGTAATACTCGAGGCGTGTGCCTGCACAGAGACTGGAACAGCAGCAGGGTCGGCCTGGTTGTACCAGGACAGCCACAGTGGGAGATTCCAGGTAAGCCATGCGACTCAGGAGCGTTTGTAATGCCATGGCAAACTGATCCATGTGGTGATCCAGTTCATCCAATCTGGAAAAAATATTACCAGCAAGTAGATTGACTGCACCTACTGAATTCATGGCCTTCACCTACTTTCAGACACCATGAAATCAGGCCGAGACAGAAATACAGTTAAATCACACTTGTTTAATAATAAAAGTAAAAAGAACAAACGTAGTCAAAACATAGCCAAAGTTCAGTAACCGGAAGGAATAGTCAGCCAAGCCAGAAGTCAGGGATTAATGTAGTGGAACAGCAAGCAGGATCTGAAGCCCGAAGGGATGTCAGCAAAGCAAGTCTTGAACAGGATCACAGGAGATTCTCGAGGAGTTTCCAGGAACTAGAGGAGTTTCTGTGATGTGACCAAGGCGAAGGCAGAGCTCCTCATGACTGGACGACTAAAGTAGGCAGGACTGACGAGCAGGTTATCATCAACAGCTGAGTAACTGTGGAGAGATGGGAGCTGGCAATTAGCCGACCGCTGAGCGGCCAGTTCAGAGAAGGAAGGGCTGAACCCAGCCCTGACACTAATACAGTGTGTACAGTTTCTACTACTTTTCTGGTGGTGTACACAGTATCTAATACAGTGTGTACAGTTTCTACTACACTTCTGGTGGTGTACACAATACAGTGCAGCCGTAGTACAGTTTCTAATACAGTGTAGGCAGTGTAAACTGTATCTAATACAGTGTGTACAGTTTCTACTACACTTCTGGTGGTGTACACAGTATAAAATACAGTGTAGCCATTGTACAGTTTCTAATACAGTGCAGGCAGTGTACACGGTATCTAATACAGTGTGTACAGTTTCTACTACTTTTCTGGCAGTGTACACAGTATCTAATACAGTGTGTACAGTTTCTAATACACTTCTGGTGGTGTACACAGTATACAATACAGTGCAGCCTTTGTACAGTTTCTAATACAGTGCAGGCGGTGTACACAGTATCTAATACAGTGTGTACAATTTCTAATACACTTCAGGCGGTGTACACAGTATCTAATTCAGTGTGTGCAGTTTCTAATACACGTCAGACGATGTATTTATATATATATATAGTCTAGCTATATATATATATATATATATATATATATATATATATATACAGTCAGATCCATAAATATTGGGACATCAACACAATTCTAATCTTTTTGGCTCTATACACCACCACAATGGATTTGAAATGAACAAACAAGATGTGTTTTAACTGCAGACTTTCAGCTTTAATTTAAGGCTGTTTACATCCAAATCGAGTGAACGTTGTAGGAATTACAACAGTTTGTATATGTGCCTCCTGCTTTTTAAGGGACCAAAAGTAATGGGAACATATTAACAATCATCCATCAAACTTTCACTTTTTAATACTTGGTTGCAAAGCCTTTGCAGTCAATTACAGCCTGAAGTCTGGAACGCATACAAATCACCAGACGCTGGGTTTCATCCCTGGTGATGCACTGCCAGGCCTCTACTGCAACTGTCTTCAGTTCCTGCTTGTTCTTGGGGCATTTTCCCTTCAGTTTTGTCTTCAGCAAGTGAAATGCATGCTCAATCGGATTTAGGTCAGGTGATTGACTTGGCCATTGCATAACATTCTACTTCTTTCCCTTAAAAAAACTCTTTGTTTGTTTTCGCAGTATGCTTTCGGGTCATTGTCCATCTGCACTGTGAAGTGCCGTCCAATGAATTCTGAAGCATTTTACTGAATATAAGCAGATAATATTGCCCGAAACACTTCACAATTCATCCTGCTGCTTTTGTCAGCACTCACATCATCAATAAATACAAGAGAACCAGTTCCATTGGCAGTTATACATGCCCACGCCATGACAATACTACCACCATGCTTCACTGATGAGGTGGTATGCTTTGGATCATGAGCAGTTCCTTTCCTTCTCCATACTCTTCTCTTCCCATCACTCTAGTACAAGTTGATCTTGGTCTCATCTGTCCATAGGATGTTGTTCCAGAACTGTGAAGGCTTTTTTAGATGTTGTTTTGCAAACTCTAATCTGGCCTTCCTGTTTTTGAGGCTCACCAATGGTTTACATCTTGTGGTGAACCCTCTGTATTCACTCTGGTGAAGTCTTCTCTTGATTGTTGACTTTGACACACATACACCTACCTCCTGGAGAGTGTTCTTGATCTGGCCAACTGTTGTGAAGGGTGTTTTCTTCACCAGGGAAAGAATTCTTCGGTCATCCACCACAGTTGTTTTCCATGGTCTTCCGGGTCTTTTGGTGTTGCTGAGCTCACCGGTGCGTTCTTTCTTTTTAAGGATGTTCCAAACAGTTGATTTGACCACACCTAATGTTTTTGCTATCTCTCTGATGGGTTTGTTTTGTTTTTTCAGCCTAATGATGGCTTGCTTCACTGATAGTGACAGCTCTTTGGATCTCATATTGAGAGTTGACAGCAATAGATTCCAAAAGCAAATAGCACACTTGAAATGAACTCTGAACCTTTTATCTGCTCCTTATAAATGGGATAATGAGGGAATAACACACACCTGGCCATGGAACAGCTGAGCAGCCAATTGTCCCATTACTTTTGGTCCCTTAAAAAGTGGGAGGCACATATACAAACTGTTGTAATTCCTACACCATTCACCTGATTTGGATGTAAATACCCTCAAATTAAAGCTGAAAGTCTGCAGTTAAAGCACATCTTGTTCGTTTCATTTCAAATCCATTGTGGTGGTGTATAGAGCCAAAAAGATTAGAATTGTGTCAATGTCCCAATATTTATGGACCTGACTATATATATATATATATATATATATATATATATATATATATATGCTCTACATTCAGTGTAGCCCATCTATACAGTGCATTCATACACTTCAGGCGGTATACACAGTATATAATACAGTGTAGTGCGGTGTTGCAAACCAAAAAATACATCATGTCCTGAAGGCCACCAAGGAGAGGCAAACGCTCACAGGTCACTAAAAGAGGGCAAGCAGCCTCTTTGTCTACAGTCAACAGTGGTGGTCACGGACATGGTGCATCCTCTGCAGGTGGCCATGGGGCACGCTTGTCCTTTTTTTCTGCTGCTGGCCATGTTATTGAGCCACAACATGCAGAAGAGTTGGTAGAGTGGATAACGAAGCCATCCTCATCCTCCTCATCCTCTGTCACCCAGGCTCAGAATAGTTTGCCTTCCAACGCAGCTGCCAAAGTGGCCTATTTCACCAGCTCCTTGTCCACAGTCACTCCTTCTGTAGTGTTAGAGAATTATACTTTAAATGTCAGTTATGAAAGACGCCATTTTGTTTATCATGGCCTAGAAATAAACTGTAGATAATATGGAGTCAGCAATATATATATTCAGCAATATAAAATGCTTAGAGCTGCAGTTTTGCATATATCCTGTATTTTTGTGTTGACTTGGGGAGTTTTCAAGTCAGTATCCTGTAACCATTGTTAGATGAAGATAACAGTCTGTAACAGACACTTCCACCTTTCCTGTTACGTCCAGAATAAAGTTGAAAATACATGAGACTGGGCATGTTTTAAGACAGGAAAGGGGGGTGTCCAGGGCTTATAAAAAAGACATGTACCACAGTATTTTCCTTAGAAATGACGATGACAGCATGAAGATGTAATGCTATTCATTTCTCTTGCATATGCAATAAATATTACCTTGATGCCCGAGGACGGTCTGAGATGGTGAATTATTTCCCTAACATGTAGCCCCACCATCATGCACGGAGGAGTCCCCAGAATTATTCGACCACAGTGTCGGGTACATGCTGCTGGAGGATGCGCAGCGATTTGAAGGCTTCGATGTTGGTTCCCAGGTTGAGGAAGGGAGTAACGTAAGCCTAGAGAGAGGGGGTGCCACAGAAGGACAAGAAACTGGCAGTCATCTTCCCCCAGCTGCAGCATACTGCCAAGTTTGCTCCAGTGATGAGGAGGGAGGGGATGATGAGGTGACTGACTGTACTTGGGTGCCTGAGAGAAGAGAGGAGGAAAGTGAGGAGGAGGCACAACTCCAACGAGACAGGATGTCCTCTAGGAGGCAGCTTAAGGGCAGCCACCCTATTGCATCACACCGCAGAGCTCCGCAGGTGCAGGGCGTTGCTGACTCCCCGCTGACTTTTAAAAGTTCCTCGGTGTGGGTCTTTTTCGACACGTGTGCAGCAGATCACACTGTTGCTCTTTGCAACCTATGTCTGAAGCGGATCAAGCATGCATGCCATGCAGTTCGTTGGCAACAGCACTTGAGAGACCCACATCAAAGAAAAAGGCGGACTTCTCCTTGCTCCTCATCTGGGATCTCCAACCCTACTATACCTCCAGTCCTCTCAAAAACCTGCACTGGGAGGAATGAAGGTATAGCAATAGGTGTCCCAAGTACTTGCAGCCAATTTGCTAGCAGTACACCACCAATTGATTTTAGCAAGCAAATTTCCCTACCCCAGTTGCTGAACCGCAAAAAGAAACTCAGTCCCAGCCATCCACATGCTCAGCGTCTAAATGCTATCTTGGCCAAATTGCTAGCACTGCAACTGCTGCCTTTTCAGCTGGTAGACTCTGCCCTCTTTCGTGAATTTGTGGAATATGCTGTACCTCAGTGGCAGGTTTCAGAATGCCATTTCTTTTCATGGAAGGCCATTCCGGCTCTCTACCGGCATGTGGAAGGCAATGTTTTGGCCTCCTTGGACAGGGTGGTCAGCAGTAAGGTTCATATTACCGCTGACTCATGGTCCAGCAGGCATGGGTAGGGACATTACCTTTCCTTCACGGTGCACTGGGTGACTCTGCTGGGAAGGATGCAGGACAGGGTTTAGTGTTGTTGGTGTTGTTCCGTCACCACGCCACAGTGATTTTGCCACAGCTCTCTCCTCCACCCGCTCCTCTTCTTCTTCCCCTATGGCCTCTTCTGCAGATTTGTCCTCTGAACCAGCAGTGCTCCGTAAGCATTCAAGGGGCTATGCAAGCAGTCAAGCTAAAAGATGCCATGCGGTGCTTGAGTTGGTCTGCCTAGGGGACAAGAGCCACACTAGGTCAGAGATTCTGTCAGCTCTGCAGGGGCAGGATCAGAGGTGGTTGACACCATGCCAGCTTCAGCCAGGAATGGTTGTAAGCGACAATAGCACCTACCTTCTCTCCACCCTCCGACAGGGATACTTGACCCATGTTCCATGTTTGGCACGCGTCCTAAATTTGGTGGTACAGTGGTTCTTGAGCAGGTACCCAGGCTTACAAGATCTCCTGAAGCAGTCCAGAAAAATCTGTGGTCATTTCCGCCGGTCATACAATGCCAGTGCTCGGCTGGCTAACATTCAAAGGGAATGCAACCTGCCCACCACCGTCCCATTTATGACATGGTGGAACTCAAAGTTGGCAATGCTGCAGTGGCTGCACACACACTAGAGGGTCATCAAACCAGTCATCTCAGTTTTAACTCTGGGATTTGGGAGTCAGCTGAGTGATCAAGAAGTGAAAGCTGACTCCCAAATCAAATATGGCTGCTGAAACGCCACTGTGCATATGAGGTTCAGTGGACTGCCAATCAAAAAATGTACTTCACCATGAAGAAATACATGCAAATATGTAACTGGGAGAGGGATGATTTGAATGATGCAAAGTCTTTGACTGAAGGTCTACATTAAATTCTTACCCTCGGTATAGTGTAGCCTCTGAAGCTGATATCTGTGGGTGTGACATGTGCTAGATATTGAATGATGTTACCAAAACGTTGAATTTCATGAACTACTGCCAGGCAGTAAGGGAGCACTTTCTGGTCATCCCACCTTGGAGGACGTTCCAGCCCAATCACATCTTCAATCTCATCCTGAACTTTTTCTTAAGAAAAAAAAAATTGTGATTTTAGATACCATTGAAAAGCTTTCATAATTTTAAAGGATCTACTGTATATACTAATATATTTATTGTAATGCATAACAATGAATATGTATTCCCTTACTGATCAAAATCTACAGCAGCTTGCTCTCACCTGTCAACCATCTATCACATAGTAATGCCTGCTGGGTGCACTCAGTATATATGGGAAGGTATATAATTAGAATGGATATAACTGTCCCTGGTTAAGAACACACACAATTAATGATCCCATTTGCTGGTAGGGGACAATTTTCTTTAAAATGTAATTGTTATACATAAGCTAACTTATACTGATACAGTATGTTTTTAACATTCTGATATTTGGAATGATTCAAATACAAGCGCAGCACAGCAAATTCACAGGTTTTTAACACCATCACGCCCGGCCTATTGTAAAATGACGGCTGGGCGGGAGCACTGTTGTTTTGGGAGGACATCATATGAAGGGCTGTGCTCTGGCATGATCTGTCACCCACTGCGTCCACCGGACACAGATAATGACAGATCACTGTACCAGCTCGCTGCTGGTAGCATGTGACTGCTGTGGCCAATCACAGCAGATAACATGACAACTGTACACAATGGAAGGCTTTGATTCATGCCTTTCAATGTGTATTAGTGTGATGAGCTCTGTAATGGGTCACAGTCATCACATGGTACAGACAGGGCCAATCACAGCCCATCTGTACCATGTGATTAACTGTGGCCAATCATAGCTAATCACAATAGTAAACATTAAATCAGTAATTTTTATTCAGAAATAATGCTTGCTTGCTTAATTGTAAAATTCACAGTTATAAGCAACCATAGTGTATAAAAAAACAAATCCTCATCATCTCCCCAAGAGTAGTAGAGTGTTACTATGGTAACACTGTATTGCTCTGGTCACTGTATATAAAAAAATGTAAAAAATATAAAAATATATAATAAAAGATTAGAAATATTAACACTTTCCTGCCAGAGGCTATAGTGCAATGACAGCTGGGCAGGAGCACTGTTGTTCTGAGAGGACATCATATAATGTCCTCCCAGAATGCACCTCTCGCGTGGCTGCTGATAACTGGTCACTGGCCACAGCTAATCACTGGTCACTGTACCGGCCAGCAGCCAGTAACCAATGCCAGTGACAAATGACAGCAGATCACATGACATTTGTAAACAATGTATGGCTTCCTTTCATGCCAACCGTTGTATACAATTGTGTTGCTAGCTGTGATTGGTCACAGTGATCATATGGTACAGACAGGGCCAATAACAGCCCATCTGTACCATGTGATTAGCTTTGGCCAATCACAGCTAATCACAAAAAAGACACTGAATGAACCAGTTTTATTCTGTAAAAATGGTTGTTTATACCAATGAAATTCATCTGTATAAGCAATCATAATGTGTTAAAAAAGAAAAGTCCTGATCACTTCCCCAGAGTAATACAATGTTACTATGGTAACACTATTGCTTTGGTCACAGTGTGTTCAAAAAAAATCGTACAAAAAAAAAAAAAAAAAAAAAGATTTATTATTTATGAAGAAAGATTATTCATTTGCAAAATTTTATAAAAGAAACTATGTTCTGTCTTTTTTGTTTTATTTAGAAAAAAAAATAAAAATCCAGTAGTGCTTAAATACCACCAAAAGAAAGCTCTATTTGTGGGGAAAAATATAATAAAAATTGCTTGACCGCGTAATTGTCAAGGGGGTAAAAGTGCCCAGTATTGAAGTGGTTAATTATCTGTTTTATTTAGGTTTTTATTCTTTGAGTCTGGCAGAGCCTGGCAGCACTGAAATTATGGTCAACTGAGAGTGTAGGTTTACTTATTAGGTTTCCACAATTAGGATTATTTTTTTCATTATAAAACCAAACTGTTTTTTGATATGTAACATGCTTAATACTCTAGTGGATTGCCCCTTGACTCACCATGCTTACATGCAGGTGTGGACTCCATCTCCTTTTCCCACAACCCTGTGTGTTCCCACAAGTCCCTGGGCATGACCAGGGAATATGTTTTTCTGTTTCCCACCCTCTGCAGTGCAGAGAGACAAGGCCTAATGAAGCAGAGGTGGCTGGCCATATGATCTGCAGCCAGGTGTACTGTCATCCACTGATAGTCCAGGACTGTAAACAGCTGGGCAGGTGCCCAAAGCACACATCTTCAACAGAAGACCCAACCAAGTCACTGCAGACACCATTGCTCCAATTTCTACCAGATTACTGCGCTTCAAGTAAGTGGCCCTACGTCTCAAACTGCCTGCCTGTGGTTACCAGCCCTGGGACTCCTTCAGCCACTTGCCTGTGGTGCCAGCCCAGGGATCCCTCCCCCTTTTAACCTGTGTACCCAGACCTACCCTGGGCTTTACTGTTTACTGAAATGTTTGTCTCTCTAGTATCTGTGGCTACAGAACCTTATAGAAAACTTGTTGTTCTGCCACTCAGTGTCATTATTGATTTGCAAAGACCTTGCTCTCATAAGCTCCTGTTTGTACTTCAAGCTTCGTTTTACATTGTTCTGTACTGTATGCACACCTTTTGCCATTTGACTTTGTTAACATTTATCCTACTCTGCACCTGTTTAGTAAAATTCAAGTTAAATCTGCCCTCTGTCTGATCTTTCAGCTGATTCCTCCAATTGTTAGAGTATTCCAATTGCTGTAGCTGAAATAGGCAAGCAGAGGCAAAGTACATCATCTAGTAAAAAAAGAGAAGCTTAGGGCTTGGATCCTGTAAGTTTCTAAAAGAGAGACAAGGGGAGGGGCAGTGTGTGAGCCAATAGGAGTTGAAGGGGGGTCATGAGTGTTTACTACTGAAAATAAAGATTTATTTCTCAAAAGAACTCTAGAATATTATGCTTTTTAAATTAGTTTCTTTTCAATTGATTCCCCCTAGTCCTGAGGATTACTCAGGAAATTGCACAGTCCATAATATTGTCCAATGAGCAGCCGGCTAAAATCCTTACTTTGTATATGAGGGTATTTCATCATGAGGAGGATGGCCCACTGTAATGTAGTGGAGGTTGTCTCTGTACCACCAAGCATGAGATCAAAAGTCGAAGCCAGCATGTTCTTCTCTGTAAAGATCTTTTCTTTGTCCTCTGATGTCTTTTCCTTTTGGGCAAACATTAACATCAATTAAAATTTTTATGAAAGTGTCCGGTATTGAAGTGGTTAAAATAAAGAGATCTACTTGTCCAAGGGGACAAGGTTATTCTAGCTGCTGGGGGTTATTTTTGATTTACACTAAAAAATGGCTGGTTGTTTCTCCTAAATGCTGGTAGTTAGATCGTATTTTAATCTTCAATATACTCTATAAAAAGGGCATTAAAGCAA